>NC_054468.1:232200040-232567540 GCF_017639515.1 Carcharodon carcharias
CGATGAATCGGCCATCCTTACCCGGTCTGGCTCAATAAATCCGCCATCCTTACCCGGTCTGGCTCGATATGTGACTCCGGTCCCACACCCGATTGATTTGACTCCTCAATGCTGCCCAGCAAAGCCATTCAATTGCCTTCTCAGGGTAACTAGGGGTGGGTAATACACCAACAACGCCCACATCCCGAGAATGAAGGGAGAAATACAGTTGGTCCATTCTTATCTCTTTCAGCGGACAGATGCTATAATGCACTGTGAATGCTAATAAGGACCCAGGAAAATCCGGTATGTGAAAGGCCAATGTCCCATTGCTTTCAGTAGGTGTGGATGTTAGCTGTGGCACAGCAGGTGGCACTCTTGCCTCTCAATGTCAGAAGGGTGTGATTTTAAACTCCACTCTAGAGACTTGAGCAACACAGAAACCTAGGCCGACACTCCAGTGCAGTACGGAGGGAATGCTGCACTGTCGGTGAACCGTCAAACCGTTCTCTCTTGTAGATGTAAAGGATCCCATGGCACTATTTTGAAGAAAGGCAGGGGAATTAGCCTCAGTGTCCTGCTCAAATATTTATCCCTTAACCAACATCATTAAAATTGATTATCTGATTATCATCATATTGCTGTGTGTGGGAGCTTGCTGTGTGGAACTTGCTATCAGCTGTTTTGTGTTACTGCACATGATTAATTTCACCCCAACAAGTTTAAGGTTCCCAGTGAATGCTCGAGTGCAAGTGGTCACTATGCCAGCTTAGCAGTCACTTGCAGCAGCAGAGAGGGTTAATGTGGGTCAGGGGGCTAAGGGATTGAGAGGACTTGGGTGTGAAGATACAGGAGAGTGAGGATAAGCCACACTGAGTGGCCAAAAACGAAAATGCAGTCCAGTTACTAGGTTGAAGAGAGTGGGGGAGATGTGATGAGAAAATTCAAGACTAGTGGGTAAGGTTGACCACACGCTGAAATCTTAAAAGATTATAGATGTTGACCAAGGCTCAGTGGCGAGCACTTCTCATCTCTTGGACAGAAGGTTGTGAGTTAAACTCCTCATGTAATACAGCAGATTCTCCCCATGTAGTGCTGAGGCAAATGTTACACTGTTGGATGTTTTCTCTTTCTGATGAGACAGTAAGTTGAGCTCCTTCTGCCCTTGCAGGTGGAGGTAAAAGATCCCATAGTGAAATTTGGAAGAGTAGGGGAGTTCTCTCCAATGCCTTGAGCCAATATTTATTCCTCATCATTAAAGCAGATAGCATTAATGTTTGTGGGATCTTGCTTTGTGAAAATTATGTGCTGTGTTTCCTACAATACTTGATTGAACAAGCACTCTCTGGCATTCCCACACAGAGTGCAGAAGTGAAATGGAACATATTGCGAGACGCCATCTACAATATCGTGCACTCAACATATGGGAAGCAAGAATGGAAAAATGCTGATCGGTTCAAGGCTAACATCACTATGATGGAACTTGTAATTAATGAGACAGACCATTTGGCTTAGTGAGAAGTTAGATCTGAGGGTAGACTCTGAATTCACCAAGAGTCGCTTGGCACCAATAACGGCTGGTTACATCTTTGCCAGGATTTCCAGATGTCCTTCAACACAAGGAATGCTAGGGGCATGAAGGATAAAAAAACAACAGGTCCATCAGCAAGGAAAACGGCTCTATTGAAAACAAAGGGGAGGTCATCACCGACTGCAATAAACAGTTGGAGAAATGGGTGGGACACCACCTTGAGTTGTACTCTAGGGAGAACACTATCACCGAGGAAGTTCTAAACACCACAGAAAGCCTACTGTGCAGCTCAGTGCAGAGCTGGATACCGGCCCCACAGCAGGAATATTGAGCAAAGCTATTGACTCACTTGCCATGGACGAAGCTCCAGGTGCTGATGCTATACTGAACTCATCAAGCACAGGAAACCGGCAGTTCTGCAGCACCTGCATGAACTTCTCTGCCTCTGCTGGAGGGAGGAGTCAGTGCCCCAGGATATATGAAATGCGACCCTGTGCAAAAACAAGGGCGGTTGCAGTGACTGTAACAACTATCAAGGCATTTCCCTGCTGAGCAACATGGGCAAAGTATTTGCCCACGTTGCCCTTGTCAGACTGCAGATCCTGGCTGAACACATCTACCAGAATCCCGGTGTGATTTTAAAATTAGAGGATCTACAGTTGACATGATCTTCTCAATCCAGCAGCTGTAACAGAAATGCCATGAGAAAAGGAGACCAATATATATTGCCTTCATTGATTTTACTAAGGCATTCGATTGTAACGGCAGAGATGGTCTATTTAAGCTGCTGTAGGAAAATTGCAGCCTGCTGAAGTTGCTCAATGTGATCTCTTTCCATGACAACATGCTGGGTAAGGTCAGCTACGATGGGGGCCAGCTTAGAAACCTTTGAGGTCCGCAGTGGGGTCAAACAGGGTTGTGTCCTGGCACCAACACCATTTTTTGCTGTCATATGCTTTCAGGTCATCTACAGAGGGTGTCTACTTACACACCAGAAAGATGTTCAGCCTTGCTCACCTGAAGACAAAGCTATGCCAAGTCCTCATCAGAGTGTTTCTCTATGCTGATAATGCCACACTAACATTCCATACTGAGGAACAAATTCAGCAGCAAATGGACAGACCCTCGCACCTGTAAAGAGTTTGACCATCAGCATCAAGAAGACAAATATCATGGCCCAGAATATTGCCATACCACCGTCTATCAGCATTGACAATGTGATGCTGGAGGTTGTTGATAGCTTCACATATCTAGGTTCTACAATCACCAGTAATCTGTCACTTGATGCTGATATCAACACACACATCACAAAAGTTGCAGCTGTTATGTCTAAGCTAAGTGAGAGGGTGTAGAACAACAGCATTCTGACTGAGAACAGCAAACTGCAAATCTACCAAGCCTATGCCCTCAGTGCACTCCTCTACAGTGGTGAGACCTGGGGCAACATATGCTAGGCAGCAGAAAAGGAGAATAGTTTCCATGTTCGCTCAGACATATCCTTGGCATCTCTTGGCAGGACAAGGTCACCAAGAGGTCCTGGAGCATGCTAATTCCATCAACATGCACTCATTGCTAATCCAATGTTCATTGGATGGATGATGGCCGCAAACCCAAAGACCTTCTGTACGATGAACTGGTCACTGGGTCATGACCTCCTGGGCGTACATACCTCTGCTACAAGGACACCTGCAAGCGAGATATAAAGATGACGGACATTGATACTGACAACTGGGAGACAATCGCTGACGGCCGTGACCTCTGGAGGCTGACTGTTTGGAAGGGAATTGGAAGAGGTGAACATAAATGAAAAGCTCAGCTGGCCAAGAAGAGGGTCTAGAGAAAACAAAGGCCAGAGAATCATGAACCTTCTCAGCCCAGTGTCTTCCAGAGACTGCCGTGCCAGAGTGGGGCTCCTAAGCCATATCAGGTGACGCTTAATACAGAGTTGACCAATATTGTGTAAACCATCGACAGAAGGCTGCCACAATACACAAGAACATAAGAAATAAGAACAGGAGTAGACCATTTGGCCCCTCGAGCCTGCTCCACTATTCAATAAGATCATGGCTGATCTGAATGTAATCTCAACAGTCTATCCCTGCTAACCTATCACCCCCTTGTTAATCAAGAATCTATCTAGCTCTGCCTTAAAAATACTCAAAGGCTCTGTTCCAAAGTTCCAAAGGCTCACAACCCTCTGAGAGAAAATTATTTCTCCTCATCTGTCTTAAATGAACAACCCCTTATTTTTAAACAGTGATTCCTGGTTCCAGATTCTCCCACAAGAGGAAACATCCTCTCTATATCCACCTTGTCAAGACCCCTCAGGATCTTAAAAGGTTTCAGTTAAGTCGCCTCTTACTCTTCTAAATTCCAGTGGATACAAGTATAACCTGTCCAGCTTTTCCTTATAAGACAACCTGCCCATTCCTGGTATTAGTCTAGTAAACCTTCTCTGAACTGCTTCTAATGCATTTATATCTTTCCTTAAATAAGGAGGCCAGCATTATACACAATACTCCAGATGTGGTCACACCAATGCCCTGTATAACTGAAGCATAATCTCCCTACTTTTGTAATCAATTCCCCCCACAATAAACAAAAACATTCTATTAGCTTTCCTAATTACCTGCTGTACCTGCATACTAACGTTTTGTGTTTCATGCACTAGGACACCCAGATTCCTCTGAATCTCAGAGCTCTGCAATCTCTCACCATTTAGATAATAAGCTTATGTTTTATTCTTTCAGCCAAAATGAACAATTTCACATTTGCCCACATTATACTCCATTTGCCAGATCTTTGCCCACTCACTTAACCTATCTATGCCACTTTGTAGCCTCCTCACGCCTGCTTCACAATTTACTTTCCTACCTATCTTTGTGCTGTCAGCAGATTTAGCCACCATTCCTTCGGTCCCTTCATCCAAATCATTTATATAAATTGTAAAAAGTTGAGGCCCCAGCACTGATCCCTGTGGCACACCACTCGTCACATCCTGCCAAGCAGAAAAAGACCCATTTATGCCAACTCTCTGCTTCCTGCTGGCTAGCCAATCTTCTATCCATGCCAATGTTACCCCCTATACCACGAGCTTTTATTTTCTGCAATAACCTTTGATGTGGCACTTTATCAAGTGCCTTCTAGAAATCTGAGTACAGTACATCCACCGGTTCCCCTTTATCCACAGCATGTGAGTCCTTCAAAGAACAATAAATTGGTTAAACATGATTTCCCTTTTACAAAACCATGTTGATTCTGCCTCGGATTTTTCTAGGTGCCCTGACATAACATCTTTAATAATAGCTTCTAACATTTTCCCTATGACAGATGTTAGGCTAACTGGTCTGTAGTTTCCTGTTTTCTGTCTCTCTCCCTTTTTGAATAAAGGAGTTACATTTGCTATTTTCCAATCTAATGGCACTTTCCCTGAGTCTAGGGAAACTTGGAAAATTAAAACCAATGGCGTCAACCTTTCCACCACATAATGAAGGCTCACGTAAGCCTTTAATGCCAGTTTTAATTATAAGGTGTGTTAGATGCTGGAGGAAGAGCGGAAGAAGTTTCCAGGCAGAGTAATTGGCTGGCTTATCTGAAGTCTTAATTGTTTATTATTCATTCTTTGGATGAAGGGGTCAAGGTAAGGCCAGCATTTGTTGCCCATTGCTAATTGCTCCTGAGAAGACGGTGGTGAGCTGCCTTCATGAACCGCTGCAGTCCACATGATGTAGGTACACCCACAGCGCTGTTAGGCAGGGAGTTTCAGGATTTTGACCCAGAGACAGTGAAGGAACTGCTATATATTTCCAAGTCAGGGGAACTTCCAGTTGCTGGTGTTCCCCAAGCATCTGCTGCCCGTGTATTTCTAGGTGGTAGAGGTTGCAGGCTTGGAAGATATTGTCAAAGACACCTTGAGGATTTGGCGCAGTGAATTTTGTAGGTGGTACGTACTCCTGTCACTGTGCACTGGTGGTGAAGTGAATATTTAAGGTGACAGATAGGGTGCCAATCAAGTGGCTGCTTTTTCTTGGATGGCAAAAGTTTCTTGAGTGTTGTTGGAGCTGCACTTTTCCAGGCAAATAGAACGTATTCCATCACACTCCTGTCTTGTGCCACGAAGATGGGCTTTATGCCAAATAATGATTTTTAATCAACCGGCTGGAAAACTGAATTGAACTTTTAAAAACAGACTTTGAAAATATAGAGCCTATAACAGTGACTTGAGCTTTCAGCCCGAGATAGCTAACTCCGATTTGCATTACCATATATTCCACATTCCAATTCATTGGAGTGGAGTCAGTCTATCTGCAATATCCATCAAAGGCAATGACTTTAGGAGAATGTGAAGGACTCACATATTGTCTCATTAGCAAGGCATCCACAGCAATCACCTGAGGTATTCAACTGTTGGAGAAAAGCTATTAAGACTAAAAGTCAGTTTTGGAATACACGGACAATGTAATTTTTTTGAAATCCCCAGCAATTGGAGAAGGAAGGACACATTACAAGCCAACCCTTTGTCTGTTTTAAGCACTGTTTCCCAACAGAACTGAGGACAAGCAGCATTGGGAGAAGACCTAAATGGGAACCCACCTGCTAAGCTTTGAGCTCTGTTTGCTCCCTGCTGCAGAGATTTCTTAAAAGAATTCAACCCAGCACAACTGCCTCTCAAAGAACAACCAACTCTGTTTTAAACCAGAAGCATCAAGACCACTGCATTCAGCCCGATGCCAGCCAAGGCACCAACCTACAGGCTGTATACTCTACTTTTTTATGGTCTCTAATTTGGCCAACCTATCCTTCCTCGGTCTGTGGTCTGTATTTGTGTGAATTTCGAGTGTTTATGTGTGTGTGAAAGTATCTTATTATTTTACTTAGATTGGTTTAATGACAATAAAGCTAACCGCTTTGTTGAACTCAAGAAACTCTGTCCTTTGGTTCATTTTGATTACAGCATGTAAAAAGTTAAGTAATCACTGAATTGGCAAGTATATCCTTTTCAAAAAAAAAATGTTGCGGTCAAACACAGGGAGGGCAAAGAGGGGAGCCATTCTACTCCTCACCTGGTTGTAACACTTGTAGATGGTGGGCATGCTTTGGGGAGTCAGGAGGCAAGTTACTGTCTGCAGAATTCCCAGCCCCTGACCTGCCCTTGTAGCCACAGGATTTACATGGCTGGTCCAGTTCAGTTTCTGGTCAATGGTAACCCCAGGATGTTGATAGTGAGGTATTCAGTGATGGTCATGCCATTGAATATCAAGGGCAGATGGTTAGATTCCCTGTATTGGAGATGACTATTGCCTGGTACTTGTGTATCATGTTACTTGTCACTTATCAGCTCAAACCTGAATGCTGACTACATTTTGCTCATTGTGGACATGGACAGCTTCAGTATCTGAGGAGTTGTGAATGATGCTGAACATTGTACAATCATCAGCGAACATCCCCACTTCTGACCTTATGATGGAGGAAAGGTCATTGATCAAGCAGCTGAAGATGGTTGGGCCTAGGATGGTATCCTGAGGAACTCCTGCAGTGATGTCCTGGGACTGAAATGATTGCTCTCCCACAACCTCAACCATCTTCCTTTGTGCTAGATATGACTCCAGCTGATGGGGAGTTTTCCCAATTCACATTGACTTCAACTTTCCTAAGGCTTCTTGATGCCACACTCAGTCAAGGGCAGTCACTCTCACCTCACCTCTGGAATTCAGCTTTTTTGGCCATGTTTAGACCAAAGATGCAATGAGGTCTGGAGCAAAGTTGTCCTTACAGAACCCAGACTGAGCATCAAGGTACATTTTTCCTTAGTTCTGCTGAAGAGTCATACAGACTCGAAACGTTAACTATGTTCCTCTCCGCAGATGCTGTCAGACCTGCTGAGTTTTTCCAGGTATTTTTGTTTTTTGTTTCGGATTTCCAGCATCCGCAGTTTTTTGCTTTTATCAAGGAACATGTTATTGTTAAGTGCCGCTCGATAGAAGTGTCAGTTACACCATCCCTCGCTTTGTTGGCGATTTGACAGTGGACTGATGGGACTATAATTGGCCGGGTTGAATTTGTCCTGCTTTTTGTGGACAGGACATAACTGTGTAATTTTGAATGTTGCTGAGTAGATGTCAGTATTTTAGCTGTACTGGAAAATGAGGCACAGCTAGTGCTGGAGCACACATCTTCAGCACTACAGCCATGCAGTTGTCTGGGCCCATAGCCTTTGCTGTACGCTGTGCTCTCAGCTGTTCTGTGGCATCACGTGGAGTGAATTGAATTGAATTGGCACTTCTGGCTGTAGATGATAAATTATTTTCCAACACATGTCCAAAATGGACATGGGACTGAAGTCACATATAGTACTAGGGTGGGTAAAGGATAGCAGGTTTCCTTCCCTAAAGGACATTAGGGTAACAAGCAATGCTCAGGATTACTCCGCTTATTTCCATGTTACGTTGCTTTTCTAACACGAATGCCATTGAAAGCTCCACAAGTAGTCCCAAAAGAAACCAAAGGTAATCAACCCAGGCACTCATGGACCCCAGCTCCCCTAGTTTGAGAATGGAGATCATTGTGATGTCAGTGCAACAGTGTAGTAATGTCACATGATTCAAAAGGAGGCTGTAACAAGGGAGAATAAGCCCAATATTCTTTGATCTTAACCCTCCTACCTCACAATCAGGATGCGACTACCCCTACCCTGCTTTTGCAATCCCAACAGTATAGGTTATAGTATTCCTTATAAATGCTTAACTGCACTTGATCTCATTTTCCTTGGGTGTGTGTTTGAAGCAGTAACAATTGCCTACTTACGAGGAGCAGTCATTTTATGATTGATGAGATAAACTTGGCTTCTAAAGCAGGTGGTGGTATAGGTCCGTTGACAGATGTTTAACTAAAGCCCTCCTCCCCTCTCAAGTGTGTCAGACTGGGCTACCCCTATAGCAACTGTTGCTAGGGTTGACAAAGAAAGCAATTTCCCCCCCTTTTTCCTCCATTGTTTCCTTTCATTTAGCCTTTGCTGAACTTTGTACCTTATTTATTTGCAGCTTTTATTTGGTGCCCAAGTTACATTAAATAAATAGGAGAATAAAGACTATTCTTAGCAAAAAAAAAACAGCTTGAGGAAGAGTGGAGCCAACTCAATTCCTATTTCACCTTGAATGATCCAAAGGATTTGACATCAAAAACATGTTACTATGCTGCGCGTTTGGAAGCTGTTGCTTCGAATCAAATTTGTTCACCAGGCTGATTCCTGGGATGAGGGCTGTCCTATGAGGAGGGATTGAATGGGAGGTAACTTCACTGAAACAAAATTGTTAACGGGTTTGACAGGGTAAATGCTGGGAGGAGGTTTCCCCGAGCTACAGTCTAGAACTAAGAGTCACAGTCTCAGCATTTAGGACTGAGATGAGGAGAAATTTCATCACTCAGCAGGCTGTGAATCTTTGGAATTTTCTATCCCAGAGGACTGTGGATGCTCAGTTGCTGAGTATATTCAAGACAGAGATTAATACATTTTGACGCTAAGGGAATCAAGAGATACGAGGATAGACCAGGAAAGTGGATTTGAGGTAAACGAACACTCATGATCTTACTGAATGGTCTATCGTACTTATCTTATGAAAGTTGTGTTAGACTCTCCAATGTGACATGATCAAAAAGTGAAGAGTTAATGCCTGTCTAGGTCATGGAGTCTTCCAGGTGCCAAGGTGCCTCCACTGCTGAAGGGTGGCAGCCTGAAAGTACTGTTTATCCATCCTAAAGAACTCAACTGCCTTTGAGACAGTCCAAGCAGGGCTGTGCTAATACAACCAAATAAAGACAGACTTGTATTTATATACAACCTCAGGTTGCCCCAAAGTGTTTCACGGCCAATGAATTACTTTTGAAGAGCATCGCAGATGTAATGTAGGAAAACAAGGCAACCAATTTGCACAGGGAGTTCCCACAAACAGCAATGAGATAATGACCAGGAAATTATTTGAGCTCTGGGGAGAACTCCTCTGATTGTCTTCTAATAGTGCCATGTGGTCTTTTACAACCCCAAGAACGGACACGACTTTGGTTTAATATTTCAACTGAGAGACAGCACCATCGACATTGCAGAACTTCCCTCAGTACTGCACTGGGAGCGCCAGCCTAGATTTTGCCCAGGAGCAAAATAAACTACAGCCTTCTGATGTGGAGGTAAGATTGCTGCAAACTGAGCCATGGCTAACATTTTAAGGATAACGCATACACTCTGAGAGGAAGAGCCCGAGGGTGAAAACCATCCTAGCTCTCAGGTCCATGAATCAAGGCTCTGCAAGTGAAACTATGAGTATGGTGACAACCTCAGGAAACCTTTGGTACCCAGAAGTATTGAAGAAACCCCCTGCAACAGGTTCACCCCCAACTGAGAAGTTGCGAGGTCTACAGTCGACTCTGGCCATATGTAACTTGGGGATATGGTAGCGTAATTCTAATAGCATTGGACGAATGATCTGAGCAAACAAGTTCAAATCACACCACAGCAGCTGGAGAATTTAAATTCAGTTAAATAAATTTGGAATAAAACAGCTAGTCTCAGTAATGGTGACCATGAAAATACCAGATTATCATCAAAACCTACCTGGTTCACAAATATCCTTCAGCGAAGGAAATTTACCTGGTCTGGCGTATATGTGACTCCAGACCTGAAAAGGCTGAGCAAGCTATTCAGTTACATTCAAGGAAGCAGCTTATCACCACCATCTCGAGGGCAATAACGATCCGGCAGTACATGTTGGCTGTGTCAATGACCCAGACACACCAAGACTGAATAAAAAAAATGTAAGCTGCCCTCTGCTATTGCAAAGCTGAGAAAAGACTGTCAGTGACAGTAGCCACTGTCAGGAAGTTATTACCTACCATGTAGGGTCATCATTCTCTGAATGACTAACCTCTCTACAGTACATTACTAGACAAAGAAATAACTCCAAAGACCTGGGGCACCCATCGTTCAAATTGGAACTAGACTGTTAAACGAAAAGGAGCAATGTGCAGGGTTATGGGGAGAAGGCAGGAGAATAGTACAAAATAAACTGCTCATTCGGGGAGCCAGTACAGACACAATGGCCTCCTTCCATGCTGTAAAAACTCTGTGATGACACATGGTTAGATATGGGCTCTTCATGCCTATAAGGCATCAGGGCCAGCAAGCCAACAGAAAGTTTCTCTGCACCAGAGACGACTTACTTTTTCCAAATGCCCCATTCTGCGGAAGGACCTGCCTCAGAAGGATGAATGGGTAGATGGTGGTGTATGGAGATAGATAATTTGGGGAACAAAGACACTGTTACACACTACAGAAACTCTTCTTGTGGTTGGTGCTGCTTAAACGATGAGAGTTTCATCCAAAAGGATGGAAAATATCTGAGGTTTGGGATTTAAAATGCTTTCCTGTGAACCCAATAATTCACTTATGTTAGTTTTAATCAGCAGACAGAATGATGACACCCTATTGCATCCCACTCTTCCGATGGCCTTCACTACACATCCGAATTTGCAACAAACACACGGCTTCCACGGCTCACACCAGCCTAAAGCCGCATTGCAGCTTTCGTCTAGATTAGGAGCAGGACATCAGGATGCAGTATTATAGAATTGCACAGTACAGGAGGCCATTCAGCCCATTGTGCCTGTGCCAGTTCTTTGAAAAGGAAATCCAACTAATCCCTCTCATCTTTCTCCATAAACTTACAAACTTTGCCCCATTCAAGTCATTATCCAATTCCCTATTTAAAGTTATTACTGAAATGGTTCCACGGCTCTTTCAGGCAGCGCATTCCGATCACTACCCGCTGCATATAAACATTTCTCATCTCCCCTCTGGTTCTTTCACCAATTATCCTAAATCTGTGGCCCCCCTGGTTACTGACTTTCCTGCCACTGGAAACAGTTTCTCAATTATTCTATTTAAACTCTTCATGAATTTTGAGTTGCCCTGTTTGAACATCTTATCCAAAGGACGGCACCTCCGGCTGTGCTGCATTCTCTCAAACTCGATTACATCCTCCACAGAACCCCTGAGCTGGCCCCTGAGGCACAAGAGCTGAGCTCCCACTCAGGTTGTGTTCTTCTGCCAACAGAACAGTCCCAGCTGATGAATGAAATCATGTTGAAAAGTCACAGGAATTAAACGGAACATCCAACAGTTCATAGGCTTAGAAAATTCACAAATATTTTATAAATAGATTGAACCACAAACTGTTTCTTTTTGGCTTTCAGGTGCAAGGGTAAAGATCCAAAAATGAGAGACACAGATGGCCAAAAATGCTGTGAGTTCAGGTGGAACATTCTATACATATCCCCCTTAACCCACAGAAGCTTCACCCGTTGACGTCAAGATGAGTTTTACTTGCAGAAAGATCTGGGTTGGCTCTGTAGTCGTTGGGAAGAGGGCCAGAGATTTGAGAATCTCAGAAAGTGTTCAAGCCCTTGGGTCGGTTTTGAAGGCAGAGGCAGGATGGCTGTAAAGGCACGAGAGCGAACTTCTCATTCCAATCGTCAGGGAATGGCTGAACCTCCGTCAGAATTCTCTCCCTCACCCCGACTCCTGTGAGGAGGGACTCGGCCTCACATTCTCACTCACAGTTTGATCCCCTGCAGGTTCTGTCTCAGGTTCAAAACCACTTGCTCCTGCCGCGCCTTCTCCACTTTAAATGCATTTCGATTGGCTTTTTTCTCCACTCTTCGCTCCTGCATGGGGACCAGAGAGAGAGAGAAATGGTTAAAAGAGGCAACACATTTTCAACAAGCACAATAAACTAAATATTAACGGAGAAATGAGAGAAGCTGGGATTAGACACGTTAGAGCACAGATGGCTAAGGGAGGAGATTTAATGAGAGTGTTCAAAATCATGGCGGGTTTGATAAAATAAGGAGCAACTTTCCACTGGCAGGGCTGTCAATAACCAGGGAACACCGGTTGAACATGACTGACAAAAGAACAGAGTTGTGATCTGGATGACTGCCAAAAAGGGCTGCAGAAGCAGATTCAATAGCAACTTTCGAACATGAATTGGAAAGGAGTAAGTTGCAGAACTTTGGGGAAAGAGGAGGGACTATGGGGGAAAGAGGGGTGGGACTAATTGAACAGCTCCTTCAAAGAGCTGGCACAGGCACAATGGGCCAAATGGCCTCCCTCTGTGCTATATTATATATCATTAATATGGTGAAGTGCCCTAGTGAACTGGAGGGGAGAGAGGAGGAGCAGGTGACATGATCTGGGACCAGGTATCAGCTCAGACAAGTTCTCCTTTCAGGTCTTTTGGTAGCAGCAATGCCGTCACAACAAAGCTGCTTATTTATGTTGTTTGATGAAGTATTTTACAGTCAGCCAGCATTCAATAACATCCATTCCATGCAACTCATTTCATCCCTGCCATCAGTGATTCGAGACGTTTAGACACTTGCAGAGTGAATCTATTACAACGTCACAATAATAAATGCCACCCAATAGCCATGGTTGAATTGCATATACACACTAGCCAATCAGAACTTAAGTTTTACTGAATCACCTTTGCTTATTATAGCAAATCCTCACAAATTGTACCAAGTCATTAAATATTTTTTAAAATAGGAATGAAAAGCTATTTCTCGATGGCCAAGCTGCACCTTCCTGTCCTCTGACACACTCCTCACTTGTGTGTTATTGTGTACACAATACAAACCATCTGAACTCCTGGATGTGATACTGCCCAGTGATAAAGCCTGGAAACACTCCACAGAGGGTAGGTTCTGTTTTTTTCAATTCCTTAATGGGACGTGGGTGTTGCCCAGCATTTGTTGCCCATCCCTAATTGCCCTTGCTAGGGCCATTTCGAAGGGCAGTTAAGAGTCAACCACATTGCTGTGGGTCTGGAATCACATGTAGGCCAGACCGGGTAAGGACAGCAGGTTTCCATCCCTAGGGGGCATTAGTGAACTAGGTGGGTTTCTATAACAATCATTGATAGTCTCATGGTCGCCATTACTGAGACAAGCTTTCAATTCCAGATTTATTAATTGAATTTAAATTCCATCAGCTGCTGTGGTGGGACTCGAACCTGCCTCCCCAGAGCATTAACAAAAAACAAAAAACTGCGGATGCTGGAAATCCAAAACAAAAACAGAATTACCTGGAAAAACTCAGCAGGTCTGGCAGCATCGGCAGAGAAGAAAAGAGTTGACGTTTCGAGTCCTCATGACCCTTCGACAGAACTAGGCGAATCCCAGGAAGGGGTGAAATATAAGCTGGTTTAAGGTGGTGGGGGGAGAGAAGTGGAGGGGGGTGGTGTGGGGGGGTGGTGTGGTTGTAGGCAAAAGCAGTGAAAGGAGCAGATCATCAAAAGATGTCACAGACAGCAGAACAAAAGAACACATAGGTGTCGAAGTTGGTGATATTATCTAAACGAATGTGCTAATTAAGAATGGATGGTAGGGCACACAAAGTATAGCTCTAGTGGGGCTGGGGGGGCATAAAAGATTTTAAAATATTTTAAAATAATGGAAATAGGTGGGAAAAAGAAAAATCTATATAATTTATTGGAAAAAAACAAAAGGAAGGGGGAAGAAACAGAAAGGGGGTGGGGATGGAGGAGGGAGGTCAAGACCTAAAGTTGTTAAATTCAATATTCAGTCCGGAAGGCTGTAAAGTGCCTAGTCGGAACACGAGGTGTTGTTCCTCCAGTTTGCGTTGGGCTTCACTGGAACAATGCAGCAACTCACAGACACTTCCTCCTACCTCTCCCTGGATCATGACCCCACCACTGAACATCAAGCCATTGTTTCCAGGACTGTCACTGACCTCATCTCCTCTGGGGATCTTCCTCCCACAGCTTCCAACCTGATAGTCGCCCAACCTCGGACGGCCCGCTTCTACCTCCTACCCAAACTCCACAAACAGAACTGTCCCGGTAGACCGATCGTGTCAGCTTGCTCCTGCCCCACAGAACTCATTTCTCGTTATCTTGACTCCCTTCTCTCTCCCCTTGTCCAGTCCCTCTCCACCTACATCCGTGATTCCTCTGACACCTTACGTCACATCAACAATTTCCAGTTCCCTGGCCCCAACCGCTTCCTCTTCACCATGGACGTCCAATCTCTCTACACCTCCATCCCCCACCAGGATGGTCTGAGGGCCCTTAGCTTCTTCCTCGAACAGAGGCCCGAACAATCCCCATCCACCACTACTCTCCTCTGTCTGGCTGAACTTGTTCTCACACTGAACAATTTCTCCTTCAACTCCTCTCACTTCCTCCAAATGGGCCCCAGCTATGCCTGTCTCTTTATGGGGTATGTGGAACATTCCTTGTTCCAGTCCTACTCTGGCCCCCTTCCACAACTCTTTCTCCGGTACATCGATGATTACTTCGGTGCTGCTTCGTGCTCTCGTCAGGACTTGGAAAAATTTATTAATTTTGCTTCCAATCTCCACCCCTCCATCATTTTCACGTGGTCCATCTCTGACACTTGCCTTCCCTTCCTTGACCTCGCTGACTCAATCTCTGGTGATAGACTGTCCATCAATATCCATTACAAGCCTACCAACTCCCACAGCAACCTTGACTACAGCTCCTCACACCCCGCTTCCTGTAAAGACTCCATCCCATTCTCTCAGTTCCTTCGCCTCCGTCGCATCTGTTCTGATGATGCTACCTTCAAAAACAGTTCCCCTGACATGTCCTCCTTCTTCCTTAACCGAGGTTTTCCACCCACGGTTGTTGACAGGGCCCTCAACCGTGTCCGGCCCATCTCCCGCGCATCCGCCCTCACGCCGTCTCCTCCCTCCCAGAAACATGATAGGGCCCCCCTTGTCCTCACTTATCACCCCACCAGCCTCCGTATTCAAAGGACCATCCTCCGCCATTTCCGCCAACTCCAGCATGATGCCACCACCAAACACATCTTCCCTTCACCCCCACTGTCGGCGTTCCGTAGGGATCGTTCCCTCCGGAACACCCTGGTCCACTCCTCCATCACCCCCTACTACTCAACCCCTTCCTATGGCACCACCCCATGCCCACGCAAAAGATGTAACACCTGCCCCTTCACTTCCACTCTCCTCACCGTCCAAGGGCCCAAACACTCCTTTCAAGCGAAGCAACATTTCACTTGCATTTCCCCCAACTTAGTCTACTGCATTCGTTGCTCCCAATGAGGTCTCCTCTACATCGGAGAGACCAAACGTAAACTGGGCGACCGCTTTGCAGAACACCTGCGGTCTGATCGCAAGAATGACCCACTCCTCCCTGTCGCTTGCCATTTCAACACTCCACCCTGCTCTCTTGCCCACATGTCTGTCCTTGGCTTGCTGTATTGTTCCAGTGAAGCCCAACGCAAACTGGAGGAACAACACCTCATCTTTCGACTAGGCACTTTACAGCCTTCCGGACTGAATATTGAATTCAACAACTTTAGGTCGACCTCCCCCCTCCATCCCCACCCCCTTTCTGTTTCTTCCCCCTTCCTTTTGTTTTTTTCCAATAAATTATATAGATTTTTCTTTTTCCCACCTAGTTCCATTATTTTAAAATATTTTAAAAACTTTTATGCTCCCCCACCCCTACTAGAGCTATACCTTGAGTGCCCTACCATCCATTCTTAATTAGCACATTCTTTTAGATAATATCACCAACTTCGACAACCACGTGTTCTTTTGTTCTGCTGTCTGTGACATCTTTTGATGATCTGCTTCTATCACTGCTTGCTTGTCCCTACAACCACACCACCCCCCTCCACTTCTCTCCCCCCACACCACCCCACCCCCCCACCAACTTAATCCAGCTTATATTTCACCCCTTCCTGGGATTCGCCTAGTTCTGTCGAAGGGTCATGAGGACTCGAAACGTCAACTCTTTTCTTCTCCGCCGATGCTGCCAGACCTGCTGAGTTTTTCCAGGTAATTCTGTTTTTGTTCCCCAGAGCATTAGCCTGGACCCCCGGAGTGCTACTAGTCCAGTGACATTAATATTACCACTACGCCTCTATGTCCCCCCCCACAATGACACTGTGACATTGCCCTGTGATAAACCCCAGATACTCTCTGGGGAGTGTATGTTCTTGTGTTACGAAGCACAGGATGTTCCTCACCTTCCGTTCTCCTTTAATTTTCTGCTTCCGGATTTTCCTCTCCTCTTTGCTCTCATCCCGTGAACGGGATTGCGTTGAAGCTCTGGGTAAGTCGCTGATGTTAATTGTTTCTAGTCGTTCCAGCTGTTTAGCAGTCAGACTCCGTTTGGGTAAAACATCCAGTGGAATCCCAGTTTTCTTGGACACCTTGATTGGATTGAGCTGAAAAGAGGAAAAGTCACAGGCTGACGATTTACAACTTGTACTTATAAGGCACCTTTGACACAGTAAAAACCCTTCCAAGGCCTTAGGACAGGCACTCAAAAGCTTGGTCAAAGAGGTAGGTTTTAAGGAGCGTCTTGAAGGAGGAGAGTGTAGTAGGTGGAGAGGTTTAGAAGAGAATTCCAGAGTTTAAGGCCCAAGCAACTGAAGGCATGGCCACCAATGGCAGAATGATGAACCAACAAACAGGACCAAGTGTACAAACTAAGAGATAAACAGGTAACTCCCCAAACCACTGCTACTCAGCTCCATGTCCAAATATAAAAGGCCATGGAATGCTTTGCTACGTTTAATTATTTCTTAGAAATGCAAGTCCTGTATAATGTCTGCACTGGTGGGGGAGACCAGAACCAGGGGTGATAAATATAAGATAGTTACTAATACATCCAATAGGGAATTCTGGAGAAATCTCTTTGCCCAGAGGGTGGTGATGATGAAGAACTGGGGGACCCCTCTTAAACACTGCCCAGACATACTCCCGACCACTCAGCCTCAAAGTGCCGTCAGCGTGTGTTCCAATAAATCGACTGCTACTCAGCTGGGGAGGGCTATCTGTGGCAAAACCCTAAACACCCACCCACTTCATCCTACAGCGCAAGAGGTGTCTCAAAGGGAGGCTGCAGGAGGTTAGGAGAGAGGAACAGCATCAAATAAATGACACACGATGTGATATAGAGGAGAGAAGCTGGTCGGCACATTCTGCCCAGAGAATCTCAATGCCTGTGGTGGGCATTCTGACTTTAACCAATTGCGTAAAGCGATTGACACTGATTCATCCACCTGTTATACATCCTGCCCAATCCACCGACATCACCCATTCTACATTATAATTCAAAGTCAAAATCACCCCACACCACCGTAATCACATGGTGGACTGTGGAAGAACAGCAGGTTCCCCTTGCTGAAAGATATTACTGAACTAGCAGGGCTTTTAACAACAATTTGAATCCAATTTTAACGGAAGTAGCCCAAAATTCACCAGGTTATTTAGTTTAATTTCACAACCTGTCATGGCTGGATTTGAACTCATGGCATCTGGGTTTTGCTGGTCCAGAGTTACAAGAACAAGATGTAGTCCAGAAGGACAGGGATTAAAGTTGCCTCCACTCTGCTGCAGCCTTGGGCCAAACTACCCAGGCCAATCCAACCTCACAGCCACAGTCATAGCGGGAGAGAAAACCTGGTATGAATAGGCAAACGCTTGGTGATCATGTGACATTCCTCACATTCGCCCCCCCACACACACTTAACAAGAGGCAGAACTTGAGACACATGAACATTCAAAGCAGCATCCATTGCTCATACCTTTGGTGGATCAGTTATCAGCTTCGGATGGTTGTACAGATTTGAATAGGTGCCTGTGCAAGAAAAAAGATTCAAACTGAGGATTCAAACTAACAGATCGTTACAATTCCATCACATTGCCCCTCCTAAGCTGGGCTGCAACACACAGCCTGAACTGCACCAAACACAGGCCTCTTTGCTTTGGTGATGCTGAAAGAGGAATAAATATTATCCCAGGATACTGGGGAGAACTCCCTTGCTCTTCCAAATATCGCTGTGGGTTCTTTCACATCCACCCGAAAGGGTAGATGGGACCTTGGTTTAATGTCTCAACTGAAAGAGCACCTCCAACAGTGTAGCACTCCCTCAGTGCAGCACTGGGAGAAGTCCCTGGAGTGGTACTTGAACCCCCAACCTCTTACTTCGAGGGGATTATGCTAGCTGCTGAGCCACAGCTGAGACTGTGAAGATATTTTGATGGAGGAGGAGCCACCTTGTAACCAGTACTTACTGAGGATGGATTCACAGTCCCATTGTTCTGTTGGTTCTTCAATGACCAGCACCTCGATCTCTTCCTTCTCCTCTTCCTCCTCCTTTAGTAGAACATCCCCCCTTGGCCCCAGGTCATCGGGCATTTGACAGCTGCCGGCAAGATTGAGAGAGTTGAGAATCCCCTCAAAAAACGAATGAAATGACACAGCCCCCAACACCGACTGAGCTGATAAAGGGAGCGGGTATCTCTGCACTACAGGACTTATCCCCACTGAACATTGATGGAGTTTATTTAAGGAACACATTTTCCTAGAATGGTACAAGGGGTGAGGGATTTCAGTTAATTGGGGGACACTGGAGAAGCTGGAATTGTTCCCAGTGGAGCAGTAGGGGTTAATGTGAGATTTATTAGTGGCCTTCAACATTGACATGCAGTTGGGAGGACACAGATTTAAGGCAATTGGACAACTAACCAACTAGTTTTCTCCCCCATGTTGAGCGTTAAGACCTAGAATGTGCTGCCTGAAAAGGCAGTAGAAGCAGATCCAATAATAATTTTCAAAAAGAAATTGGATAAATACTTAAAGAGGAAAAGAAACAGCGGGACTATGGGGAAAGACCAGGGGAGTGGGGCTACACAGAATCTTTACAGGGCAGAAGGCCATTCAGCCCATCAAGTCTGCACTATCACTCTGAAAGAGCATTCTACCTAATCCCACTCTCTTATTCTTAATCCTGTAACTAAGCACATTCATTCTTTTCAGATAACAATCCAATTCCCCTTTTGAATACCTCAATCGAACCTGCCTCACCACCCTCTCAGGAAGTTCGTTCCAGACTGCAATACTATTTCACTTAAGGTGGCCCATTGTTCAGCCATCGTCGTTTCTGCCAACATTTGATTCCAACTCACACGACTCCAATGTATTCTCATCCCACCGAAGTTGGCTTTCCTCCAATTAACTATCCCAGCTCTGGATCGTTCCTTGTCCTTTTCCACTGGCCAATTTAAACCTTATGATACAATGGTCACTGTCCCCTAAATGCTCTCCCACTGGTATCTGATCCACTTGGGTGAACTCATTCCCAGAACCAGGTCCAACAGTGCCTGACCTCTCTTTGGATCGGAAACATATCGCTGCAGAAAATGATCTTGAACACATTCCAGAAACTCACACCCCACATCCCTTTGCACTATTCCTATCTGAGTCTATACTGAATAATTGAAGTCCTCCATTATAATTATTCTATAATTCTTATACCTCTCTGTAATTCCTTTGCAAACCTGTTTCTCTATATCCCTCCCACTAGTTGATGGTCTATATACTACACCGATCAATGTTATTGCAACTTTTTAATTCCTTACCTCTAGCCAGAGATTCTGTCCCTGACCCCTCTGGAACATCTTCTCTCTCCAGTACTGGAATGTCATCTTTAATACTGTAACTCCAACCCCCCCACCATCTTTTATTCCTTTCATGTCTCTCCTATAAACCTTGTACCCAGGAATATTTAACACCCAGTCCTGCTCTTCTATGTTATACCATAATATCATAATTCCGTTTGTCAACCTGTGCCTGCAGTTTACCAATCTTATTAACCACACTCCCTCCATTCACATACATGCACATTAAGCATGATTGAGGCTTTTTTTACTTTCCCCCTTACTCTGACCTCATCTAATGACTTACTATTGCCGACTCTAATTCTGTCAAACTCCATGTATTCTGTTTACCATGATACTAATCTCTGATACATCCTCCTTCTCAGTTAATACTTCTCTACTTCCCACTGCCAGTTTTTCTCCTCCCCACCCTGAATTTCCCCTCAGGTTCCCAATCTAGTTTAAACCCACCCCTAATTTGATAGCTCTTTCAAAGGGCCGACACAGGTATGAAAGGTTGAATGGCCTCCTGTGCGAAATCATTCTTTTCACATTTTCTATCCACTTACTCTTTTGCTTTCTGAGTGCGATAATCACTGATGACTTCATCCAGCCGTGTGCTATCCACCTGAATAGGTCCTTCTAGTTCATGGTGATCCAGAGCTCCGATCTCATCATCATCATACTCTTCGTACAGCTAAAGCAGACAGAGACAGGGTTACTGCACGGAACACCACCTGAAGGGTTACACCTACTTTCAACACCTTCTAGAAGACAGAAGTTTAAAGCAGAATTTCTCCAGCGCTGAGGAGTTCCATCTCTCCTGTTGCTGACAGGACAGGAGAGAAACTCGGCTGAGACTGAGAGTGAGAGAAAGAGAGATGACAGAAAGAGAGGAAGGAAATAAGAATATAGCACCTTTCACAACCAGTGAAGTACTTTTGAAATCTTGTCACTGTTGTGATGTAGGAAACGCAGCAGCCAATTTGTGTACTGCAAGCTCCCACTACCAGTAATGTGATAATAGCCAGACAATCTGTCTCTCTTGTGATGTTGATTGGGAGATAAATATTGGCCAGGAGACTGGGGATAGCTCCCCTGCTCTTCTTGCAATAATGGCCATGGCATCTTTCCCACCCACCAGAACAGGCAGACAAAGCCTCAGTTTAATGTCTCATCCAAAAGACAGTAGCTCTGACAGTACAGCATTCCTTCAGTACCGCACTGGGGTGTCAGTCTGAAGTCGGTGCTCAGGTCTCTGGACTGGGAGTTAAACCCGTGACTCAGAGGTGAGTGCGCTGCTCACTGAGCCACAGCAGACAGCATGGACTTTATCCTGTGTCTCAGTCTAGTATCTTTCGTGTAAACTGACCTTCTCAAACCGATCATCCAACAGGGTGAGCTGCTCGTTTCGTCTCATCACAGATGATGTCATGGAGTAGGTGGTAAAGCGACTCCTGGTCTCCTCCTCCATGAAGGGGAACTCTCTTTCCCCACCCTCGCTGCTGGCAACCCTCGAACCATCATCATTAGAGAGACCATCAGCCGAATCAAAGTCTTCATCCTCTGTATCCTCCCACTCCTCTTCATCATCCGAATCCCTAAGGAATGCATAACCAATCTATTCACTTTGACATTTCATCACATCTCGAGATGTCCCAAAAGAAAGCAGGTCAATGACAAGGAAACATCACAGGAGCATCGTCATAATCGCTCTGAGGCAAAAACTGAGGCAAACGCAGCTGTCAATTTGTGTACAGCAAGATCCACCAGATTGTGAACGAGGTAAATGATCAGTTAAATATGTTCAGGTGCAGCTGGTATGAGGCAGGAGCATTGCCAGGGGGTTGGGTGGCACCAGGAAAAAATTTTCTTTTCCTTCAAATAGTCCCCATAGGGCTTTTCACTGTCCGCCTGACCAGGAGGCAGGGGCACATAAAAATGCGGGTCTCGCTTTTAACAGCTTTGGGGCAAAAAAACAGCCCTAAAACGACAGCACTGAGGTGCCAAGTTCATGTCACCAGGCGGACATGGGAAGTCTGAAAGAAACAGCCCGTGCCCACTGCAAGAGTTTATTCCCCGTTCTGTCTGCGCTGCTGAGACTGTGCAGCAATGGGGAGAAAGTCCGTGATGCCGGGGTAGCATTGTGTTAGGACACGAACAAGGGGCTAACCTCCACCCCTGTACACATTGATGTTATGGGGTTGGGGAAAAAAAAAATGGATAATCGGGAATGCCGGGGTAGCATTGTGTTAGGACACGAACAAGGGGCTAACCTCCACCCCTGTACACATTGATGTTATGGGGTTGGGGAAAAAAAAACAATGGATAATCGGGAATGCCAGCCATATCATAAAACCTACACGTAAATATGCAAACAAACTATATTACAACCCACGATCGATCAAATAATCTCACCTTAATAACTGTATGAGGTTGCACAGAAAGCTCCCTCGGCTTACCGAGGCACTCAGTTTGTTTCAAGTTAAATGAAGGGTCGATGTCAGGAGTGAGTCCTGAGACAGGCTGTCAGCTCGTGCAGTGAGTGTGATTCACTGAATTCCTCTGAGCGAGCGTGGGACCTGTTTCTGACTGAGGTGGACATCACTTCTTACCTGATTATGTTAATCAGGCACAGGGTGGCCTCCTACACTCGTCTCAATTGACTAAGGGGGCCAGACAGCAAGTTCCAAGACTTTTCCCCTGTGATGAGCCTAGACTTTGATCTAGCTTTTCAACTGTCTCAGTAGATTTTACAGCTATGAGTGCCTGGACTGAGATACAAGGTACAGTATAACTGTATTGGAAAGGCTGTGTGGAGCAGAGGGTCTCTCGCTTGCCTAACTTTCCACACCCTTAGCTTTCTCTAAAGCCCCTGGCCCCCTCTGCTGACCCTTGGCCAGCATGCTAACCCTCCTTCGGTATCCCTCACTTCCCCGGGTTTAAATCACATACATCTGAACGTCTGCCTCACTCCCTCTCCCGACAGCCTTCACCACAAAGTCGTCTTCCAAAACGTTTTCCGGATCATCAAAGTCAAAGTCATCATCGAGGGCAGCCACAATATCCGGGTCGAGGTCCAGGCGAGGTCCTGAGGGCAAATCCAAACACACCCTTAATTTACTCTCTCAAATGTGAATGTGAATCACTCACTCAGGAGTAGACAGCTGGCACTAAACGTTTGGTATGATTCACTCTATGACACGCACAGCTCATACAACGATGATTTACTCCAAGACACAGACACTGAAATTATCTCCAGCTCTTTCTGGTCCCATTTACCCCTCGACCTCCCTGCTGGTGACAGTCAATTTAGCTCAGTAGGTAGCACTCCTGCCTCTCAGTCAGAAAGCCTTGGGTTCAAGTCCCATCCCCAGAGACTGGGCCACAAAAGCCAGACTGATGCTGCAGATTGCTGAGGGGATCAGTGTAAAGCAGGAACCTCAGTGTTACCCCCCCCTCACCCCCAAGTCTTACCTCGCACAGGAGCTGCTTTGTTCAGCAGTCCAGTCTCCTCCTCAAACTCGGAAGCAAAAACCGACGATGGCAGGTTAATGGAATGAATCTGAAATCAAACACAACACAGGGTTACAGTTCACTTTACAAAAGGCTCCAGAAACCCTCATTGATACAGACAGGGTGGGGGCAGAGACATAAGAGAGGGGGGAACAGACAGGGGGACTGATAGAAGGAGGGGCAGAGACAGGGGGAAGAGACAGAGATAGGGAGGAGAGACAGAGAGAGGCGGGGGGGACAGACAAAGAGGAGGAGAGACAGAGGGAAAATAGATTCCTCCTGCAGTGAATGCAATTGGCTTACCCCTGCGCCCTGGGGCAGTCAGTAACATTACCCCTTTCAGAGCAGTGGTTCTGTGTCAGTTGACAAAATTCAACCAACATTGTCACTCTCTACCACCCCAAATCACCCAGACAGCAAAACAGAATAAATCTACCATAGTGAGGATTTCGTTTGGGTGGGGGTGGGGGGGGGGGGGGGGTTGCGGAGAATAGACTCTTTCTCCCCGCAGCTCATTGCTTTACTGGTTATGGTCTTTCCCCTTTCCCCATTGTGCATACATTCACTAAGCTCCCTCTGAAGCCACTCAGTTGTATCAAACCTCTACCAGCAGTTCACGATGACCCACCATCGCCCATCGCCTTCTCAAGGCAATGACAAAGGGGCAGCCTTGCCAGAGACACCCAGATCCTCTAACATGCCATGAACACATAGAAGAATCCTCACTGACCACAGGTTCATTCATTAGCAGTCAGGGGAGATTTAGGACAATATGTAGAGGGTCCAACAAGGGACGGTGCAGTGCTGGACCTAATTCTGGGGAATGAAGCCGGACAGGTGGCTGAGGTGGTGGTGGGGGAGCATTTTAGTGATAGCGACCACAACATGGTACCGTTTAAGCTTGTTATGGACAAAGGGATAGACAAGTTGCAAAAAATTGTTTTGGATTGGGGGATAGCGAATTTTACTAAAATAAGGCAGGATCTGGCCAAGGTAGACTGGGAACAGTTACTTGTGGGGAAATCTGCAGAGGAACAGTGGGGGGTGTTCAAAAAGTAAATGGGGAGGGTACAGGCTCAACATGTTCCCTCTAGGGTGATAGGAAGGAGTAACAAGCCCAGAGAACCATGAATGACCAGAGATATTCAGGATACAATGAGAAGCAAAAGAGAGGCTTTGAGCAGGGACAAGTGAAGCAAATCAGCGGAGGCATTAGTGGAGTACAGAAAGTGCAGAGTAGCGCTTAAGAAAGCAATTAGAAGAGCAAAGAGGGGATATGAGAAAGCTCTGGCTGGTGAAAGTAGGGAAAATCCCAAGATATTCTATAAGTATACCAATGGGAAGAGGATAACCAGGGAAAGAGTAGGGCCCATAGGGGACCAAGGGGGCAATCTATGGCTGGGGCCAGAGGACATCGCTAGAGTGTTGAATGAATACATCACATCCATCTTCACCAAAGAGAATGAGGATGAAGGTATGGAACTCGGGGAAAGAGACTGTGAGGTTCTTAAGCAAATTGATACAGGGAGTGACAAGGTATTGGAGATGTTGTCAGGCTTAAAAGTGGACAAATCTCCAGGTCCGGATGATTCGTGTCCCAGACTGCTGAGGGAGACAAGGGAGGAGGTCGCAGGGACTCTGACCCGAATTTTTAATTCCTCTCTGGCCACGGGGGAGGTGCCAGAGGATTGGAGAACAGCTAATGTGGTTCCGCTATTTAAGAAGGGTTGTAGAGATAAGCCAGGGAACTACAGGTCAGTGAGTCTCACGTCAGTGGTAGGGAAACTATTGGAGAAAATTCTGAAGGAAAGAATCTATCTCCACTTGGAGAGGTAAGGTTTGATCAGGGAAAGTCAGCATGGCTTTGTCAGAGGGAGGTCATGCTTAATGAATTTGATTGAATGTTTTGAGGAGGTGACCAGGTGTGTAGATGAGGGTAGTGCAGTTGATGTAGTTTATATGGATTTCAGCAAAGCCTGTGACAAGGTCCCACATGGGAGACTTATAAAGAAGGCAAAGGTACATGGGATACAGGGTAATCTGATAAGGTGGATTCAAAATTGGCTTAGTTGTAGGAGACAGAGGGTGATGACAGAAGGATGCTTTAGTGACTGGAAGCCAGTGTCCAGTGGCGTACCACAGGGATCTGTGCTGGGTCGCCTATTATTCGTCATTTATATAAACGACATAGATGACTATGTGGGGGGTAGGATTAGTAACTTTGCGGATGACACAAAGAGTGGCCGGGTGGGGTTGAGTGTCTTGGGCTACAGGAAGATATAGACGGGATGATCAAATGGGCAGATAAGTGGCAGATGGAATTTAACCCTGAAAAGTGAGGTGATACACTTTGGAAGGAGAAATTTGACAAGGAAGTATTCAATAAACAGCATGGCACCAGGAAATTCTGAGGAACAAAGGAACCTTGGCCTGTGTGTCCATAGATCTCTGAAGGCAGAGGGGCATGTTAGTGGGGTGGTGAAAAAGTCATATGGGACACTTGCTTTCATTAATCGAGGCATAGATTACTAAAGTAGGGAGATCATGTTGGAGTTGTATGGAACCTTGGTGAGGCCACAGCTGGAGTACTGTGTGCAGTTCTGGTCGCCACATTATTGGAAGGATGTGATTGCACTGGAGGGGGTGCAGAGGAGATTCATCAGGATGTTGCCTGGGATGAAACATTTAAGTTATGAAGAGAGGTTGGATAGACTTGGGTTGTTTTCGTTGGAGCAGAGAAGACTGAGGGGGCGACCTGATCGAGGTGTACAAGATTATGAGGGGCATGGACAGGGTGGATAGGGAGCAGCTGTTCCCCCTTAGTTGAAGGGTCAGTCAAGAGGGGTCATAAGTTCAAGGTGAGGGGCAGGAGGTTTAGGGGGAATGTGAGGAAAAACTTTTTTACCCAGAGGGTGGTGACGTTCTGGAATGCGCTGCCTGGGAGGGTGGTGGAGGTGGGTTGCCTCACATCCTTTAAAAAGTACCTGGATGAACACTTGGCACTTCATAACTTGGCTGTGGGCCAAGTGCTGGTAAATGGGATTAGGTAGATCGGTCAGGTGTTTCTTATGTGTCGGTGCAGACTCGATGGGCTGAAGGGCCTCGTCTGCACTGTGTGGTTCTGTGAAGGGAAATGTTCCCCTAAATTATTTTGGCACAGGCTCATTTTCTGCTTCCTCCTCGCTTCCCCTCCAAATCCCAGATTTGTCCAATGCCTCTCAATCAGCTATGCCTTACGGGAATCTGCTGCCCCTCCTCTTCCAGCCTTCCATCTCCTGCAGTTATAGTGTCCTGACCCTCCTTCAGGGGTATACTGGAGGCCACAAGCTCAGCAACCGGAGACGCCTCCTTCAGGTGCTGCAGGTAATTGTAAGTATCATCGAAAAAGATGCCATATTTCCTCTCCTCCTCCTTTCGCTTTTGCACATCCGCTCTCTGCAAGAAAGGTGTTAAGACCGGGTTATACTGGCAGCCGGAAATCAGTTCAACTCACTCATAAGAACTGTGCATCCCTCGTCAGGTCAGCTGTGGCACTCTCATTTGTGAGTCAGAACATTGTGGGTTCAAATCCCACACCCAAGACATGGACCCATAATCCAGGCTGACACTTCAGTGCAGTGCTGCACTATCAGCAGACTCATCTTTTGCACATGACATTAAACCCTCTGCCCTCTCAAGTGGGCAGAAAAAGACCCTACAGCCACTATGGAGCAAAGGTGGCTAAATGGAGTTCAGGCACAGATCAGCCATGATCTAATTCAATGGTGGAGCAGGTTCGAGGGGTTGAATTACCTCCTTTTGTTCCTACCTGGATCCAAAGATTAAATTCAAATTCATGAGGAAGTGGCCCACACCCAGTGCCAAGCCCTATCTCATCATGTTTGTACAGAGCTCTCAGCTACACATCAAAGTGAATCACCTCTGCCGGCAGTAGAACTCTCTGTGGGGCCTTCTCATCAGCGACCAATGGATCCTTCTGGCTTCTGTGCACCAAGTGAAAGGTCACTGACGACTTCTTCTGGATGAAGGGCTTCTTCTTTCGGTGAGGCTGAAGAACAAAATTGGAATCAGGGTTAAGACATGGGAATGAGGCGCTGAGACTCTGGCTCATTCAGAGACCAGTGGGGATAACTCCATACACATGATTCAGCTTCATACAGACTGACCTTTCTGCATTATAAACCCAGCAAATATCACACCACACCCAGCTAGTGACCTAGTACCATGTCACTCACTGAGGGCTACAATCACGTCAAGGATGTCAAGGCCTTGGAGAGAGAACAGAGGAGGATTACATTGAATTTAGTAGCACAGAAACAGGCTATTTGGCCCAAATGGTCGATGCTGCTATATATACTCCACATGAGCCTCCTACCATCATACTTCATCTCACCCTATCAGCATATTCTTCTACGCATTTCTCTGTCATGTGCTTATCTAGCTTCACTTGAAATGTTTCTTTAATATTCACCTCAACTATTCCATGTGGTAGTTTAGTGAATTCCACATTCTTACCACTCACTGGGTAAAGGCATTTCTCCTGAATTCCTAATTGGATTTATTAGTGACCATCTGATATGAATGATTTCTAGATTTGAATTTCCAGCAAAAGTGAAAACACCTTTTGCTGGAAAGGTGCGAGGGATAAGAGGTTTTAGTTACGCAGAGGGACTGCAGAAAGTGGGATTTTTCTCTTTAGGGCATAGAGGGTTAAGGGGAGATTGAATAAAAGATATTTAAAATTAAGAGCTGATTTTGAGAAAGTCAGAAAGCAACAGGTTCCAGTGCTAGGAAATTCATTAACCAATGGCTACAAATTTAAAGTAATTGACAAACGAACTAAAGGGACAGATGAGGATGATTTGTTTTATTTACACAGCAGATTGTTGTGATCAGAAATACACTGCCAATGCAGGGGTCAGCGAGCACAGGGGATAGGTGAATGGAATTTGGTGCAAGTTAGAATAAAGTCAGCAAGAGTTTTGGATTGCCTCAAGTTTATGGAGGGTAGAATGTGGGAAAGCAGCCAAATGTTGAAATAGTCGAGTCTAGAGGCGATAAAGACACTAGTGATTGTTTCAGCAGATGAGTTGAAGCAGGGGCAGGGAGTTGAATAATGTTATAATGGTGAATGGCATCCTTCCGTGCTGTGACCATCCTGTGATTCTATTCTCGGTGGGAACAGTGCTTCGGGATGATGCGGATTTGTGGTCAGAAACTCACCTTGAGTTAAACCAAGGTTGTGGACAGTCTGATTCGCCTCAGATCATTGTCAACGATAAAGACAGACCCTGCAGCAGGAACAGAATTTGTGGCAGAGAGCAAAGGCATTTGGTCTTGCAGCAGGAGTCGGGGGGGGGGGTTGCTGGTTGGGTGAAGTGGTGGTGAGATAGAGCTGGGTGCTGCAGCGTACACACAGAACCTGACATTGTGTTTTTGGACTAAGTAACCAAAAGGGCCAGGGAGTAGACAACAGAGGGAATGTGATCTATGCTTGAAAAGGAAATCTTTTCAGAGCCTATTTTGAAGTCTGCCACGCAGTGGACAGAACGGTCTCCAGGTTCACTCAGCAGCAAGCACTCTTGAATTCACAACTTTCTATCACTGAGGCAAGTCCCACTTTAGAGACTTGAGCACAGAATGCAGGCTGACATCCCAAGAGTGCTGCACTGTCAGAGATGCCATCCTTCAGTAAACTGAGTTAAGCTGCCTTCCAAGGTGAATGTAAAAGATCCCGTGGTTGACGAACAAGGAAGTTCTTACCCGTGATAAAAACAACATGAGCCGGAAAATCTCAGCCGGTCTGGCAGCATCTGTGGAGAGAGAAATAGGGTTAACCCTCGAGTCGAATATGACTCTTCAGAAGAATTGGAAGAAGCTATTCTGAAGAGCAGTCATATTCGACTCGAAACGTTAACTCTATTTGACTCTCCGCAGATGCTGCCAGACCTGCTGAATTTTTTTTTTTTTGGCATTTTCTGCTTTTATTTCAAATTTCCAGCATCTGTTGTGTTTTGTTGTTAAATTTTCACCAGCGTCCTGGATGAATATTTATCCCTCAATCAACATCGCGAACACAATCTGGTCATTTACCAAGTTGTTTGTTTGTGGGATCTTGCTAGTCACAAACCAGCAACATTAGCAGGGAACATACTCAAACAGCATTTCATTGCGAAGGGCTGGAGGTGATGGAAGGCGCTATAGGAATGCAGATCCTCCCTGGCCACCCCCGCCCGGCTCCAGGTCCGCGCTGTTCACTCACCATGGCCGCTGGAGGCTGCCGCCCGTCTCCGGGAGATCACCCGGGATGAGAATGCGCGTCAGGGAGCTGCACCCGGCCTCACTGTCCCCCAGTCCGAAGCACCGAATCAAAAACCGCCGGGTCCTGAGAATTAAAACCCTAGGCCGCCATGCGGCTGCAGGCCCAGCGGTGATTGGCTGGGGTTGTGATGCACTCTGGGATACTGGCTGGCTGCCGCGCTGACCTACGACTACTGATTGGCTGGTGTTGTGATGCACTCTGGGATACTGGCTGGCTGCCGCGCTGACCTCCGACTACTGATTGGCTGGTGTTGTGATGCACTCTGGGATACTGGCTGGCTGCCGCGCTGACCTCCGACTACTGATTGGCTGGTGTTGTGATGCACTCTGGGATACTGGCTGGCTGCCGCGCTGACCTCCGAATTTTGTTGGAAGATGTGCAGCCACTATAAACCTGGTATGTTGGGAGGGTGGGATTATGTCTTCCCACACATTCAATTCTGTTTAAAAATGGAGGTTGCATAAAGTGTTAAATGTATTCATTTTTTTGAGTTCCCTCCACACTATCCCCCAGTTTTAGAATCAAACACTCCCAGGACAGGTACACACAGGGTTAGATACAGAGTAAAGCTCCCTCTACACTGTCCCCATCAAACACTCCCAGGACAGGTCCAGCACGGGGTTAGATACAGAGTAAAGCTCCCTCTACACTGTCCCCATCAAACACTCCCAGGACAGGTACAGCACGGGGTTAGATACAGAGTAAAGCTCCCTCTACACTGTCTCCGTCAAACACTCCCAGGACAGGTACAGCACGGGGTTAGATACAGAGTAAAGCTCCCTCTACACTGTCCCCATCAAACACTCCCAGGACAGGTACAGCACAGGGTTAGATACAGAGTAAAGCTCCCTCTACACTGTCCCCATCAAACACTCCCAGGACAGGTACAGCACGGGGTTAGATACAGAGTAAAGCTCCCTCTACACTGTCCCCATCAAACACTCCCAGGACAGGTGCAGCACGGGGTTAGATACAGAGTAAAGCTCCCTCTACACTGTCCCCATCAAACACTCCCAGGACAGGTACAGCACGGGGTTAGATACAGAGTAAAGCTCCATCTCTACTGTCTTCTTTGAACACCCTCAGCACAGGCACAGTACTGGGTTAGATAAAGACTCTATTTACGTGGGAAAGTTTTGCTGACTTGCTGGTGCAGTGCCAGGCTAAGTGATGTCCGTGGAAAGAAGGTTGTGATGTTGGCAGCTCAACCAGTCTTATCACCCCACCAGCCTCCGCATTCAAAGGATCATCCTCCGGCATTTCCGCCAACTCCAGCATGATGCCACCACCAAACGCATCTTCCCTTCACCCCCCCAGGTGGCATTCCGTAGGGATCGTTCCCTCCGTGACAACCTGGTCCACTCCTCCATCACCCCCTACACCTCAACTCCCTCCCACGGCACCTTCCCATGCAACCGCAGAAGATGCAACACCTGCCCCTTTACTTCCCCTCTCCTCACCAACCAAGGGCCCAAACACTCATTTCAAGTGAAGCAGCATTTCACTTGCACTTCCCTCAACTTAGTCTACTGAATTCACTGCTCCCAATGCAGTTTCCTGTACATTGGAGAGACAAAACACAGACTGGGTGACCGCTTTGCAGAACACCTTCGTTCTGTCGCAAGCATTACCCAGACCTCCCTGTCGCTTGCCATTTTAACACTCCACCCTGCTCTCATGCCCACATGTCCGTCCTTGGCCTGCTGCATTGTTCCAGTGAAGCTCAACGCAAACTGGAGGAACAGCACCTCATCTTCCGACTAGGCACTTTACAGCCTTCCGGACTGAATATTGAGTTCAACAATTTTAGATCATGAACTCTCTCCTCCATCTCCAACCCCTTTCTGATTTTCCCCCTCCTTTTTGTTTTTTCCAATAATTTATATAGATTTTTCTTTTCCCACCTATTTCCATTATTTTAAAATGTATTTCCATCCATTGTATTATCTCTACCTTTTAGCCTTTTTCGATTCCTTCACCCCACCCCACCCCCACTAGGGCTATCTGTACCTTGTTTGTCCTGCTTTCTACCCTTAATTAGCACATTCCTTAGATAATATCACCACCTTCAACACCTCTTTGTCCTTTTGTCTGTGACATCTTTTGGTTATATCCACCTATCACTGGCCCTCTATCCAGCTCTTCTTGTCCACCCCCCCCCCTCTTAAACCAGCTTATATTTCACCCCTTTTCTATTTTTCCTTAGTTCTGTTGAAGAGTCGTACAGACTCGAAACATTAACTGTGTTCCTCTCCGCAGATGCTGCCAGACCTGCTGAGTTTTTCCAGGTATTTTTGTTTTTGTTTGCAATGTGAGGCTCTGGCACTAGGTGGTGGCATGAGCTCAGTACCAAGAGAACAACCTGTCAATGCAATTAACACAAGACAAACAGTGGATGCTAATGTCAAATTGCAAAGGTTCAAACAAAGTCTCTGGTTTTTAATGCTACATAATACATGATGTTGAAACATAATAGATACTGACTCAGATTTAATGTGCACTGATTGTCTTATCATCTGTTTGGCTGAGTCAGTGTTCTGGCTATTATCCCCTGCATCCAATTTAAACTGACATTTCAGTGCTGCATTAAAGGAGTTCCCTTTTATTAGAGGTGCCACCCCTCTGGATGGTGATTGACCTTGCTAGTGAAGACCTGTCTGCTTTATAATATGAAAAATGCTTGAAGAAGGACAGGTGAAAGTGTCCTGGCCAACATCCCTCCCCACTCAAAACCACCCAGAACACTTTAAAGCATCAACTATCTCACCATTGTTTGTGGGAGCTTGTTGTGCACAAATTAATTGGCAGCCTTCCCTACATCGCAACAGTGACTGCGTTTCAAAAGTACTTCATTGGTTGTGGAGTGTTTTGCAAGACCCTGAAGACATGATAAGATATTATATAAAGGCAAACTTTTTCTTAATATTTTATATAATAGTCAATCCCATGATATTGCAAATGGCTAAATTAAGACCAAGTGAGATTTCCAACAGGAATGGGGTTAGGGAAGGGTGTAAATCAAGTAGGAACATAGGCTTAATTCAGTCCTTAATTTAAAGTCAAACAATCTCTGAGTTTTTATATTTCCGTTGTAAATTCTGACATTCACATTTATAATGCTAAGTGCCTATGTAAACATGTCACATTGTAATTATACCCATCTACCAGTGTTGGTGATGCAATGCCTCCATTGGAGAGAAGGGGTACAATTATAGCCTGACATGTTTTACAAAGAGTTAGAGAAATAACCGCACAGAAACGCCATTCTCTCGCCATTCTTCATCTCACCCTATCAGTATAAACTTCTAAATAAAAATAGAAAATGTGAGAAAAACTCAGCAGGTCTAGCAGTATCTGTGGAGAGAGAAACAGGGTTAACCTTTTGAGTTCAATGTGACTCTTCTTCAGAAATAAGTTTCTTCTACATTCTCTCTACATCTCCTCCATCAAACCACTTCATCATTTTAAAGACCTCTATCAAGTCTCCCCTCAGCCTTCTCTTTCCTGGAGCCAAGAATCTCAGCCTGCTCAATCTTTCCTGATAGTTATAACCCCTGACTTCTGGTGTAATTCTTGTAAATTTTTTTCCACCTTCCCTAGTGTTTCTATATGTTTTTTATAAAATGCTTCCACGAAAAGAGGAATAGGATCATAATGGAAAAGAATTAATCGGCAGTGGGTGCAGGTTTTTAATGTGTTCATGGCCGATCTCTGTGGCATGATCAGAGAATACAGCTGCTCTCTTTCCTGTCTCTATTACTGTTTCTCTCTCTGTCTCTGTTTTTTTTCCTTTTCTCTCTCTCTCTCTCTCTCTCTCAGTTTATTTTTCCTAACTTTGGAGTAGGAGCAGGTAGGTGGTATGGAGTTGGGTGTCGCAGTGTTATAACTGCAGCCTGAATTTTGGGGTGAGGGGTGCAGTACCAACATAGCACTCAAGAGCCTTCCATCCTACTCCTGACCCTACTGCTCATCAACCCCTCACCCCTTCACTTCCATGTGTCTCCTGGTTCTTCCTACATTACAACAGTGACTACACTTCAGAGAATAGTCCACTGGCCATGAATCACTTTGAGACATCCCGAGGCTGTGAAAGATGCTGTAAAATTGTGAATTCTGCATCACTGCCTGGTGAGGTCCTACTGATCACACAGAAAACAGTCAGATAATCCTCAGTGGCTCATACTGGGATTCCATGACAATAAGGGCTGAGTGGTCCAAGAAGGCAGCGCTCCAACATCTTCTGAAGGGCAATTAGGGGTGGGCAATAAATGCCAGCCTTACCCTCAACATCCAGATCCCAAGGATAAATGTAAAGGCTGGATAAGAGTGAAATAAGAGAGAAATATCAGACTATGTTTTTTTGCTGTGCATTGCCCACAGATATTGTGATACACCCAGTTGGTAAAGTAGTAGTTGCAAGGAGCCCAGTGACAAGAGCCATTAAGTTAGAGCTAATCATAAGTGTTACTACATCTCAGTGTTAGTCAGACTTCCAGCTTCCTCTGTAACCTTGAGCTCATCCAAAATCCTGCTATCCCTGTCTCAACTTGCTCCAAATCCAGTTCACTCATCTCCCCTGTGCTCGCTGACTTATATTGTTTCCCAGTCCAGCAATGTCTCGATTTTAAAATTTCCGTCCTTGAATATTGCTGAGAAGAGAGGCATGTTGCTGAAACTTTCCACCTTGCACTCATCAGGACAAATACAAGAATGCCAAATTTCAAATGATCACAATCATTTATACTACAGGAGAAAAGGGTGCTGATTGGTTAGCAACTCGACTTTGATTGGCTGAGGCATTGTAACGTAGGAAGCAATGGGAAATGGGAGACCTCCAAACTCCCCTGGTAATTCAAAAAAGGCACAAGGCTTGAAATTATTCCTTTTTTTTTGCAGAGGACAGGGACCCTGTGTGTTTGTGTTCATCCTTGCTTTCAAATCTCTCAATGGCCTTGCCCCCCTCTATCTCTGTAAGATCCTCCAGGCCTAGAACACTTGAAAAACTGCGTTTTCTTCCAATTCTGGTCCATCTTGTTCTTCTCAAATTTTCATTGGTGGCCATGCCTTCAGCTGCCTGGGCCCTAAATTCAGAATTCCTGCCCTAAACCTCTCTGTCTCTCTACTGCCTTCTCCTCTTTGTTGCTCCTTAAAAAACCTCCCTCTTTGACAATCTTTTGGTCATCTGTCCCACTATCTCTTTAAGAGGCACAGTTTCAAATGTTGTTTGATAATGCTCCTGTGAACCACCTTAGGGAATTTATACTATGCTAAATGTGCTCTATAAATGCAAGTTATTATTATTACTTAGGTGTAGAGGGATCATTCTCCATTAAGAGAATTTCTCACAAGATTGTAATTGAAACAAAAGTCAGTGAAATACAAACAAGTTGCTTGTTGTAGACTCTGCCCAGATTATGAGGGATGTGGAGATATTAAGTTTTTAAAAATTTGCGTGGAACAAAGTCTTTTTCCAGACCAGGTAACATGCTGACAGGTTACTCTCTGGTGCCAAAGAAGAACTTAAATGGTTTCAGGAATTGCTAATTGATTCCCCAGAAACTGGAGGTTTAGTTTTCTGTGAACTGGAGTGTGAGACTGATAGTTTTTCAATTTTAGTTTGGGAATAAAACAACAGCGCAATTGCTGGAATTCTGAAAAGGGAGATGGCAAATGAGGAACATTTGGAGCTACATTGCAATGCCTCGGCCAATCAGAGTCAACTTGCCAACCAATCAGCACCCTTTTCTCCTGTAGTATAAATTATTGTGATCATTTGAAGTTTGGCTTTCTTGTGTTTGTCCTGATGAGTGCAAGATGGAAAGTTTCAGCAACACGTCTCTCTTCTCAGAAATATTCAACGATGAACATTTTAAAATCGAGACATTGCTGGACTGGGAAACAATGTAAGTCAGCGAGCACAGGGGAGATGAGGTGAACGGGGTTTGGAGCAAGATAAGTTTGGAGCAACATCGGACAAGGGATATTACAGGAGGATGATCTGCTGTTCGCTCATCTCTCACACCCTTGGCCGAGGGTGGGAGTTCCACAGCTGCAATTGGAGTTTGGGGCGTGGGGTATGTGGCAACAGGGGACCTCACTGCAGGTTTACAGAAAAGAAATGGGGGCCGAACCTCAGTGGGAATCTCTTCATTTCTACTTGTAACATTGGTGAATATTTAACAGACGGACTCAAGTTAATATAATAACTTTATTTACCACCTTAAACACAAAAAAATTCCCAAAGTGCCCCACAGGACTGTTATCCAATGAGATTATTAGGTATCGAGCCACATAAGGTGGTATTAGGGCAGCAATGGCCTAAAGCTTGGTCAGTTTAAAGGAAGATATGGCAGTTGAGAGGTGGAGAGTTTTAGGGAGGGAATGGTGTAGGGGGCAGGATGTCGTTCACACAAATGGGAAAACTGAACCCAGAAGGGCCACTTGAAATCAGTGCTAAGTTCAAACAGACTCATTTTCACTGGAGCAAGGACCATTTCCTGCAGTGTGTGGCTTACAATTTTTAAAGGTAGACGTGACTGTTCGTAAAGGTGGATAAGTTCTGTGAAACTGTCAATCTGTCAAGTTATTCCCTTCTCTATAAGTTTTGAAGAAAAAAAAACAGCCTGCTATGTCTCAGAGTTGAAAAAAATCGGTGCTTGCAATTTCAATATTTGTTTGTTAACATAAGGGCTATCATTTATAATATTATTACTGCTTGACTACTTCTACAACCTATCATTACCACAATGGTGGGGAGGGTGGATAGTGAGGAGAGTGCTGTAATTTCACTGTTTGATTGACCGCTGCAAGTGGTTGTAAAGGGTTTAGAGGTCTATGATGTGGGTCTATGAATTCAAATGTTTGCTTTTATAAGGGATTAAGTACTTGAAAGGATTTTAATGTATTGATTGGGCTTTTATCAATGGGAGTGATTTTTAATATACTGAACTCTGTAATAAATACTTGGAACTTATTTTACTTAATCACTGCATGGCTCCTGAGGTCTACCCATGGTGGGTACTAGGTGAGTTGGCATGGTAGGTGGAAAGGCAAAGGGTGGTTGGTGAGAGGCATGGGTAAGCATGAGTTGGCACTAAGTTACCATAGGGGCTATAAGGAGCCTTGGGGGTTGGTAGAAATACAATGGTTGGCATGGAGAGTATGAGGGGCCATGGGGTTGGTGTGATCTCACCAAGACCCTGTACAGCTTCCGTAAGACATCCTTGCTCCTGTACTCAAGTCCTCTGGCAATGAAGGCCAACATACCCATTTGCCTTCTTAACTGCTTGCTGCACCTCCATGCTTGCTTTCAGTGATTGGTGTACAAGGACACCCAGGTCACTTTGTACATCAACATTTCCCAATCTATCATAATTTAAATAACACTCTGCCATTCTGTTTTCCCTACCAAAGTGGATAACTTCTCACTTATCCAAGTTATGCTGCATCTGCCATGTATTTGCCCACTCACTCAACCTGTCTTAATTGCCTTGAAGCCTCTTAACACCCTCCTCATCATGCACATTCCCACCAAGTATGTGGAAAAACTCAGCAGGTCTGGCAGCATCGGCGGAGAAGAAAAGAGTTGATGTTTCGAGTCCTCATGACACACACACACCTTAAACCAGCTTATATTTCAACTCTTTCTTGGACTCGAACTCAAGTTCTGTCGAAGGGTCATGAGGACTCGAAACGTCAACTCTTTTCTTCTCCGCCGATGCTGCCAGACCTGCTGAGTTTTTCCAGGTAATTCTGTTTTTGTTTTTGTTTTGGATTTCCAGCATCCGCAGTTTTTTTGTTTTTATTTTTTGTTTTTATAAGTATGGGGAAAACTTGCTCAGAAAATGCAGCAACTCGCCCAACTGTTTGGTCGATTTATGCTGGGCAGAACCAGGAATAGGTAAGATAGGGAGTAAAGGAATATCGCTTTTGAGAACCATACAGGACTTGCATCTCGATAGCAATGCCGTGTCCATGTGCTCGTTCGACATTGCTAGCTTATTCACCAACATACTGCTCAAGAAAGCCATAGACATTTGCACCTCATCACTATATCACAGCGACCTAGATGTGTTGCCATTGTTTGAATCGGTATTCATTAAACTTATGAACTCAGCAACCTGTGCAGTTGAGTTTAGTTTTAACAATACGATGTGTGTCCAAATAGATAGTGTTGCCCTGGGACCCTCTCCAGGCCTAGCTCTCACAAACATCTTTGTCAGTTTCTACGAGAAACAGGTTTTTGATGGAATGACACCTAACCTCCTGCCCTTTGCATATTTCCATTATACAGATGATATGTTTGCTATATTTGAACCCACAGCTACAAGTAAGAATTTCCTTACGCACCTTAATGGCTCCATCCTGTGCTCACCTTTGAAATGAAGCAGTCAAATGAGCACCCCTTCCTTGATGTGCTAGTTCAGAAATCTGCCAAGGGTTCTCTACTATTGTCTACCACAAGCCTACCTTCACTGGTCAACATACTCGTTGGAATTCCTACAGTTCTATGCGACATAAGATTGGCCTTATCAGCAACCTCGTAAATAGGGCCCGAACCATCTGCTCACCATACTTGATGCTGAAGTAAGGTGCATCTAATCTATTCACCAAGGCTCCTTCGACAGCACGTTCCAAACCCACGACCACTACCATCTAGAAGGACAAGGGCAGCAGACACGTGGGAACACCACCACCTGGAGATTCCCCTCCAAGTCACTCACCATCCTGACATGGAAATATATCGCCGTTCCTTCATGCTGGGCCAAAATCCTGGAACCTTCTTCCTAACAGCGCTGTGGGTGTACCTACACCACATGGACTGCGGCGGTTCAAGAGGGCAGCTCACCACCAACTTCTCAAGGGCAATTAGGGACGGGCAATAAATGCTGGCCTAGCCAGCGAAGCCCACTTCCCAAGGATGGATAAAAAGAATCCTGCGGGATAATGGCATCCCTGATCAGATCTTTGCTCATTGTATAGCACACAAACTCATGAATGGGCCTAAGGATGCCACCTCAGTCCTGAGAAGTGCCCGGTCTACCTCAGAATAACCTGGAAAAAATTGAGGAACAGGTGAAGCTAACCGTTGCACTCTGCTACTATGCAGTAGCAACACGGGTGGTATTCTCCATTAACAAGATGTTGCTGTCAAGCCAAAAAGGAGTTTGGCTTTTCACACAAATGAATAAAATACTATATGAATTCAGTGCCAGTGTGATGCCAGGTATGTACACCATACGTCCCAATGACTAGCAGATCGGATCAAACAGCGAGTCCCTTTGGATGTTCACAACAGGCAAAGTACTGACTGTACCCAACCAGCCTGTGATTGCAAAACCCAAGACTGAGTGTCCAACATTAGATGTGATTCCGTGATTAAACGTGGTTAAACAGCCCTGATTGTGCTAAGAATTACATTGGCAACCAATTTAAGATTATCGGTTGGGCTCGCAGTGTGGCTCACTTATCCATGCTAGAAGCTACATATATTCACACACAGGAGCCTGTCCTTTGCAGACAGAAGGAGCGTCTCCATGCATTGCACATTTTTCAACTGAACAAAACCTTGGAGAACAGCCATTCCCTGGTTCATTCCCAATGGCAATGCCTTGACCAATCAAAATCAACATGCCTGGTTTGAATTTAAACTAAAGCCTGACAGTTAAGTGTTCCCTGGTGCATTCTCCATGGCAACTCATCTACAATCACAGTCCACTTGCTAGCCAATCAGCACTCTTTTCTCATACAGTGTAAATTGTTGTTTCCTTTATTAATTGGTATTCTTGCGCTTTGATGAGTGCATGACGAAACATTTTGACAGCTTTTTTCAGCAATATAGCACCATTCACAGCCACTGGTTGTCTCAGAGTGCTCCACAGTCAACAAAGTACTTTTTTGAAGTGTAGTCACTGTTGTAATGTAGGAAATGTGGCAGCCAATTTACACACAGCAAACTCCACAAACAACAATTTGAATGTCATCGGATTGTGATTTTGACCGAGGGATAAATATTGGCTCGGACACCAGGGATGGCTCCCTTGGTTGTCTTTGAATTAGTGCTATGGGGTCTTTACCTGGAGGGCAGACAGGGTCTCGGTTTAAAGTCTTATTGAAAAGACAGCACTTCAAACTGTGCAACACTCCTCAGTACTGCACTGGGAGTGTGAATCTTTGTTTTTGTGCTCAAGTCCTGGAGAGAGGTCATGAACCTGCAACCTTATGACTCAGACAAGAGCATGGTACCAGCTGAGCCATGTCTGACACCTAAGAAGTATTGCACCGAGCTGGAATTGTGTCAATTGTTGGTACAGTAATGAGCATGGCTGTGTTTTTGTGCAATATTGGTATAGTAGTGGACACAGCTGGAATTGTATGTGATGCTGGTAGTGGTGAGCACAGCTGGAATTGTATGTGATGCTGGTAGTGGTGAGCACAGCTGGAATTGTATGTGATGCTGGTAGTGGTGAGCACAGCTGGAATTGTATGTGATGCTGGTAGTGGTGAGTACAGCTGGAATTGTATGTGATGTTGGTGCAGTAATGAGCACAGCTGGAATTGTGTGTGATGCTGGCACAGTGGTGAGCACAGCTGGAATTGTGTGTGATATCAGTACAGTAGTGAGCAGGGCTGGAATTGTATGTGATGCTGGTAGTGGTGAGCACAGCTGGAATTGTGTGTGATGTTGGTACAGTAGTGAGCACAGCTGGAATTGTGTGCGTTGACTGTACAATAGTGAGCAGAGCTGGAATTGTGTGTGATGCTGGCACAGTGGTGAGCACAGCTGGAATTGTGTGTGCTACTAGCACAGTGGTGAGCACAGCTGGAATTGTGTGTGATGTTTGTACAGTAGTGAGCACAGCTGGAATTGTGTGTGATGTCTGTACAATAGTGAGCACAGCTGGAATTGTGTGTGATGCTGGCACAGTGGTGAGCACAGCTGGAATTGCGTGTAATACTAGCACAGTAGTGAGCATAGCTGGAATTATGTGTGATGTCGGTACAGTGGTGAGCACAGCTGGAATTGTGTGATGTCGGTATAGTAATGAGCACAGCTGGAATTATGTGTGATGTCGGTATAGTAATGAGCACAGCTGGAATTGTGTGTGATGTCGGTATAGTAATGAGCACAGCTGGAATTGTGTGTGATGTCGGTATAGTAATGAGCACAGCTGGAATTGTGTGTGATGCTGGCACAGTGGTGAACACAACTGGAATTGTGTGTGAAACTAGCACAGTGGGGAGCACAGCTGGAATTGTGTGTGAAACTAGCACAGTGGTGAGCACAGCTGGAATTGTGTGTGATGTCGGTATAGTAATGAGTACAGCTGGAATTGTGTGTGATGTCGCTATAGTAATGAGCACAGCTGGAATTGTGTGTGATGTTGGTATAGTAATGAGCACAGCTGGAATTGTGTGTGATGTTGGTACAGTTGTGAGCACAGCTGGAATTGTGTGTGATGCTGGCACAGTGGTGAGCACAGCTGGAATTGTGTGTGATGTTGGTACAGTTGTGAGCACAACTGGAATTGTGTGTGATGCTGGCACAGTGGTGAGCACAACTGGAATTGTGTGTGATACTAGCACAGTGGGGAGCACAGCTGGAATTATGTGTGATGTCGGTACAGTGGTGAGCACAGCTGGAATTGTGTGTGATACTAGCACAGTGGTGAGCACAGCTGGAATTATGTGTGATGTCGGTACAGTGGTGAGCACAGCTGGAATTGTGTGTGATACTAGCACAGTGGTGAGCACAGCTGGAATTATGTGTGATGTCGGTACAGTGGTGAGCACAGCTGGAATTGTGTGTGATACTAGCACAGTGGTGAGCACAGCTGGAATTGTGTGTGATGCTGGCACAGTGGTGAGCACACCTGTGATTCAAGTTTAATTCCCAATAAGAACATTAAGTGGCAGGGGAACTCTGTGGAACACTCTTTGCTCTTTCCTACTCCAGGGCTTGGGAGACATGGGCCGGAATTTCCTGGCCACGCTTGGCAGGACCCACGAAGACGACGCGGTGACCCAGCCAAAAGTTCGCTGACTCTCAGCGGGACTGGACAATCCTAGCAGCAGGCAGCGCCGGAGAATCCACCCGTGATCTGACATGTGAAACCCAAACACCTTTTGCCTGCTTAGCTGTAGGTAAACGACCACATGGCTTTATATGAAGGGGAGCAAGGGAGGCCTGACAGCACCTGCCCCTCATCAGCACCATCACAGCAGAATAACAGCTCATTTATCACTTTGCTCTTTGTGGGATCTTGCTGTGCCACAGATTGGCTGCCCCGTTTTCTGTGTTACAACAATGACCACACATTGAACATACTTCACTGGCGGTGAAGATTTTGGGATCTGCTGAGGTTGTGAAAGGTTGCGGTACAAATCCAAATCTTCCTTTAATTGGCTCCTGAACTCGTCCATTATGCCACCCACTCATCCCCATCCTCGGGGCTGAACTTTATGCTCCCTCACCCTCGGATGGGCTTCCCGCTGGGTTCTCGCCCGCACAGACCTCTCTGAAATTTTATGCAGGGGTGGGTGAGGCCTCAGTTGGCTCACCTGCCCTTGCCCCAGTTGAGGTCCTTAAGTGGTCAATTATTGGCCACTTAAGGGCCGAATCCAGCCAAACCTCAATTTCAGGCTGGCGGGAAAATAAATTGGGTTCAAGCCTTGGGCAGGAAGGTGAGGCGCCTCCATCAGCAGGTTCCCCTTTAACGCCAGGCCCCTCCCACCATAACCTCAGGATGCCCGTCCCTGCCGAGTGAGGGGCGGAAGTCCTGCCTCCAGCCAATTAACACCCTGTGAAGCGTGAAATGGCTGTGGGGCAGGTAGTGCCCTTCAGATGGTGGGAAGGGAAACCCCGACATCCTAAAAACGCTGGCCTTGGTGTGTAACCCACACTGAACTTTGACCTGTAACTCAAAATTTTTTTGAATTCGCTCCTGGGAATGTGGGTGTCGCTGGCTGGGCCCAGCATTTATTGCCCGTCCCTAATTACCCTTGAGAAGGTGGTGGTGAGCTGCCTTCTTGAACCATGTGGTGTAGGTACACCCACAGTGCTGTTAGGGAGGGTGTTTCAGGATTTTGACCCAGTGACAGTAAAGGAATGGTGATATATTTCCAAGTCAGGATGGTGAGTGGCTTGAAGGGGAAGTTCCAGGTGATAGTGTTCCCCATGTGTCTGCTGCCCTTGTCCTTCTAGAATTGGTGGTCATGGGTTTGGAAGGTGCTGTCTAAGGAGCCTTGGTGAATTCCTGCAGTGCTTCTTGTAGCTGGTACACACTGCTGCTACTGTGCGTTGGTGGTGGAGGGAGTGAATGTTTGTGGATGGGGTGCCAATTAAGTGGTCTGCTTTGCCCCGGATAGTGTCGTGTTTCTTGAGTGTTGTGGGAGCTGCACTCATCCAGGCAAGTGGGGAGTATTCCATCGCACTCCTGACTTATGCCTTGTAGATGATGGCTTTGTGGAGTCAGGAGGTGAGTTATTTGCCGCCGGATTCTTAGCCTAGTAGTTATGTGGCTAGTCCATTTCAGTTTCTGGTCAATGGTAACCTCCAGGATTTTGATAATGGGGGATTCAGTGTTGGTAATGCCACTGAATGACAAGGGGCAATGGTTAGATTCTCTCTTGTTGGAGATGGTCATTGCCTGGCACTTGTGTGGTGCGAATGTTGCTTCCCACTTGTCAGCCCAAACCTGGATATTGTCCAGGTCTTGCTGCATTTGGACATGGACTGCTTCAGTGCCTGAGGAGTCGTGAATGATGCTGAACATTGTGCAACCATCAGCGAACATCCCCACTTCTGACTTTATGATGGAAGGAAGGTCATTGATGAAGCAGCTGAAGATGGTTGGGCCAAGGATACTACCCTGAGGAACTCCTGCAGTGATGTCCTGGAACTGAAATGATTGACCTCCAATGACCCCCTCCTTTGTGCTAGGTATGACTCCAACCAGTGGAGAGTTTTCCCCAGAATCCCATTGACCCCAGTTCTGCTTGGTCTCCTTGATGCCACACTCAGTCAAATGCTGCCTTGATGTCAAGGGCAGTCACTCTCACATCATCTCTGGAGTTCAGCTTTTGTCCATGTTTGAACCAAGGCTGTAATGAGGTCAGGAGCTGAGTGGCCCAGGATGAACCCAAACTGGGTGTCAGTGAGCAGGTTATTGCTAAGCAAGTGCCGTTTGATAGCACTGTTGATGACCCCTTCCATTACTTTACTGGTGATCGAAAGTAGACTGATGGGGCAGTAATTGGCCGGGTTGGAATTGTCCTGCTTTTTGTGTACAGGACATACCTGGGAAATTTTCCACATAGCTGGGTAGATGCAGTGTTATAGCTGTACTGGAACAGCTTGGCTAGGGGTGCGGCAAGTTCTGGAACACAAGTCTTCAGTACTATTGTCAGTGCCCATAGCCTTTGCAGTATCCAGTGCCTTCAGCCATTTCTTTAAATCACATGGAGTGAATCGCATTAGCTGAAGACTGGCATCTGTGATGCTGGAGACTTCCGGACAAGTCAAGATGGATCATCCACTTGGCACTTCTGGCTGAATTTTGTTGCAAATTCTTCAGTCTTATCTTTTTGATGTGCTGAGCTCCCCCATCATTGAGGATGGTGATATTTGTGGAGCCTCCTCCTCTAACGGGTTATCTAATTTTCCACCACCATTCATGACTGGATGTGGCAAGACTGCGGAGATTAGACCTGATCCGTTGGTTATGGAATTGCTTAGCTCTGTCTATCGCTTGTTGTTTATGCTGTTTGGCACTCAAGTAGTCCTATATTGTAGCTTCACCAAGTTGACACCTCATTTTTAGGTATGCCTGGTGCTGCTCCTGGCATGCCCTCCTGAACTCTTCATTGAACCAGGGTCGATCCCCTGGCTTGATGGTAATGGTAGAGTGGGAGATATGCTAGGCCATGAGGTTACAGATTGTGTTTGAGTACAATTCTGCTGCTGCTGATGGCCCACAGCGCCTCATGGATGCCCAGTCTTGAGTTGCCAGATCTGCTCAAAATCTATCCCATTTAGCACAGGGATAGTGCCACAAAACACGATGGAGGATATCCTCAATGTGAAGATGGGACCTTATCTCCACAAGGACAGTGCGGTGGTTATTCCTGCCAATACTGTCATGGACAGATGCATCTGTGACAGGCAGGTTGGTGAGGATGAGGTCAAATATGTTTTTCCTCTTGTTGGTGCCCTCACCATCTGTTGCAGGCCCAGTCTAGCAGCTATGTCCTTTAGGAATTGGCCAGCTCAGTCAGTAGTGGTGCTACTGAGCAATTCTTGGTGATGAACATTGAAGTCCCCTAGCCAGAGTACATTCTGCAGCCTTGCCACGATCAGTGCTTCCTCCAAGTAATGTTCAACATGGAGGAGCACTGATTCATCAGCTGAGGGAGGTGGGTACGTGGTAATCAGCAGGAGGTTTCCTTGCCCATGTTTGACCTGATGCCATGAGACTTCATGGGGTCTAGAGTCGATGTTGATGGGCTCCCAGGGCAATTCCCTCCCAACTGTATACCACTGTGCCGCCAACTCTGCTACCCAGGGATGGTGATGTCTGGGACATTGTCTGTAAGGTATGATTCTGTGAGTCAGGCTCTTGCTTGACTCATCTGTGAGACAACTCTCCAATTTTTGGCACAAGCCTCCAGCTGTTTGCAAGGAAGACTTTGCAGGGTCAACAGGGCTGAGTTTACCATTGTCATTTCTGGTGTGTCCGGTTTCATTCCGTTTTGACTTTTTCGCAGTGTGATACAACTGAGTGGCTTGCTGGGCCATTTCAGAGGTCACTTAAGACTCAACTGCATTGCTGTGGGTCTGGAGTCACGTGTAGGCCAGACCAGCTAAGGATGGTAGGTTTCCTTCCCAAAGGGGGGCATTAGTGAACCAGATGGGCTTTTACGACAATCGACAATGATTTCTTAATTCCAGATTTTTATTGAATTCAAATTTCACCATCGATCCCAGGTAGCATTACCCTGGGTCTCTGGATTACTCATCCAGTGACAATACCACTCCGCTATCGCCTCCCCTTATCAACCTTTTTTTGTTGTTGGGTCAAATGATAATCACTGAATGAAGTGAAACACAAGTGAACTTGTGATAAAATTTTATTAAAGAAATTTTGACAGGTTACAGAACGAATCAGCCAAGCTATGTACTAAGGCACTTCAAATGTGCTGTGATAAAAACCAATAGTTTAGCTTATAACATAATGTCACATTAAATACTCATAAAAGAGCTTATTGTACAATGTAGGAACTTTTAAAACACACAAACACACACAAGTAACCTGGGTTGGCTGTAGAAACATAACAAGAACAAAGCATGACATTTAAAACAGAAAGAGACTTGGGGTCTTTTTTTTTGGAAAATATATATTTGCAACATTTTACAAAAACACGCGGACAGGTTATAGAATCATTTGCCGATTCCAGACAGTGTAGTTTTTTTTTCCAGTTATTTACAACCAATACAATTTATAAATCAAATTTACATTCATTTGTTGTACATCTGTAGAGATCCTCCGTCTACAAGACGAAAGACTGCACAAAGTCAAAAGAACAATAAGGTTTTTTTTTAGCAGCTGCCAGTTATAGGTTGTCTGTTGTGCAGGACAGTTGAGAGAAGTTGCTTTGCTTTTCCTGGAGTATCTGATCAGACATCAACAGTCAGTCTTATTGCCTGAAACACTGCCCGAATGAAATCCAGAGCCCTGTTTGAGAGGTTAATTCATTCTGGGAACAACAGGGAGATGGGCTGATCCACGTATCTTCAAAATAAAACTGAGGCCTTTGATTTCACACTTGCAAAGTACATGGCGAACTTGTGCGGATTATTTACGCAGGAAATGCATTTTTAAAAATTCCGATCTGCTAGGGCAGCATTTTACGGATTAAATCGGCACTTTGTTTTCTCTCTCACTTTACTGTGTGTTTCAGGCCCTTTCGAAAGATACAGATCCTGTCAAGAGGGATGTGGCAGGAGTGTCTGGAATGCCAGCCATTCCTCTCTCCTGCTCCTCCGTAAGGAAGGATGATGATTAAACACAGGAGAATGGGTCCTCCCCTTCCTCCAGATTCCCGAGCGATACAAGAAGGATCAGGGATCAGAGGTCAGGGAGGAAAGAAGTTGCAGTGCCCAGTGTTAGGAGGTTTTTACAGGGTTGGATAAATGTGGCAGATATCTGAGGCAAGTCTGAATAAGCAGCTCTCAATGCAGCACAACATGGGACAGTTCATCTGGCAGCCCTGCTGGGTGTGCACACCATCATGTACCAACATCCACTTCTTCCAAGCTCAGTCACTGATTACGTGAGGACATTAAATTCACAATCAGTTCGTGCTCCTTCAATAACCTGGAACTCTTTGCTTTCCTATTCCCCTCGCTGCCTGTTCACAGGAACGTCAAGCTTCAACAGCAGGTAGCCAATCACCCACCGCATATCTGATACAAAGTTGCCCTGGTGTTTGTAACTCTGGTGTCCCATGGCAACTCATTAAAACAAATGCTCTCCTGAAACACACTCTGCCTTAAGGACTCTCTCCGCTCCCTCATCAACACCAGTTAGCCAGAGGGAAAGAGCTGCACTATCAGGCAGCCTGTGTCTGCCCCTCCCTCCTCCCCCCAATTCCCCTGCTTTCTCCCATACGGATGATTAAATCTTAAAAACAGGCTGACTGCCACAATCCATTTGGAAAATTTGGTCCTTCTCATTTCCAATTGCTTCCTTCGAGGTTAGAAACAGTAAACACAAGTGCTAAAACACAAAATTCATAAGCTGATACCAAATCTCTCTCACTTCGTCTTTTTTTTTGGTAACTTACGAGAAACTGAGTCAATTGGATGGGAAATGGGGAGGTCGTGCTTTAGCACACTGGTATGGTGCAGAGGACATACTCAACTCCCCAACCTGCAGTAAGACATGGTGAGCTATGACTGTAGCTCATGGACCCTCTTCCCCATCAGGCTTTCAGATTGAGGCATTTTTCCCCACCCCCACTTCCTCTCCCTGATAAAAGACTCATAATTTGCAGGTGCTAAAGTCTTTGGATGATACACGTATATCTGGTCCAAAAACGTCTCCATCATTTGCCGCCCTGAAGGTCACTGAGGGTGGGGAGACACCTGGGGTGGTGAGAGACTGTTGCGTCTGTGAGGCGATTGCAGAACATATATGAGGAAATGTTTGCATTTACAAAGAGCCTCCAGATCTCATAGACCACCAATTGCACCTTAGAAGGAGGCACCATTTGCCTAGGGACCACTGCCCCCATTGTCCCTCAAGTGAACAGCTTTCAAAGCCAGAGGGAGCTGTAGGTCAATGTGGGGTTTGGGGCCAGGTGAGTTAAAAGGCCATGGCCATTGGGTCTAATCTGCTTCAACCTATGCAGATCTCTTCCATCATTGGGCTGGTCTACTGCAGGAGGAGAAAGGCCCTATTGCAGAATGTTGCTCAACAGGTGCCTGTAAATTTACAACCCTCCCAACCACCAGCTCTCCCTCTCCCCCCAGTGGGAAAGATGCCACCCATCCAGTTCTTGACCTGCCTCTCTACAGTTCCCAGAAGTCTGCACGCACCTCTGAGTGCCAGTTTTGCAGTGAGTTCATATCTGTCTGAAAATCCCGCTCCGTCTCATTTTGTACATTTTGTTGAGACACAGCAAAACAATAATTTTTTTGAGTTAAAGATAGTGTCAACGAGAGTGGTCATCAAACACCCATAAATAAATATCACTGGCTTAGAAAATTAGCAGAAGGATGGGGGTAAAAGAGAAACCAGTAACACGACATAGGCTCAGGCTTTGTTTTGTCCAATGTGTATTTTATGCAGGATATGAGCTGTATACAGCTTTGAGCCTTCATCAGGACAGCGTTCGAGCTTGAACAGGTCATAGCAGGTCGTTTGCTGTAGTTACATTAAGAAACAGGTTCCCTTTTCCAGTCTGATTTGCTTCCTCACAAAAGTGAGGAGAGTGGAAACCAGTTAGTAAATGGCAGGAAAACATTACCCTGACCACAATCCTCAACATGGGAGAACATGACAGCAACGCACGACATCGATTATTCACCTCCTGTCTGACAGCACGTTGGCAGCAAAAAAGTTAATAAAATTTGCTCTGCTCTGACCTTTAAAAGTGCCCTTAATTCTGTCTGGGTTCAGTTCCCCCTCTACTGCCATCATATCGTCATCATCATCATTTCTTTCATCTTTTGTTCCCCCTCCAGTCACAACAAAATAAGCTAGCCTGCCTTCACTGAGAAAGAATCTTTTAAAAAAAATTACTTAGATATTAAAACTTCTCTTTTTTTTTGATTGTTTTTGTTGTAGTTGTTGCATGGTCAGCCCTCTGTTGAACATCTGCTTCTGACAGGAAGGTGCACAGAACACACGTTAAGTCCGGCATAGCCTCGGTAGCGATTCCACAAGCGCACCGTCTTCAATGCTCGACAATATGGGTCTCTCCTGGAGCCTCTCGTTGCTTCCTTTATGGTCGATGGAACCTGGAGAGAGGAGGGGAGGAGAGGGGTTGAGATTTCATTCGCATCGACACCAATAACTTGTATTCCTATAGCTTTGTGGATATCGTAAGAACGTTGCCAAGGAACATTGCCAAACAAAATTTGACCCTGAGACACATAAGGAGATATTAGGACAGTTGGCCAAAGGCTGGATCAAAGAGAGGAAGTCAAGGACTAGTGGGGGAGGGGAAACAGTTCTGATATGCACCATAAATTCTATTTTTATTTCAAATGGCTCCCGGTTGTCAGCTACAGTTTGGGAGTGAGCTGCACTATTGCTTTAATGGCTGAGTAATTCTGTTGGTGTTCTTAGTTTGATCAACCAGCAGGGGGTTCAAAGTCTGGCATTTGAGAGGTGAGGCAGAGTGTAGGATGCCTCAAGTACCTGTAAGTGACTCATGTGCTAAAGCACTGGGGGGTGGTAATTGCAGTCTGAAGAGTGCAAATTCATCAGCTGCCTCTCCTGCATCAGACAGGGGGAGGGGGTGGGGTGGGGGGGGGGAGGGAGTAGGGGGATTGTGGGAGGACCTGATGTCATAATGCAGCATTGACAACAGCAACGCCAAGGACACTGATAAACAAATAAACACAGTCTGTTATGACAGAAGGTGAGAGGCGACAGATTGTGAGAGAGAGAGAGAGATAAACATACAGTGTGGGCAGGAGATAGAGGGTGAGACAGAGAGAAAGAAAGCAATGCAGACAGAGAGAGTGAAAATGACAGCGAGAGTGAGAGAATGACAGAGCACAAGAGAAAGAGAAAAGGAGACAGAAACAGAGCAAGGACAGAGGGGGAAAATAAATGGCGCCCAAGTCCAGCTTACCTCGTTAAATGTCGGCTTTCTTCATGGACTTCCATTTCTCGGCTTTTGAATTCATTCAGTTCTTTCCGTATTGCAGCCTTAGAGGGAGAGAGAGAAAGGAGAGGTATCACATGACTGAACACAGCAGGCCAGGAATTCAGCTGTATCTGATTACTGGCACCTTACTGAATGCCAGGAGTCCTTTAGTATCAAGCTGCATTGTTGCCAACCCATTAGCATCAGAAGCCTTTCACTCTCTGCAGAATCCTGAATCAGCCTTTCCTATTTATCCAAATCTCTTTGAAATCAGTCCCATAGAATGTCATGTAATATTTATTTTGAATAGGCTGGGCTCACAGGGGAAATGTTAACTTAATTTTATATTTTCTGCTACAAGCCTTGTCCATCTCTGCCAGATGGGATCTTTCAGTGCATCTCACTTGTATTGATGGGCCAGTAGTCAGTCATATCTCTGCAGCCTTGTTGATTGCCGGAAATTAAGCCATCGTTATATTTCTGTCTCTGCTCCTCCCGCCAATGTAAATGTTCTTGCCCCTCCCACTAATATTGGCCAGGACATTAGGGAGAACTCCCCTGTTCTTCTTCAAAGTAGTGCTAAGGGAACTTATGCCCACCCGAGAGGGCAGATGGGTCCTCAGTTTAATGTCTCACCTAAAAGACGCCATCTCCAACAGTGCAGCGCTCCCCCAGTACTGCACTGAAATGTCAGCCTGGTTCACAGGCTCGAGTCTCTGGAGTGAGAATTGAAACAACTGTGACTCAAAGAGAAGAGAGCACCACCCCACTGAGCTAGAAAAATCAAACAGACTGCTCACTGTGTGCAGCAACACCCTAACTACATCGAGAAAGGTCAGGTCTATGATGACACAGCACACACTGACTACAGTACCTCCTTTCCAGATTCCAATCCTCTCCATAATAACCAGTATCTCTAAATGCACAGAAATACATTAGAAAAGGGGCCCAGAATAGTCAATGAGTTGGGGAGGGGCGAGATGGGGGGGTGGAAGAGACAAATTGGCCTGATTGGGATTACTGTAAATACCTCTGTCCTCGCTGATCTACATTAGCCCCATTAAGCAACACCTCAGTTTTAAAATTCTCATCCCTGTGTTCAAATCCCTCAAGAACATCACACCTCTCTCAATTTCTGTAACCTCCCCCAACCCCAATTTTGATGGCCGGGCTATGTTAATCAGGATTAGCGGAAAGTGCTGCAGGTTCTCACCTTGTCAGCAGGTGTCAGCCGGGTCCAGGGCTTGTCAGCTCTCCGGTCATAGTCCTGGGCCTCTGTCACCTCCACATACTCATTAAAGCGAAGGATGCGCCGAGCTTGCAACTCTGCGACTGTAGGCCTGAGGCTGAGCTGTAAGGGACAGAACAGAAAGAAAGATTGATCAGTCATTAACCACAGAAGGTCTGGTAGACATTGTCAATTAAACGTTTCATCAGCAAGAAACTGGCACTGACTGAAGCATATAGCAGGCACCGTGCTGGATGGTACCCTCCATCACAGGGACATGATGAGCTGAATGGCCTCTTTCTCTACTGGAAGATCCTGTGATCTTTGGACTCAGCTGTGTTATTACTTATCAAACAGGCACAGTGTAAGACACAATGGAGTTTGGTACAAGTTTTAAAAAATTCAATGACTGGGTCCATTGAGTGACTGTATCCGGGTAACAGAGTCACGTAGGTATAGAATTCGTCAGCGTGAGTGCAAAATGGCAAATCAGCAACTCTACGGTATGGCTTTCAATGGAATTGAGTGGAAAAAAAGCCTAATGTGGTGGGGGGGGGGGGGGGGTTACTGACCACAGGTGAGGCCAGTTGCCAAATTTGCTATCTGCTGATTTGTCTGACAATCGAAGAGGAACTTGCACCCATAGTGCAGTTTCTTATAGTAAAGTCTGAGCAGAGATTCAACCCACATTGAAGCCCAAAGATTCAAATGTCCACATTGAGAGTGGCTGATGTTATGTCTATAAAAGTGTATGGTCCCCTGTTCAGTCAATACCTGGCATTTGAAATTCCACCATGAAAATAGAAATCACATTAAATTGCTCTGCTATTGGCTCAGGCACACGGCAGGTAATGGTGCTCTTTGCTGGTGAGTATGTGTTTTTTCAATGCACACACAGCTCCTCTTAAAGCCACCAAAGCATTCCCATGTCCTGGGCAGTGAGGGAGCTGCTTTAAGAGGCTCCCAAGACCCCATTCGATGACCGGACTCCCAGTCTCCACACCTCGGGACTGTCCGCAATGGGATTTAAACCCTGCACCTTCTGACTTAGAGGCAGGGGATGTTAGCAGTGAGCTGGCAGCACATGCTTTCCCAGAATGAAGCTTTGTAAATGTCCTCGTATCGTTCAAGAGAACTTTGATTGTACAGAAGATTCATTTTTTAAAAAAAAATCTGCTGATTTGCTTTTCCAACAGCTCGCCCCATGTGTCCTGTTCAATTCTGTGTCTCTGAGGCAGAACCATTGGGGTTTGTTGTTCTTAAATTGCTTCAGGAAATGATGATAAGTGAGGTTTACCTTGCGAGTCAGCCGCCTCCTGATCTCCAGTCTTTCCTCATGTTCCTCTTCTTCATTTCGATCTGTTTTTTAACAAAGGGAGAGGGTCAGACTCCATGGAAGGTTTTTTGCAAACACGACAGCAGTCATTCAGCACAAGGTAGACATAGGGGAATCCTGCCTCCTCTGACTTCCATTCTGACAGCTGTGACGTATATTAAGCCACCCCTTAGAGCCTTGTCGCTGGGCGTTCCATTGCCTGTACCTTCCTATTTCTGGCCCGACGTGATGAGATGCACACTTAGAGAGTTAGTGGGGGGGGAGGTGGGGTGCGAGGAATGCAGTGGTTGGAGGAGAAACTTGAGGCTCAGATCTGGGGAGCTGCTTGGCAGGCAGTCACTGCACTGGTTGCCTCTCTGAGGATCCTCCTCCCTCTCCTGACGTAAGGCAGGAGAACGAGAGAGATATAGGAGGTTTCCCTTTGGAAGCACAGACAGGCTTGATATATAGTGCAGGTGAGCTGAAATGTGAACTGAGTAGGAACACAAGCACACACACACGTACCAGCCAAGCAGTTCACTCTGCTGTGGCCTGAGTGGTCACAAGCAGTGACTATAACTCCAGGGCTAAAACAACTTGCTTTCATATAGACCTGTTCCAAACTGCTTTACAGGAGTGCTCGCCAACAAAGCTGGTCACTGAGCCACAAAAGGACACATTAGGGCAAATGGAATTAATCTTGGTGACTGAGGCAGGTTTTAATGAGCAGCTTAGGGGAAGAGAGAGGCAGAGAGGTTTAGGGAGACAATTTGTGAGTTAGGGCCTTGGCAGCTGGAGCTGGTGGCTTCTCTGGGATCAGGGGGTCAGAAGCCAGGGGCACAGAGACCCAGAGGCCTTCATTAATGAATGGAAGCAGGTTCAGTGGTAACTTCCATGTTGGTATGTTCAAAAGGGAGCTACATAAATATGTGGAGGAGGGAAAAATGCAGGGCAGTAGAGCATGAGAAAGAGCTCACTATTAGTCCTCGTTATTCTACATTACAGACTATTTATCTTTGCCAGTGACAGAAACACGAGTTAAAATTTAATAGGATATTAATAGAACTGTTATCATCTTAAATTCCTGTGTCCTCACCTCACCTCTTCCATCCTGCAACGACAGCAATAAAGCTTAACACTGTACAGTGAACATGGGGTTAATCTCACTGAGACTCTGATCATCGAATGATGCAGCACAGAAGGAGGCCACTCAGTCTATTGTGAATGTGCAGTTTCTCAAAAAGAGCTATTGAAATGGTCCCACTCTTCATTCTCTTTCCTCCGAGCTCTACCACGTATCCAGCTCCCTTTTGAATGTTACTATTGAATCACCTTCTACCAGGGCGTTCGGGTAGTGCATTCCAGATCGTAACAACCAGCTGTTTAACAAAAAAGACTCAACATCTTCGCCTGGTTCATCGTCAATGATCTTAAATCTGTGCCCTCTGGTTGCTGACCCTCCTGCCATTGGGAACAGTCTCTCCCCAATTATCAGAATCTAAATATCCTGTTAACCTTCTCTATACCATGGGAAATCCCAGATTCTCCTCAATGTAACTGCAGCCCCCCACCCCTGGCAAACCTTCAGTCAGTGCCGGAACCTTTCCCTAGGCTATGGGTGAACCACAAAAGATTACCGCCAACCCCCACCCCACCCCCTCCACAACCCCCAACCCCACCCCTCCACAACCCACAACCCCAGGACATCAGCATCTGTTTGTATCCTGGTGTTCATTGTTGGCTTAAACTAAACTAATAGGTTAATAAAAATGAGTGGTTCGTTAATTCTATAAAGTGGGTGGATGTGGGGAGGGTGGTATTTAAAGATGCTGTTTCATAGCCCCCTAACCCACAAACAAGCAGCTGGGGAGGGGAGGGGGGCAATTGTTGGGTTGGGTGGGGGGTGCTAATAAGTGAAGCCGGAAGTGAAATTCCCCAGTGCTGAAACAGTTACATTCCTGCATCAGCTGCTCTGTGACGTCCCAGGGAAACCTCGATGACGGAGCTGGGAGGTGGGATTTTCCATCCTGGTCGCTCCCATACGCCCAGAGGGGGCGGGGGTAAAGGGGATGCGGGGGCGGATTCCCCCCATACTCCTCCCCCACCCCCCCCCCCATACACGTGTGGTGCTCTGCGGCAGATTGACTTGTCTGAAGCTTAATTCCAAGACACCTCACCAGAAAAAAAGGCATTTAACCTTAAATGTAAGGACATCATCCAAATAAACCTCTGCTGATCAGATTCTCCTGCATCACTCTTTCAATAACTCTCTCTCTCTGCAACAGCCGAATTGTCTTATTTTTGCAACGAGGTAATTTTAAGTTCACATCCAGAGTTATTGTAATGCAGACAGTAGCCGGGATGCTCTTTATATTCTACACATCAGTGCAGCTCCAAGTCCCAATTCACATTCCATTCCAGGCAACCCGCTCTGGTGCAGAAATTCCGCTGCAGCTTTCAGTTAAGATTGAGATTGTAATTGTTGATTCGAGCACAGCCGTGAGACAGAGAGAGAGAAAGAGAGATAGAGATACCCCGGCACACGCCAATCAAGGACGCATTAGTTAAGCAGTAAGAGCAGATCTCATCTTACTTACATCTCAAGATGTTCCTCTGTTCCAATTCTTCCAGTGAGGGTCTCTGGCTGAGCCTCCTGCCGAACACAATAACGATGGAATAGTGCACCATGTTTTTAAGATAAAGAATTCCTTCTCTTATCCTCTTCTAAAGCGAAAATCAAGAGCTGACTGCTGGGCAAGAGTTGATGTTTTCGGCTGCTGAAATCCCTCGGTCTCTTATGCTCGCAGTAGACAGAACTGTATCACTGTCAGCTTGCGATGATTCACTGGCAGAGTCTCCACTGCCTTTATATACGCTCTAGCTGACGGTTCCGGAAGAATGGGGTGGGGGTGGGGAGAGAGGGAGAGCTAGAGAGGAGGATCTAAACATCGTAACAAAAAATAAGCCCGGTCACATTATACATCCATGTGCTTTTTTCATTCTCTCTCTCTCTCTCTCTCTCTCCAGGGATTGTCAATTTTTTTTGTGAAGATAAATAATAGGATTTGTTACCTAGTTAAAAGTCAGAGGGAGCTGAGATTTTTTTTATCCCCCCCCCCCCCAAGAAATGTTTAACACCCAGTACAGTGAGAACAGCTGAAGCCTCCCTGTATCCGGTGATCAGACACCAGCCATCCCCAATCAGACACAATATCCTACCCCAAATAACCACCATCTCTATGGATGGATGAAATGCCTACAGGTCAGAAAGTGTCTGTGGTCACTCCATAGGAGAGAGGAGAGGGGAGGAGAGGGGAGGAGAGGAGGGGGGGGGGGGGATGGGGTTGTCTCAAATATCAACACACTCAATAGTGCTACTCCCCCCTCCAAACACAAGACCCAGATGCTGCAGATTGCATTGTTGCCCTGGGTAAGGGTTCTCAGATTTAGATGACTTCCCATGTCTAGAAACCAGCAGGAAAGACTTTACAACACATGCTTATGTTTGCTTCCCATAGCTTGTTTTGCCTGGGTCGCCAGAGGTTAATAGTTTGAGCGGCACTGCTCTGCATCAAGCATGGCTGACCAGGAGACTCTCCCACTCTTAGTGCCCATGTTGGATGGATTTGCAGACTGACACCCAACCTGTTTGGCCATCAAATCCTGCATTGGGACATGAACCTAGAGCTTCATGGCTGAGAGGAAGGGACTCTACCCACTGCTCCACAAGAGCTCCCCTCATAAGGGTTCAGAGAAATACATAAAACATCACAGTGCAGGCTGGAATTCTGATGAAAGATCATTGACCCGAAATGTTTATTTTGTTTCCCTGTCCACAGATGTCGCCTGACCTGCTGGGTATTCCCATCATTTTCTGTTTTTATTTCTGGGTTCATGGTGGCAGAAAGGGAGAAACTCTAAAGGAGGTGCCTTGTTGTATATGTACATAAGTCACTGAAGATGGCAGGGCATGTTGAGAGAGCAGTTACTAAAGCATATAGTATTTTAGGCTTTATTAATAAGGGCATTGAGTACAAGAGTAAGGAGGTCATATTAACTTGTATAAGGCACTAGTTAGGCCTCATCTGGAGGACTGCGTCCAATTCTGGGCATCATACTTGAGGAAGGATTTGATGGCATTGGAGAGAGTACAAAGGAGATTCACAAGAATTATTCCAGGGATAAAGAACTGTGGCTATGAGGATAGATTGGAGAGGTTGGGACTGTTTTCCTTGGAGAAAAGGAGGCTGAGGGGAGACTTGATAGAGGCATTCAAGATCCTGAGGGGTATGGACAGGGTAAATAGTAAGAAACTGTTCCCACTCAAGTAAGTATCAATATCTAGAGGGCACAGATTCAAAGTAATTGGCAAAAGGAGTAAATGTGATGTGAGGAAAAAAATTTTCACCCTGAAGATGGTTGGAGCCTGGAACAAACTTCCTGGGAGGGCGGTGGAGGCAGGTTTGATTGAGATATTCAAAATGGAATTGGATTGCTACCTGAAAAGAGAGAATGTGCAGGGTAATGGGGATAAGGCAGGGGAGTGGGACTAGATAGAATGCTCGTTCAGAGAGCCAGTGCAGACTCAATGGGCTGAATGGTCTTCTTCTGCACTGTAAAGATTCTGTGATTCTGTGACCTGTCCTTCCTAGCTATGTACTTTGCTGTTAAAAGAACACGAGGCATGGCTGGAGAGAAATATTATTTTGTCCAAAAGTATTAGAATCCCAAGAATATGCAGTCCTTTCAAAAAATTAAATCTTAGGGTTTGGTGGTCGCTGGTAAGGTGGACATTTATTAGCAGAAGCCTAGTTGCCCTGAGACGGTGGTAGTGAGTCTTCTGAAATCACAGCTATCGTTTGGTACAACTGAGTCCACCATATTGGTGAGGGACTGGAGTCACATTTGGGCCAGATCAGATAAGACTGGCATGTTTCATTCCTGAAAGGGTGTTAATGAACAAGCTGTTTTATTTTACAACAATCCAACAGCTTCATGTTGCCAGCTATGCATTTCAACTGAAATCAATTTCTTGAGCTGCTTTTTGTGGGATCTGAACTCATGTTCTCTGGATTATTAGCCCAGGCCTGTAGGACACTCCTCCTCCTGCAGGTATCGTACCCTGAGAGGATGTTGACAACCAGAGACTTTCACTGGATTGGTCCATGATTATGTTTGGCAAAGCACTGCAGTGTGCATTTCTGTGTCATTAGTCCACTAATATAACCTTGACATTACAGTAACCCAGTGAAATCCCAGCCTGGTATCTCAGAGTTAGCAGAAGTAACAAATAATTAGTAACTGATCAGGATTAAAGGAACATCCTTTAATCGTGATCTACTTCGCTTGAAGAGGTGTGAACAGGAAGTTCATTTCTCAAACTGTGGAATGCAACATTTAGAAACTAAAATTGAACATTCTCAAAGGAGCAGGGGAAACAGGTTTCGTGACAAGGTTTCGCAAGTGTTGGTGGCATCTATAATACATCAGCGTCAGGTTTACCCAAACATACGCAAAAGTGCCAAGTGTGGCAGCATGTCACACCAACAGTGAACTCTGCATCAACAATTCAAGCAATGTCACTGGGAGTCAGAGAGAAGATGCACTCACACCAGGACACAGAGGAGAGCATGTAATAATTGTTAAAAATAGATACCACATAAAATGTCACTGGACTGACAGAGACTTGTCAATTAAGTTTAAGATCAATTAATCAATTAAATCAATAATTAATTAAATCCATTAATTAATGCATTTAAGAGGAAGCTAGATAAGGACAGGAAGCAGGAAAGGAATAGAGTAAAAAACTGATAGGGTGAGATGCAGTAGAATGGGAGGGGGGCTCATATGGAGTATGAACACCAATATAGAGTAATTGGGCCAGTTGGCTTGTTGGAAGATTGTACAGGAATATCAGGGATATGAAAATGACATTCCACACACCATTATGAGAAAGAGAATATACAACAGGAAGGAATTTTAATGAGCCTTACTATTGGACTAGATTTTCCATACATTCATTATTTAAAGTTTGAAACTCTAGCTCATGAATCATTGCCACTGGCCCATGGTACAGACCAGGAAGCTAGAGTGTGGGGCAAAAGATCCCTTGTTATTGAGCAGCTCAATTCTCACCCTGACAGAATTACACAATGGCTCACCCTGCTTCTAAACGCAATCAGGGGTGAGTGTGTCGATTCCAACATTAATGTTGTTGAGAAAGAAGAGGCAAGAAACTGACCTATCTGCCTCCTTTGTTCCAACTGAATGAATGCTAGATGAGCATGCGGTGTGGGGGGGTGAGGGTTGTGGGGGGGTGCGGGGGGTTACAAACAATTGTTCATTAAACAGGTGATGGGCATTGATTATCCCATCTAAATAGAATAAGAAGCTACAGCTGGAACACATTGTGTGGAAACTACTTGGAAGTCAGTAGCACTGAGGAGTTGTCTTGAAAATAAACCAGTTTGAACCAAAAGACCAGCCTGGATTAATTCTTTCACCACAACCTCTTATTGCGAGTAACACAGTGGGGGTGATGGGTGGGGGTGATAGGTGGGGGTGACGGGTGGAGGGGTGGGGGTGATGGGTGGGGGTGATGGGTGTGTGTGATGGGTGGAGGGGTGGGGGTGATGGGGGTGATGGGTGTGATGGGTGGGGGTGATGGGTGGAGGGGTGGGTGTGATGGGTGGGTGTGATGGGTGGAGGGGTGGGTGTGATGGGTGGAGGGGTGGGTGTGATGGGTGGAGGGGTGGGGGTGATGGGGGTGATGGGTGTGATGGGTGGGGGTGATGGGTGGAGGGGTGGGGGTGATGGGTGGGTGTGATGGGTGGGTGTGATGGGTGGGTGTGATGGGTGGAGGGGTGGGTGTGATGGGTGGAGGGGTGGGGGTGATGGGTGGGGGTGATGGGTGGAGGGGTGGTGTGGGGTGTGGGGTGGTGGTTGTTTGTTGGGCAGGAGGCGGTCAGTCTCTGTTAAACTGTTCCGTTCACTCAGGAGGACAGATTAACAGTGACAATGCTCCAGACTTTACTGGCTCCAGGGAGGCGAGCTGGGGCACAATGGAGGCTGGTAAAATTGTGAGGAGTGGGTCAACCCTTCAATGTAGTCCACCTGTCCAGGCAGTTTCCCAGCGGTGGGACTGGATGCTGAGAGACTGTCTGGTCCAAGGAAGTGGGCAGCCAAGTACCAGAATTAAAGGCCCTAATAAGAGCCATTTTACAGTGCTGTTGGCATTTTGCCAATGACGAGACGATACCCAGCTGTGTGGGTGTGTTGCCATCTAAATGGAGGCAGCCTCCCTGTGGCAGCCCAGGGATGGGGGTGTGATCAGGTTCGATGGCTCAAAGGTGAGGAGGGAAGGCAGCCCCTGTGACCTCACCGATTACTATGGAAGGGTTTCCCCTCTGACCCTTGGCTCCCATTGTATTTTATTTTGAAACATGCCTGGCCCAGCTCCTGAGTTCTCTTGCCTGAGCAACATCCACTTCTCCTAGTATGACTGCTGGGGTTTCAGCCCTCTGATTGGACTGGCAATATCAGGAGACTGTCCACTGTCCGTAATTGGACAGCGAGCTTGCAGGCAGCCAGTTAGGAGGCTGCCTGTATTAAAATTCAGGCCGAGGAGCCAGGAGGTGATGGGAGAAGGTTCTGATTCTCATCTTTAACGAGCGGCCACAGAGTATTTCTGATGCTTGAAATACAACAACAATTTTCCTTTATATCGCGTCTTTAACGTAATACAACACTTCAAAGCACTTCACAAAAGCGTTATCATAGTAAATTTGACACCGAGCTACATAGGGAGATGTAAGGACAGGTAACCCAAAGTTGGTCTAAGAATGGGAGAGCTGCGAGAGACCGTGATGTTTCAGGAGGGAATTGTAGAGCTTTCAACCTCAGCAGATGCCAAAGCACAGTCGCCAGTGATGGAGTGATTAAACTCGGAAATGCTGACCTTGCTCACAACCCACACATCCCATGAAAAAGATATACCTATCTTAAAGTTAGCTTTCAGGTCATTCACCCACTTCCTCTTCCCTCCCAACAAGGAATAGAATTTGTCCCTGCCTGAATGTAGTTACAGACGGTTTCTGACTGAAGGTAGTTACAGACGGTTTCTGACTGAAGGTAGTTACAGACAGTTTCTAAATCATTGTGAATGATTGAATCATTGTGAATCACTGCTCTGCACTGACACAGCCTCTTACAAATTCCACTGAAATGATGCAGTTAAAATTGAAAAGGTCACAATGTTACTGGAAGATAAAAACATGTGAGCTGAAGAGCTAATGGCCGTGACTTCATAGCTACACACTTATCTAGAACTGAGAATTGATAATAGATATTTCTACAGAAGCAGTTAGCGAGGACAGAAAATAACAACTGAACTAGGGCATGAAGGTAAAATGTGATGGTAGAAACCTTTCCCTCATTCTCTTCCTCGATATCATCTTTCAGGCTTCCCCTCCCATCGAGTGGGTAGATAACCTTCCGTCACTTCCTATATCTTCGGAAATTGCTCACGGGTAGTTATAGAAGGTAATATTCTGTCTCGTAATATTCTGCCTCTTTTCCTCCTTCATCGAATGATATAGCACAGTACGAGGCCATTTGGCCCTTTGCACCCATGCTGGCCCTTTGAAAGAGCCATCCAACTCACTCAATACCGCCATCTACTAATTGGCTGTCACATTTCCTGCATTATAAGAGTGGCCACTCTTCAGAACTACTTTGCCTGTAAAGCTCTTGGGGCTGCCCTGAGATCATGGAGGGTGCTATATAAATGCATGCTTTTCCCCGTCTGCCAATCAGAATCAGGCGTGGCCAACATAATCAGGTGCTTGTGTCATTTTTATTCATTTACAAAATGTGGGTGTCACCGGCTGGGCCAGCATTTATTGCCCATCCCTAATTGCCCTTGAGAAGGTGATGATGCGCTATCTTATTGAACCGCTGCAGTCCATGTGGTAAAAGTACACCCACAGTGCTGTTAGGGAGGGATTCCCAGGATTTTGACCCAGCGACAGTGAATGAACGGTGATATGTTTCCAAGTCAGGATGGCGAGTGACTTGGAGGGGATCTTCTGGTGGTGGTGTTCCCATCTGTCTGCTACCCTTGTTCACTGATCCTAATACCCACTGATGCTGAGGTATCTTGGTGGAGGGGTGACCCACAGAGGCAGAGTTAGACTAAGACATGCCCCCAAATCCATGTCCAAATGCAGCGCGACCTGGATAATATCCAGGCTTGGGCTGGCAAGTGGCAAGTAACATTCACGCCACACAAGTGTCAGGCAATGACCATCACCAACAAGAGAGAATCCAATCATTGCCCCTTGATTTCAATGGCATTACCATCACTGAATTTCCCACTATCAACATGACCACTGACCAGAAACTGAACTGGATGAGCCATATAAATACAGTGGCTACAAGAGCGGGTCAGAGGCTAGGAATCGTGTGACAAGTAATGCATCTCCTGAATCCCCAAAGCCTGTCCACCATCTACAAGGCACAATTCAGGAGTGTGATGGAATACTCCCCACTTGCCTGGATGAGTGCAGCTCCAACAACACTAAAGAAGCTGTACACTGTCCAGGACAAAGCAGCCCGCTTGATTGGCACCACATCCACAAACATTCACTCCCTCCACCACCGACCCACAGTAGCAGCAGTGTGTACCATCTACAAGATGCACTGCAGGAACTGACCAAGACTCCTTAGACAGCACCTTCCAAACCCACGACCAGTACCACCTAGAAGGATAAGGGCAGCAGGTAGATGGGAACACCACTGCCTGGAAGTTCCCCTCCAAGTAACTCACCATCCTGACTTGGAAATATGTCGCTGTTACTTCACTGTCGCTGGGTCAAAATCCTGGAGTTCCCTTCCTAAGAGCACATGGACTGCTTGGCAGAGTCTGGTCAGAGAGTCAGTATCTCCACTTCTCCTGCTCTCTAGACTGAGGGTGAAGGGGTGATCTCTGGAGACGAGCTATGGAAGATACCCCAAGGCAGCACTGACCCTCTATGAAAAGCATGCAGGTCCTCAAAGGTTTAACAGTGAAATACTGTAAATCAACAGCTCCTACTCCAAGGGACCATCTCAAAGTTATCAGCACACAGGATAAGGAGAGGAGAGCCCATTGAGATGAACCAGAGGACTGGCCATGATAGGCCTAATACTATGCTGAATTCAGATGTTTTTACACCACTAGGGGGCTGACTTTCTACTGAAGCTAGTTCATTATATTGGAGAGGGAGGGAGGGAAAGGAAAAAGCAAAAGAAGAAGATCAAGTTTAAAAATTAAGCTCCTGGTTTGTCACCCCGTGACCCTTGCCTGGTCTGGGTTGATACTGTGTGAACACGGCAGGGAGGCAATGTTTGCTGACTTATTTACTTTTTCCTCAGTCATTACACTCCTCTGCTCACCCTTCCCTCAGACACACTCAGTCACTCACCAGCACAGTCACCAGGTACCCTCTGCACTTTAATCCCCACACAGATTGTATCACTCGTTGAGACGCACGTAATCAGACACCCACACATACACATACAAACTCTCACCCACTCCCTGGCATTACTCTGATTGCAGGTTTCACAGAATAAATAAAACCAGGGATTGGCTCGAAGGATAATACTGCCGGACTTGCTGTTCCATTTCGCTATTTGTTTTTTTTTTCATTTTTAAAAAAAAAAGTGATGAAAGACAGTTCAGATCATCTGAGTCATCTCAATCAAAAGGAGTGTGATGAAACAGTCTGTGTAAATGGGTGACAGGAAGTCTGTCTCTAAAAGGATGTCAAGTGATTTTGAAGTACTCACATCATCATGTGAAACCAAATCTGCTGCTGTCTTTTTACAATTCACTTTCACCTTTTTGAATATCAGCACAATATCCAGTCTTACATTCACAAGATGTCACTGAAACTATTACACCTTGGAGGCTAGAAATCATTGTCATCACTTGACATTTTAAGCAGGTTAACACCTTGTTAAAGCACAATCACACAAAAGCTTTCATGTTTTTTGGGTGACACTCTCACTTCTGAGTCAGAAGTTTGCAGGGTCAAATTACCACTCTGGAGACTCGAGCACACTCTCCCAGTGATACTTGAGGGAGTGCGACAGTGTAAGAGCTGCCATCTTCCTCATGAGAGCTTAAGCTGAGGCCTCGTTTGCCTGGTCAGGTGGATAGAAATAAGGCCACTGTTTAAACAAGAGCAGGGCAAGGTCAGACCAAGAGGGGGTGACTGATTCCTGAAGGATGCTAGTGAACCAGTTACGTTTTTACAACATCGTTCTAAATTTATTGAATTGGTGTTTACAACTTACCATGGGGTAACTTACTTAGGGACAATGTTGGTATACTGATGATGCTTCTGAACTAGTAAACCAGAGGCCTAGGCTAATGCTCTGGGGTTGTGGGTTCAAATCCCACCACAGCAGCTGGTGGAATTTTAAATTCAGTTAATTGAGTAAGATCTGGAATTGAAAGCTAGTCTTCATAATTGGGTTCCATGAAACTACCGTTGAATCACTAACGTCCTTTAGGGAAGGGAATCTGCCACCCTTACATGGTCTGGTCTACATGTGATTCCAGACCCACAGCAATGTGGTTGATTCAGAACTGCCCTCTGAAATGACTGAGCAAGCCACTTAGTTCAAGGGCAATTAGGGATGGGCAACAAATACTTGCCTTGTTGGCGATACCCACATCCCATGAAAGAAATAAGAAAAGACAAGGTAGGATTTGAACTGATAACCTCTGGGTCACTGGTCCTGTACTCTTTTCTATAATTGGATTTATTCAACATTAAACACAACGGTGTGATCATTCCTGTGAGAAGACAAACCGAGGGGTGGGGATGTTTGGTGTCTTGCTTACCTGATGAGTTTGGTCCCAATTTGCTGCCGCAATTCCATCCGCTCCTCGTCTGATTTGCGGGGAAGGATATTCTTCTCCTCCAGCTCCTGTTTTGTTGGTCTGTTGCGGAGTTTGATGGCGAGCGTATCTCTCCGCTGTATTTTGTTGGCGAGAACACCTGGCGAGAAAGTCACAAACTCAGGGTTACCGAACATCACAGCTTGTGAGAGGGGGATCTGAACACAAAGAGCCGTACAGGACGTCACCTGTGTTTTCAACGGGTTTGACAGGGTCAATACAGAGAAGCTATTTGCCCTGGTGAAGGGGTCCAGAATAAAGCTGCAGAGTTGTAAAATTAAAGCCAAACCATTCAGGTGTGAAAGGCCCGTCTGGTTCGATAATGTCCTTTAGGGAAGGAAATCTGCCATCCTTATCTGGTCTGGCCTACATGTGACTCCACACCCACAGCAATGTGGTTGACTCTTAACTGCCCCCTGAAATGGCCTAGTAAGACAATCAGTTCTCAACAGCAGTTAGGGATGGGCAATAAATGTTGGCCCAGCCAGCGATGTCCACGTCCCATGAACGAGTAAAAAAAAAATCAGGAAGCGCTTCCTCACAAAAAGGGCAGTAGTGGAGTGGAAATCTGGAACTGTCTACTGTGAATTCTGGGGGTCGATTGGAGTTTACAAAACAAAATCAAAGGGTATATTGGGCTTGGAGGGAGCGAAGTAGTTTTGGTGTGGTAATGACATCAAGGATCGTGGAGAAAAAATATATAGATGGAGTTAATGACCTGAATCTTCTGGTTGGCGTGTGGGGGCGGGCACTGCTCGTGAACGCATAAAATGTGTGTCCCGACATCACTGTGCGTCATTCTGATCTTCAGTTCGGCAGGCACGCAGTGGAGTCGGCTGTGTGCCCACCGAACTGTCAAAGGCCTGTTCAGGCCATTAATTACCTAATTTAACTGATTATCAGGGCTCCTGTCCAACCTTAAGGTTGTCGGGCAGGTGAAGAGCCCAGACAGCCTTCACATTTACCATGAAACCTCATCCACGGGCAGGATAAGGTTTCATGAAGTGCTTATAAATTAAATAAAATGTTTTATTAAAATCCATTGACATGTCTCAGCTCATGTGACACTGTCACGTGAGGGGAAATGCCTGAATAATTTTTTCTATTTTTTTTGGAAGTTTTCATAAAGAAAATAATCTTCCTGAGACATGGAGCCGCCTCAGGGAGATCTCTGCCCTCTTTCATGTGCATGCGCATGCGTGAAAGAGCTCAGGCCCCAACTCTCCCTCCTCCCCCCACCCACACAAGGGGCGCTCAGAGCATCTGCTCCCACCCAACCCACCCAATGTACAAACCAGCCACGATCTGATTGAATGGTGGAACCAATTCAAGGGGCTGGATTGGTCTCCTCTTGTTCCCACACTAATCATTTCACACAGTTTAGGTTATATTTCAATCTTAGGGCGAACTCAATGGTGGCTTATGTGAAAACTAAAATGCAGGTATCTAAGGGTCAGAGCATATTGTTGGAGCAAGAAAAAGCACTTTAAATTTGCTTCCAAAGAAGAATCATTCTGGACTTGAAGCGTTAACTCTGTTTCTCTCTCCACAGATGCTGCCAGACCCATTGAGTTTTCTTAGCATTTTTTCGCTTTATTAAAGATCTTCAGCATCTTCAATGTTTGATTTTATATTATTAATTTGGATCTAATTCAGGTGGCAGTGTCTTGGGGGTAACACAGAAAGAGCTTTAGTCTGGAGTTAGCTTTTGGCATACCAATGCTGGGACAGTGCAGAGGGAGCTTTATTCTAACTTTAACACATGGCATTCCAGACTAGCTTTGCCTCTTGCAGTTGAGTACATGCAGCCCTACAGGTAAACTATTCTGAGTTGGACCAGCTATCTTGGACAGACTTAATACACTTAGAAAGGCATAGTATGATTAGAACAAGTCAGCATGGTTTTACGAAAGGGAAATCCTGTTTGACAAATCTATTAGAGTTTCTTGAGGATGAATCTAGTAGGGCAGATAAAAGAGAACCAGTAGATGTAGTATACCTAGATTTCCAAAAGGCATTCGATAAGGTGCCACACTAAAACGTTCATAGGCAGAGTAAGGGTTCATGGAGTTGGGGGTGATATGAATGGAGCATTGGTTAATGGACAGGTAGGGATAAATGGAGAATTTTCAAGTTGGCTGGCTGTGACTAGCGGAGTGCCAAAAGGATCAGTGCTGGGGCCTCAGCTATTATGCAAAGAGATAGAGAGTAATGCGTCTAAGTTTGCTGACAACACTAAACTAGGTGGGAATGTAAGCTGTGGGGAGGATACAAAGAGGCTGTAAAGAGATGGCAGATGGAGTGTAATGTAGGGAAGCGACAAGTTATTCACTTTGATAGTAAGAATAGAAAAGCCGAATATTTTTAAAAGGTCTGAAACTTGTAAACGTTGATGTTCAAAGAGACTTGGGCGTGCTGGTACAAGCAATGCAGAAAGTTAGCGTGCAGGTACAGCAAGCAATTAGGAAGGCAAATACAATGTTGGCCTTCATTGCAAGGGGATTGGAGTTGAGGAATAAAGAAGTCTAGCTACAATTGTATGGGGCTGAGACCACATCTGGAATAATGTGTGCAGTTTTGGTTTCCATATTTAAGGAAGGATATACTTCCATTGGGGGTGGTAGAGCGAAGGTTCACTAGGTTGGTCCCTGGGATGAGGGCATTGTCCTATGATAAGAGGCTGTGTAAATTTGGTCTACGTTCTGAGAAGGATCTCATTGAAAGGTTCAAAATTCTGAAGGGGCTTGACAGGCTAGATACCGAGAGATTGTTTCCCTGTCTGGGGAATCTAGAACACAGGCTGGGGGGGGGGCACAGTCTCAGGATAAGGGGCCGATCATTTAGGACTGAGATGAGGGGAAATTTCTTCACTCAGAAGGTTGTAATTCTTTGGAATTCTCTAAACCAGAAGGTTTAAGGCTGGGATAGACAGATGTTTGGTCTCTCAGAGAATCAAGGGATATGGGGAGTGGGCAGGAAAGTGCAGTTGAGGCAGAAGATCAGCCATGTTTGTATTGAAGGACCAGAGCAGGCTCGATGGACCACGTGGTTTACTCCTGCTCCTATTTCTTATACCCTTGTGTTTCAGACAGGAATTTTACCTGTGTGGATTTCTCAATAGTATGGATTAGAGCACTCTGCAGCACAGCAATGGATTTGTAAGGCTCTCAGCCAAAGAAAAATCACAGAAGTACTGTACATAACTTGTTTGATATTTCACCCAGAGATGCTTCACAAAGACGGAGTGGGTGAGAAGTATTCTGCACTAGAGCAGGGCAACTGCTGGTGAGACCACTTCAGAAAGAGCTGTGCTGCATCTCAAATGGGTGCAGTAGTGAAGTGATTCTGTTGCTGGAGTGGCTGTTGAGAGGCCTGGACTAGTCAGCAAGGCCAGAGTAGTTATTCAGAGTCCAACCCTCACAATGCGCAATTTGAGAATTTTAAATACAGCGGAATTAGAAAGTTGGTCTCAGTAAGAATGACCATGAAGCTAGTGGATTGCCATTAAAAAACCCCAACCAATTCAAAATGTCCTTGAGGGAAGGAAACCTGCTGTCTTTACCCGGACTGAGCCTATACATGACTCCAGTCCATGCGGTTGACTCTCAACTGCCCTTGCTCAGGGTAATTAGGAGTGGGCAATAAATGCCTCCCCTGCCTGTGACACCCACATTCTGAAAATGAAATAAAAGCCAATGAGACTTTTTACCACCCTAACTGCTCACCTGCTAAGCAACCTCCTCAAGTCTGACCTCTCTCGAGTGCAGTGAGGTTGGAGCAAGAAGCTGCGGTAGTGGTAACTTTCTGTTAAATGGCCGGCAATCTTTAGTGCCCATCCCCAGGCGCTCAGAGGCTACAAAGAGTCAACCACATGGAGCGAGACTGGAGTCACGTGTAGGGTTGACAGGGTCCCTTCCCTGAAGAAGATCAGAGAATTCCTGTTGGTTTTTTTTTTAACAACAGACCAGCAGCTTTCATGGTCATGGTATTTCTGTGGCGGAGCCTCAGATTCCTGGACCTAATTTTACTGAATTCCATGTCATGACTTGCAACTGTTGGGATCTGAACTGGTAACTTCTCAGGATTACTACTGCATTTCCCAAACAAAGAGACTATTGGGCTTTCTGGGATCTCTTGACGTTGGTGGGGCAAAAGCTGCAGTAGGGTGTCGAGGGTCGGGGAGTGGGGGAGGTGAATGTAGTGGTGTGTAGGGGGTTGTGATGGCTTGGGTGTGTGTGAGGGAATGTGGGGGGATTTGGGTGTGTGTGTATGTACGTGGGAAATGGTAGGGGTTAGGGGGGATGTAGTGGGTGTAGGGGGCCGAGGGGTGGTGTCTGTCGGGGCCGGGGTTGGTGACGTGGGCGGTACTTAGCAGAGCACAATTACTTTCTTCCCCACGAGGGAAATCTTGATAAAAAAGCCTTTCTGGCTCCTCCATCGATACACAGCTACAGTGGGAGATGTGGGAAGGGCCAAATAGAGAGATTGGAACATAATTTGTAAAAACAAAAGAATGATTTGAAATTTGGCAACTGTCTTAAAATTCCCTTCTAGACTCAGGGGGTCCAGGGACAGAAATCACCAAAGTTTATAGGGCAGCTAATGGAATGTTGGTCTGTATCCCAAGAGTGCCAGAATGCAAAGGCGTAGGAGTCATGTTACAGTTACATAAAATTCATGTCACTCTCCGACTGGAGTCACTGCATTCAGTTCTGGACAGCTCATCTCAGAAAGGATATAATGACCTTGGAGGGGATTCAAGACAGAGTCACTTGGATAATACCAGGGTTATCATGGTTAGAATACCCTTATCTAGAGGCTTGTTTTCCCTAAGGGGTGATCTAATTGAGTGTTTATGATGGTTAAAGGATTTGATAGGGTAGATAGAGAAAAACTATTTTCTCTGTTGGGGAAAGTGCAGAACAAGGAGAAATAACCGTAAAATTGGAACCTGACTGTTCAGGCGTGATGTCAGGAAGCACAAAGTGTAGTGGAAGAACTCTCTCTCCCCAACAAAGCTGTTGAGGCTGGGGTTCAATTGAAAAATTCCACAACTGAGATGGATAGAATTTGGTTGGGTAAAGGTATTGAGGGACATGGAAGCAAAATGGAGTAAAGGTCACGATCAGCCACGATCTAACTGCATGATGGAATAGGCGGAAGGAGCTGAATGACATCTGCTTGTCCCTCTGGACAACATACTATACGAGGTGTTAGCGATAGCATGATCAGAGTTCTTACTGTTTAAACATTCTTCATCTTCATCAGATTCATCAGATTCAGTCTTGTTCTGCAGTGAGCTGTCAGAATCGGTGTCATTCCCCAGAGAATCCCGATAAACTGCACTGGGGATGACGATGACCGGTGAAGAACTGTCCAGCTGCACATGGCTCTTCTTGGTGAGAGGACTCACTGCTGTCTCCGGCTTCTCACTCCTGTCAACTTCATCGCAACCACTGCTCGAAATAAAGGATGACAGATGTGGTTAGCAAGCACGCATTTGGAGAAAGCATCAATTCTTGGCCTGGACCTCATGGTCCTGGTTGCACCTGGTGCACCAACCTTACCACATTTAAAATAACAATCCCTGCGACCCAGCCAAATGCCTGCACCTTAGGGCTGTCAATATTCCAGGATTTGTCTGGAGTCTGCAGGAACTGGAGTTTAACAATCAGGACACACTGCCGTGAACTACATCCTGGAGGGAAAAAAATCATAGGGAAATTCCAAAACATTGTCATTTTTATCTTAAATGTCTTTGACCACCTTAATCTATTAGTTATAAAGACAATGGAGCTTGGGGAAAGGTTTGTTGGTGGTTGGGGGTGGGGGGGGGGGGCGGGAGAAGCTCATGTAATGGACTCTCTGGGAATATGTCCAATTAGAGGGTGAGAAGGCTAAAAATACATTGAATTCAAAATTGGGCCAGGTCTATTTTCCATTTCTAAAACAAGCATTCAAATCCTTTCTAATGAGAAGCCAGGTATCCGTGGACCTTCACCAGAAATTGCTCTGTCATCTGTGGAGCCTGAGGCCTACCTGACCACTGCAGGTGCTCAGGATGGGGACCTGGCCCAGCCAGCAAACACCACTGAAAAGGTGGAGTAATAATTTATTTTGATTTTTAAGAATCTAGGCTTGGCCCTCCTGGGCTTGCAATACATTTCACAGCCACTGCGGCCTGCTGTCAATAAACCGGTACCCGCCAAGAATTCACCCTCCTCACTCAGACTTAGCTGCAGGCTGCCGGCCGAGAATCAAGTGATTCCCTCTGGTGGGCAGCCATGTGGAGGTGATACATGCACCAATTGCTCACTGAGGTTTAGGTGAGACTCGTAGACCAATTTATTGTGGTCATCAAACCCAGAGATGGTTCCCTGTGGCTATTTGGACTCACGGCACACAAGGTGGCTATTCAGCCCATTCTGCCAGTACTAGTGCTTTGGGCCTGCTACTCTAATTAGTCCCACTCACCCCCACTCTTTCCCCATAGTCCTGAACATTTATTTCTATTCAAATAGTTATTCAATTTCTCCTTTCATTACAACTTAGGGTTAAGGGACAATTCATCAGAGCTGACTTCCGGTATAAGATGAAAAAGATGAAGAAACTTGACTAATCTGAAGGCCAGGAACACAGTGTAAAAGTTGGGGCATATCTGGACAAAATGATAAAGGTCTTGGGGCTGAAACTGATGGGTGACCTCACAATGACCCTGGGCCACCTCTGATAAATCATTGCAAAAAACAGAAGAGGGAACAGGTACTTATTGATGGTACAAAGCAAATTCCAGGTCCTTGTCCCCAGCTTCAGTTCAAGAAAAATACAGAAATGGATTCCATTTGAAAAAAAAAAATGAAATAAATTAAATGTGTGACTTGTAATGGTATCTTTCAGTGAAGCTCACAGTTAGACGCTTGCTCCGCTGGTCAAGGCCACAACTTACAAACTCGCAGAACTTGGTGTTCTATCACCGAGTTTCAAGATCCAAAATCTCCCTGCACAATCTGTTCCCTCCCACAGAGGAATGCCTGGTGACAGCGAACAGGAGAACAACCACACTCTGTTGTCTCTTGCTTTGATAAGGTTTTCAGGGTCCTCCCAATGCCATCATTTTGAAACCTACAGCCTTGTTCCCCCATCCTTTCCTTTAGCTCCTTATCCCAGCAACCCACCCACCGCGCGCCCCCCCCCCACCGTGCACCCCCCCCTCCCCCACTCTCCACCCACCCCCCCCCCCTCACCCCCAATCCCTATCACCATTTTCCCTCTCCTCCTCTGAACTGTGGCTCAGCACCTGGGAGTTTTATTCAAAGAATCTTTCATTTGCTGCTCAAAATCCACTTCTTTTGGACAAAAGTTTGGCCACCCACCACCTCCATTGAGCCATAAGGGCAATTCCCATCTGACTATCCCCTTCCCTTGGGATTTAAAAAAAAATCATCCCTAATTGCTGTTGAACTGAGTGACCTACCATTCCAGAGTCAACCACATTGCTGTGGTTCTATCACAACCAGAAAAGATGGCAGATCCCAATTAGATGGTAGCTGTCATAGCCAGTTTTATACACCAGTTTAATTGGGTTTAAATCCAACTACCCTGGTGGGACTTAAACTCATACCCCCAGACCAGTAACATTACCACTACACCACCACTGTTCCCCACAGATCATTTGCTCTGTGACTAAACTCAAGATCAGTGCGAGATTTTGCAACAGCTTCATTTGTCATCTCATTGTATTTTTGGCACAATGACATTTTCACCACGAGATTTTAGAGGAGTTTCAGACAAGTGCCATCATTCTTTAACATTAGGGTAAGCTTTAATGTTAAAGGAGTTAATCAGTAGAGCACCAACTCCTCTCCCAGGGAAGAGTGAACACTCACATGAAATGTTGCCATTGAAGTATCAACAAGATAACATGAGCCAATATTGATTTTATTTATATTCCTGGAGCAGCTTGATTTGTTGATACAGTTCTGTGTGCGTGGGTTTTTTTCACTCCTGCCAATTCTGCCTTTAATCCTGACTGGACTGTCACACATTGCTCCCTGTCCTTGGACGGGATAGTGGGCTCCTTTTGATTCTGCAACACCACAGTGAAACTGTTTACGTGGATGTTAAGGGACAGTAGTCTTTGGAGAATGGCTCTGTCCAATGTCATGCAAGTGGGATTACCTACCTCATGCCAGGCAAACACAGCTACATGCAAATCTAATGTAAACATAGGGTGATTCTGTGCCACCTAATCTTCCAGTTGCTTTATACACTTCCAAACAAGCAAAATTTAATTTGGATTTCCTTGCTGCTGATGTCTATTAGTGTCCTGAAGGGGGTGCTGTTTCCAATTTATTTATTCTTTAGCATCTTTTACCCAAAATTGCACAAACCTTTCAACCAAAAAAACTGCGCCTTGTATTGACTTCTACATCAGGAAAAGTTGACATATTTAAATTTTAAAAAAATGGTTTATCTAAGTCTTGGTAACCAGCCATGAGGTTTGGAGAGATAGTTATTCCAATGGATTGGTTCTTGGTAATTCATTCTCGGCATGTGAAAGTTCTGGGTTTGGAAGGTGCTGTCAAAAGAGCCTTGGTGAGTTGCTGCAGTACATCTTGTAGATGGTCCACCCTGCTGTGGTGGAGGGAGTGAATGTTGAAGGTGAGGCATGGGTGGTGCCAATCAAGTGGGCTGCTTTGTCCTGGATGGTGTCAAGTTTTTTGGAGTATTGTTGGAGCTACACTCATCCAGACAAGTGGGAAACATTCCATCACAATCCTGATTGTGCAGAAGCTTTGTGGAATCAGGCAGTGAGTCAGTCGTTGCAATATACCCAGCCTCTGTTCCAGTGGCCACGACATTTACGTGGCAGGTCCAGTTAAGTTTCTGGGTCAGCAGCACAAAAGATTTGGTGGCTGGAGGATAGCATGATGGAACAAGCAAACCATGCATGAGATTCTCTGATCTGCTCTCATTTCACTCACCTGTCTCAGGGAGCAGCACTCTCACGTCTGACTCAGAAGGTTGTCCCGCTCCAGGGACTTGCATATATATTGTAGGTTGACACTCCAATGCAGTGCTGAGGGAGTTCTGCATTGTCAGATGTGCCATCTTTCCAATGAGACATTAAACTGCGGCCCCTTCTCCTCCAGTGAATATAAAAGACCCCACTGCATTATTTTAAGAAAGAGCGGGGCAATTAGCCCAGGTGTCCTGGGCCAACATCTATTCCTGATCATTATAGAAAAGATGATCTGGTAAGTTTTTCTCATTGCTGTGTGTGGGAACTTGCTGTGCACAACTTAACTGTTGTAATGTAGGGCATTGGAACAGTGAGTGGACACAAAAAATACTTAATTGGCTACCAAGTGATTTTGCACCTGCTGAGGTTGTGAAAGTGCGAGAGAATTTTTTCCTTCAAACGGAAGATAGTGATTATAGACTCAACTGAAGGCCATGAGGTCATATTCAACCATGACAGGTTGTGTAGCTAAAATCAGTTTCACAATTTGTTATCTATTGTGTATCCTTCTGAACTGCTCAGCTACTGGAAACTCAGCTTCTATTGTCCATTGTAACCATCGTTAAACCAAAACACGTTTGTCAAATCGCCCCATATGACAACTAGTGATATCCTGTGGAAACTCAACAACCCCAGCAAAGGATCTTGTGGTCTTACCCCTTTTGTGTTTCTGCGGTTACTGTCAGGTCTTTGTCTGTCTGCTCCTGGGATACCTCCATGTCTCCATCAGTAACATCAGGCTTACTGGGCTGCCTGGAATCAGCAAGGGGAGCTTCCTTCTCAAGGTTCTGCTGTTGGGACGGGTCAGACTGATCGACCTTTTGGTCAACAACCATCTCAGGTTTTTCAATCTCGGCCTTTGTCTTCTCATCATGGTCTCCAGGCTGAGGCGATGACTGGGTTATGGCCGGAAGTCCAAAGGAGTCATTATGATTCGATCGCAGGGAAGGAGATCGAGAAGGAAGGTTGAAATGTTTTCCAGAATTCGTGAGCGTGTCCCCAGTGCCTGGGAAGCCTGGAAGCTCCTGGGGTTGATTAGTGTTCATCGCTGAATGATGCTGAGAGGGTGATTGAGGTGGTGACAATGAACTGGAGAACTTTGCTAAATGGCAGGGCTTACCTGGAATCAGGAGTTACAACTGTCAGCATAAAACCAAATCAAAACTTTACAAAATCATTTGCTAACGAGCTACAGTAAACACATGAAAATATTTGAAACCATGACTTTGTATATTGCCCCAGAAACATTCTGTCATCAGACAGAGAATGAAATGGGTTAAAGTGCCCTCAAGTGTTTGCCAGCTCTGGTTCAGTGGATAGCACTCTTGCCTCTGAGTCAGAAGGCTGTGGGTGTAAACTCCATCCACAGGCTTCTAAAGTATTGGCAGAGGGGCCAACTTTCCAATAAAACTTTTAAACTCAGACTTGGGTGTAAAAGATCCCATGGCCCATTGACTTTTTCCTGATGTTGTGGCCAATATTTATCCCTCAACAAGCGTCAGGAAAAGCAGATTATTTAGTTGTTAATCCCATTGCTATTTGTGGGAGCTTGTGCTCAAATTCCCTGATGCCTTGCTCTACTTCTGGAGTAGGGGAGGGGGTGGCAAGATGATTTCCAGGGCTCTGTCAAAAATAGAAAAGGTTGATGTGAAATCAACCAGTTGGAATTGGAGTCAGGACAAGCAGCAGGCAAGGTGCCAACCAAGGGGTTCTGTCCAATGAGAGTGGATCAGAGCTAGCCTGGCTTTGTGTTTAAACAGGTTTTGGCACAAATGTAGAGAGTAGGGTTGCCAACTGTGATTAAACGTATTCCTGGAGGTTTCATCACATGACTTGCCCCCACGCTCCAGCCATTCGTCGGCCAACACATCCATCCTTGCAAAGCACTGCCTTCCTGTGCCAATTGGAAAACAAAAAAGACTCATCATCCAACTGGATGATGCTTAACTGTTGTCAGCCAAACAGTCTCTTTTCCCATTTACAATAATTTTATATCTGGTAAAGAGAAATGTTCAAACAAAATGACAGAAAAAAATCTTTCTTTTAATGTTTCTGCAGCGCTGCACACAGCAGGTATCCTGGAGATTGATCCTCAATCCCTGGTATCGCCTGGCTAATTCTGGACAGAGAGAGAGAGAGAGAGAAATCAAGCCAGCACATGAGGTTTGTGCTTGGATGCAGTTTTCTTTATTCATTCCTTGTGGTCAGCACAGGCAAGCCCATCCCTAATTGTCCTTGAACTGAGTGGCTTGCTAGACCAAAGGACAGTTAAGACTATTTGCTATAGGCCAGACCAGGTAAGGAAGGCAGATTTCCTTTCCAAAAGGGGATTAAGTGAAGCAGATGTTGGCACGGGGGGGTCTTTATGACAATCACTGGTCACCATTACTGAGACGAGTTTTCAGTTCCTGATTTTATTAACTAAATTTAAATTCCACCAATTGCTGTGGGAGGATTGGAACCCATGCCCCCAGGACTAGCCAATGACATTACCATTACATCACCATCCAAATGGCAGTATGATCTGAGTGGAAAAACACTAGTCAAGAACAGCACTTGTTACAGTTGCCATACAACTGAATTATACTAAACTTAATCATTAGTAAGTATTGTATACTTACATGTCATAATTTTGTAATCTTGTGAAAGAATTTATATTAGTGGGAAAGTAGCAATTAAGTTATCATCTGTTGTTCTATCGGGAATTTGAATTCTATCCAAAATCATAATTACACAGCGCATGCTTTAAAAAGTCTTACTTAAGTCAGAAAGGACTTACAAAGTGGGAGGATAAATATGTGAGATTGGCTGGTCAGTGTGGAGAAAAGAGTGAATGTCAGCCCAAGGAGGGGAAACAGTCAAGTTTTAAGTAAAACAATATATATGTATAATTGTATATCTATTTTTTATACTCAAAATAACTTGTGTTAAAGAGGGGCCATGGGATTTTTATAACATGGGAGAAGTACCTTAGAAACAACAGGTTTGAGAAACCCTGCTCTACATTACAACAACCACACTTTAAGAATATATACATGCTTAGGCTGTAAGGAGCTCGGGAGGTTGTGAAAGGCACTATATAAATGTAAATTCTTTCTTAATATGGGGCAGCCATAAACTACAGCGCAATCTATTATAGGATAAAATTTTAACTCGTTCTTTAAATTACACTTAAAATTGTATAGTTTGACACGGGTGCAGAGTAAAGCTCTCTCTACTTTTCCCTCAATTAATGCATGAATTGCAACAGTTTCAGATAGTGGGTGATCTTCGGTCCACCCAGCCAAACTACCTGCAGCATTACCTTGGTGCATCTCCCATAGCCCCAAATCCCATTCGCTGACAGAGGACCCTATGTAGTTGTTTCTTGAAATGTTATGAGGTTTCTTATTCCACCTCCTGTGTCAGTAATCTGTTCCTCACACTTACCATCCTTAAGACCAGAGTCAGAAATTCAATAACACGTCTCCCGGTTTATACTCAGCTTTATTGCAAGATGCTGATAGGAAATGGGAACAGGATTGAGATTACTAAAACTTGTCTGGCAAAATCCCATGATCATCCAATAGAAGAAACTGCCATCTGGTTTTCCTGGGCTGGATTTTAAGCAGTTCATTCGGCCAATAGGACATTGCATTAACCAATTACAATATAGTCAAGACTCTATGTGCTTTCCAGAGAGGACAGCTTAGTACTATCTCTGACCTCAAAGTGTAGGCCAACTGTATGTCTGAATTCAATGTTTGCTTTGAAATGGCACTTGAAGGAAGTGATAGAAAATGGAAACAGAAAGGAAAGAATTATCCAGAGCCTTCTGGGTAAGGAGGAGAGAAAAACTATTTAGAGAGACTATGAAATGGGAGCTATGGGTCCACAACTGTCTTCACTCTGATGGATTTACCTTGGGGCATGCTAGCTTTGAAATAATGGGGCAAAGGCACTGAAGAGTTAGAACCCAGTAATAAAATGCCACCAAATAGGTTTTACAAAACAAACCTAAAGTATAACAGTGTGAAGCAAAAATTATTTTATGTTGAATTTAAGTCCTTTAATCATGAAAGTGGAAGTCAGGATGAGATTACTGGAAGTAATATTGTTCAATCAGCGTAATATATACCTTACTTTTTGTTTAAAACAAGTTCAATCTTCACACACAATTAGGATTTGTTGTCATTCATCTTGGAACATTGTTAAAGGAGTTAAACATTTCTGTTTGGAGATGTAAGTGCCTGGCAAGGCCTTTATTATTGCCCATGAGAAGGTGGTAGTGAGCTGTTGCAGTCCTTACAATGAAGGTGCTCCCAAGGTGCTGTTAGATAGGGAGTTCCAGGATTTTAAGGCAGTGATGATAAACGAGTGGTGATATTGTTGTGATCTGGAATGTATTGCCTGAAAAGATCATGGAAGCCAATTCAATTGTAACTTTGCAAAGGGATGTGAATATCTACTTAAAAAGAAAAAAATGTAGGGCTGCGGGGAAAAAACAGGGGAATGGGACTGATTGGATAGCTGGAGAGCTGGCACTGGCATGATAGGCTGAATGGCCTTCTTCAGTACTGCATCATTCTATGTGTCCAGTCATGATGATCCATGACTGGGGGAAACTAAGAAGTGATCGTGTTGCTGTGACATTTCTACTTTTCCCCTCCTGGTGGTGGAGGTCAAAGGGGAGAGAGGTGTTGTCAATGTAGCCTTGGTGAATTCCCACAATGCATTCTGTAGGTGGTACATGCTGGAGGGAGTGGATATTGAAGCCAATGTCAAGGACGCGAATCAAGCAAACTGCCCTGGAAGGTGATGAGCTTTCCATGTTGTCCCAGTTGGATCATTTATAAAAGGAGACTCTTTCTTGTCAGGTTAAATCATTTCAGAGAAAGGCCCCGGCCTTAGATTTCTTAAAGCCCATTCTCTAGAGGGATGGAAGGTCCCTAAGGAAATAATTCACAGGTCAATGTCCTCTGATAGGAAGGCATGCAATGTAGGAGATGCTTTAAAGCGGATATGCAGTTTGCTCAATGATTGCAATAGCCCTAAGCACAATAATGAGGAACAACACAAACTCACAAGCTTGCACAGGGTTAGGTTAATGGTTGAAAGTCAGACAAAGCCCCTCCCTTTTTTAAAAACAACACAATCTATTTCAATAGTCCCAAGACACCAGCATAGCAACACGTTATAGCAACATCAGCACACAGCACACAACTTACGCTCCATACTCATACTCCAGTTGGTTGGTTTTGGGGGCACAGGAGGATACTTAGACACAGGCTGGGGGGTTTGCTTTACAGACTCATCTTCTTTAGCAGCAGCTTTAGTGATGGCGGTGGAGTCAAGGAGTTGGGACACTGGCAGCGGCGACAGCTGGGCTTCCTGAGAAGGTTGGACTGTGCAAACATGGCAGTTTTCAGGCGTTTCTACAGGATAAGAGAGCAGTACAAGCAGCGAGTAAAGGCCACATAAAGCAAAGCTATAACCACTCTGTCCTGGAGGAGACTCCAATCCTACCCACTGCTAGATCACCACCATGAGCTGGTGAGGGTGAAGCGTGTAATCATCATCCTCGAAAGGCTGCAGTTCATGCGATATGTCAATGTTACAGCTACTGTTATACATATAACCCTATTATAATATACTTTGCAGTACAGTAAAAACGCTGCAGAATGGAGCTCTTGTTTTTCATGACCATTTTTGACACTAACGTTTTCACAAAGAACAGGAAGTAACTGCCCAGGGTTAGTAAAGGTACATTAGCCCATCCTCTAACATATTGAATCCATCAGTTTGGTTTCCATCCTGAACACCCTTAATATCTGTGTTTCTGCTCCTCTGTCCCTGGTGACGTTCCTATATAAATGTACTCTTTGTTCTTTTACATGGATGCCCCATAAGATCAGAATCACAGGATCGTAAAAAACAGGAGCAGGAATAGACTATTTGGCCCATTGAGGCTTCACTGCCATTCAATAAGATCATGGCTGATCTGGTTGTGGCCTTAAGTCCACTTTCCTGCTTGTCCCCATAACCCATGACTCCCCTGTCAATCAAAATTCTGTCTAACTCAGCCTTGAATATATTCAATGACCCAGCCTCCACTGCTCTCTGCGGAAGAGAATTCCACAGAATAATGACCCTGCGAGAGAAGAAATTTCTCCTCATTTCTGTCTTAAATGGGTGAGCCCTTATTTTTAAACTGTGCCCCCTAATTCTAGATTTCCCCATGGGGGGAAACATCCTCTCAGTATCTACCCTGTTAAGCTCCCTCAGAATTGTATAAATTTCAATAAGATCACCTGTCATTCTTCTAAACTCCAATGAGTATAGGCCCAACCTGCTTGACCTTTCCTCATAAGACAATCCAGGAATTAGCGTATTTTCTCCCTGTCAGGCAGGCTGGGCGGGAGTGGGCGCGTAGCTGATCGCCACCCACAATTGGCTGCGCACCGCCATTTTACATGGGTGGGCCATTTAAGTCCCACCCAGCGTGACGCATACCCGGAAGTGCTGAGCGCTCTCAGTGCAGGCAGGGGGAGGAGGGAGAGTTGGGTCCTGTGCTCTATCGTGCATGCGTGCGATAGAGCGCAGAAATCTCCCTGAGGCACGGAGCTGCCTCAGAATGATTACTTTGATTTTGAAAAATTGAAATAAAGAGAAAAAACGATGCAGACATGTCCCCTTATGCGACAGTGTCACAAGGGCTGGGACATGCCGGTGAATTTTAACAAAAATTTTTATTAAACTTTTACATTCTTCATGAAACCTCATCCCGCCCGTGGATGAGGTTCCATGAAAAATGTGAAGGCCGCCTGGACTCTTCGCCTGCTCCCCGCCGACCTTAATGTTGGATGGGCAGCCCTATTAATTGTTACAATTGGTTTTTACATGGTCTTAACAGGCCTTTGACAGTTTGGCAGTGATGCAGCCAACTCTGGCGTGCGCCCAGCGAACTAAAGATCAGAATGACACACAGTGACGTTGGGACGCATGCCCGACATCACCATGCGTCATTTTACGCGTCAGCGAGTGGGGTCCACCATTGCTCGCCGACCAGAAGATTCAGGCCCTTAACTAAGGAGACCAAAACTATATGCTGTACTCCAGGTGCAGTCTCACTAATGTGCTGTACAGCTCGAACAAGACTCCCCTATTTTTATACTGTATTCCCCTTGCAACATTCCCCTTGCCTTCTGAATTCCTTGCCTTACCTGCATGCTGACCTTTTGTGATTCATATACAAGGACACCCAGATCCCTCTGTACTGCTTTTCTATTCTTCCTACCAAAGTGGGTCACCTCACATTTCCCCATATTATACTATATCTGCCAAGTTTTTGCCCACTCACTTATCTTTGTATCATCAGCAAATTTAGCCAGTCCCTTCATCTAAGTCATTAATATAGATGTTAAATCGTTGAGGACCCAGCACTGATCCCTATGGCACTCCATTGGCTACAGTTTGCCAACCTGAAAATGACCCATTTATCCAACTCTCTATTAGTTAGCCAATCCCTCTATCCCTGCTAATATATCACCTCCAACACCATGAGCTCTTATCTTGTGCAGTAACCTTTTATGTGGCACGTTATCAGGTGCCTTTTGGAGATCCAAATACACTACATCTACTGGTTCCCCTTTATCTGCCCTGCTTGTTATATCTTCAAAGCACTCTAATAAATTTGTCATGATTTCCCTTTCACAAAACCATATTGACTCTGCCTGATTATATTATGATTTCTTAAATGTCATGCCACAACTTCTTTAATAATAGATTCTAGCAATTTCTCCATGACAGATGTTAGGCTAACTGGTGTATAGTTTCCTGCTTTCTGTCTCCTTCCTTTCCTGAATCATGGTGGTATGTTTCTGATTTTCCAATCCATTGGGACCCTTCCAGGATCTAGGGAATTTTGAAAGATTACAACTAATGCACCATATCCTCTGCAGCCACTGCTTTTAAGACCCTAGGACGTGGGTCTCATGGTCCCAGGGACTTGTCAGTCTTTAAAGAACAAAGAACAAAGAAAAGTACAGCACAGGAACAGGCCCTTCGGCACTCCAAGCCTGCGCCGATCATATTGCCTGTCAAACTTAAACATTTTGCACTTCCAGGGTCCATATCCCTCTGTTCCCACCTATTCATGTATTTGTCAAGCTGCCTCTTAAACACCACTATCGTACCTGCTTCCACCACCTCCTCTGGCAGTGAATTCCAGACACTCACTACCCTCTGCGTAAAAAACTTGCCCCGCACATCTCCTCTATAGTTTTCTTCTCTCACCTTAAATCTATGTCCCCTAGTAATTGACTCTTCCACCCTGGGAAAAAGTCCCGTTAGTTTTTCATATTACTTTTTTCTAATGATTAGTTCCTCTCTCCTTTTTGCCTCCAGCTTTTCTACTATTCTTGGGATTTTTTTTAATGCTTCCACCTTAAAGACAGATCCAAAATACTTGTTCAAAGACTCTGCTATTTCCTTTCCCATTCCTGTGGCCCTGTTTTATTTTATGTGATTTAATTTGTTCAATCCATTTAGTTTGTTCAAACATCATGGAGTGAAGGCTCTGGGCTTTGATCTTGGAATTCCAACTTGAACCAAGCCACCTTCCTGAATAGCTGTTGTCCCTGTGATAAAAGTGCTCCCACAGTGCTGTTAGGGAGGGAGTTCCAGGATTTTGACCCAGTAACAGTGAAGGAACAGTGATATAGTTCCAAGTCGGGATGGTGAGTGAATTGAAGGGCAACTAGCAGGTAATGGTGCTTCATGCATTGGCCTTTATCAGTGTAGGTGGTAGAGGTTGAGGGTTTTGAAGGCACTGCCAATGGAGCCTTGGTGTGTTGCTGCAGTGCATCTTGTATATGTTACACACTGCTGCTACCATGCATAAATCCTTAAAGTGCTCGATGGGGTGCCAAAGAAGTCATGAGGACTCGAAACGTCAACTCTTTTCTTCTCCGCCGATGCTGCCAGACCTGCTGAGTTTTTCCAGGTAATTCTGTTTTTGCCAAAGAAGTGGGCTGCTTGTCCTGGATGGTGTCAAGTTTCTTGAGTGTTGTTGGAGCTGCACTCATCCTGGCAAATGGAGAGTATTTCATCACCCTCCTGACTCATTGAAACATAGAAACTAGGAGCAGGAGTAGGCCATTTGGCCCTTCGAGCCTGGTCCGCCATTCAGTACAATCATGGCTGATCCTCTATCTCAATGCCATACTCCTAGACTCACCTCATACCCTTTGATGCCTTTAGAGTCCAGAAATCTATCCTGCAACTTAGCATCCATAGCCTCTGTGGTAGAGAATGCCACAGGTTCACCAGCCTCTAAGTGAAGAAGTTTCTCTTCATTTCCATCCTAAATGGCCTACCCCGTATCCTGAGACTGTGACCCCTTGTTCTAGACCCCTCCAGCCAGAGGAAACATCATCCCTGCATCCAGTCTGTCCATCCCTGTCAGAATTTTATATGGTTCAATGACACCTCCTCTCATTCTTCTAAACTCTATTGAATACAGGGCCTAGTCAGCCCAATCTCTCCTCATGCGACAATCCTGCCATCCCAGGAATCAGTCTGGTGAACCTTCACTGCACTCCCTCTATGGCAAGTATATCCTTTCTTACTGCACACAATACTCCAGGTGTGGTCTCACCAAGGCCCTGTACAGCTGCAGTAAACAAGACTCGTGCTTTGTAGATGGTGCACAGGCTTTGGGAAGTCAGGTTATGAGTTACTTTCTGCAGAATTCCCAGCCTCTGACATGCTCTTGTAGCCACAGTGTTTGTATGGCTGGTCCAGTTCAGTTTTTGGTCAATCGTAACCCCTAGAATGTTGGTAGTGAGGGATTCAGTGTTGGTAATGCCACTGAATGTCAAGGGGTGATGGTTAGATTCTCTCTTGTTGGAGATGGTTATGGCACTTGTGTGGCATGAATGTTACTTGTCACTTATCAAGCCCAAGCCTGAATGCTGTGCAGGTCTTGCTGCATGTGGACATGCATTGCTTCAGTATCTGAGGAGTCACGAATGGTGTTGAACATTGTGCAATCAGCAGCGAACATCCCCACTTCTGACCTTAGGATGGTGAGAAGGTCATTGATGAAGCAGCTGAAGATGTGTGAGCCTAGGACACTACCCTGAGGAACTCCTGCAGCGATGCACTGGGGACGGGTGAGATGTTTGGCTTCCAACAACCACAACCATTTTCCTTTGTGCTAGGTATGTCTCTAGCTAGTGGAACGTACCCATTGGCTTCAATTTTGCCAAGGTTCCTTAATGCCACCCTCTGTTCTCAGCTTTCAATTATCAGCTGGTACCAAGTAAGTGAAGAGATTAGTTTACTGTTGGCTGTGACGATTTTGGAACTCTTGGCAATCAAATTCTGAAGCTGAGTCATTCAGCTCACTCAAATAAAAAAAAATAAAAATAAAATGGTTGCTGAGTAAGAAGTGTTGTTCATAGTTCAACCACCAGGAAACAATTATGGGATATTTTCATTTCATGGGGAGGCTGCATTTCAGATCATTGCAAATCCTGTCCTCTCCCTCATGATTTGACAACATGTCTTGCCAACAACACAGCTTGTTAACTGTGAAATCTTGCTGAATGATCAGAAAGCGAGTCACAAGGCAGCAGGTGCCAGCAGTTTTTTTTATATATAGAGCAAATTAATGTTTAAACAATGCATGTCTCTTTTTTAACCACTGGTGTGATCTACATAGCATCCAGTCACTGCAGTTTCTTATCATCTGGAAGCTTAAGGGTTATGTAGAACATAGCTGAGAAAGTTATTACCGCCTGGCTTGAATTTACACAAAACTTGGTAGTCAACTGTCAGTCATCAGTTAACCAGTGTATTCTCCATGGCAATATTTCTACCTATCAGAGTCCACTTGCCAACCCAACAGCACTCTCTTCTTGTGCAGTCTAAATTGTTGTTCCCTTTACATTTGGTATTCTTGTGAATTGTCCTGTTGAGTGCAAGACGAAAAGCATTGCTCAAGTTATTACTGATGAAAAGACACACAAAATACGCTAATGTGAATCCCCTATTGGAACACAGCTGGTGGATGGTCTATGCCATTTAGGTCTACCCACCTTTTCCCACCAGTTTCCTGGACTAAAGGAGCCTTCTTCTCCATGGCCCATGTTCCATGCTTAACAACCCCCTCACCGCTGCTCCCCCACCCACAACCACCTGTAAATTCTCCCCGACCATTAACACTGCCTCTAGACCCATCTTTTGTTTCTTTAGTTGTCCCATTACCATTTCCTTTTGTCATTTATCTCTCCTGCCCTGGGTTATGGCAAGGTCGGCATTTATTATCCATCCCTAATTGTTCTGGGAAGCTGGACAAAGGACGGCAGTTAAGAGCTAACTGCGTTGGCGTGAGACAGGAGTCACATATTGTGACAGCTAAATGGCATAGACCATCCACCAGCTGTGTTCCAATAGGGGATTCACATTAGCGTATTTTGTGTGTCTTTTCATCAGTAATAACTTGAGCAATGCTTTTCGTCTTGCACTCAACAGGACAATTCACAAGAATACCAAATGTAAAGGGAACAACAATTTAGACTGCACAAGAAGAGAGTGCTGTTGGGTTGGCAAGTGGACTCTGATAGGTAGAAATTGTGGGGCCCAGGTTTAGTTCCCTAAAGGACTTGTGTTTTCACACCAGGCTTGTCCAATGTAAGGTCCGCAGGCTGCGTGTGGCCTGCAAAACCCCTCCATGTGGCCCCCGGAGCCAGTTTTCGAATTTCTGGTCAAGCAGGTAAGTTTGAGTGCAAGATTCTGCTTGGTCCTGCTCCTCCAATCACAGGCAGCTCATTAGTGAGCCTATCAGCAGCAAATGTAAGAGAGAAATAACCTGTGATAGGAGGAGCAGTGAGCATCAGTGGCGGTGAGTTCAGGGCCCAGGGAGCCAAGGGTTGGGGAGCCAAGGAGCGGGGCCTGGGGAGTGGAGCCCAGGTGTCCAGAGCAGGGCCTAGGTGTCCAGAGCGGGGCCCAGGTGTCCAGAGCGGGGCTCAGGTGTCCAGAGCGGGGCCCAGGTGTCCAGAGCAGGGCCCAGGTGTCCAGAGCGGGGCTCAGGTGTCCAGAGCGGGGCTCAGGTGTCCAGAGCGGGGCTCAGGTGTCCAGAGCGGGGCCCAGGTGTCCAGAGCGGGGCCCAGGTGTCCAGAGCGGGGCCCAGGTGTCCAGAGCGGGGCTCAGGTGTCCAGAGCGGGGCTCAGGTGTCCAGAGCGGGGCCCAGGTGTCCAGAGCGGGGCTCAGGTGTCCAGAGCGGGGCCCAGGTGTCCAGAGCGGAGCTCAGGTGTCCAGAGCGGGGCTCAGGTGTCCAGAGCGGGGCCCAGGTGTCCAGAGCGGGGCTCAGGTGTCCAGAGCGGGGCCCAGGTGTCCAGAGCGGGGCCCAGGTGTCCAGAGCGGGGCCCAGGTGTCCAGAGCGGGGCCCAGGTGTCCAGAGCGGGGCTCAGGTGTCCAGAGCGGGGCCCAGGTGTCCAGAGTGGGGCCCAGGTGGCCAGAGCGGGGCCCAGGTGTCCAGGGTGGGGCCCAGGTGTCCAGAGCGGGGGCCCAGGTGGCCAGAGCGGGGCCCAGGTGTCCAGAGTGGGGCCCAGGTGTCCAGAGCGGGGGCCCAGGTGGCCAGAGTGGGGCCCAGGTATCCAGAGCAGGGCCCAGGTGTCCAGAGCAACGCCCAGGTATCCAGAGCAGGGCCCAGGTATACAGAGCAACGCCCAGGTATCCAGAGCAGGGCCCAGGTGTCCAGAGCAACGCCCAGGTATCCAGAGCAACGCCCAGGTATCCAGAGCAGGGCCCAGGTGTCCAGAGTGGGGCCCAAGTATCCAGAGCAGGGCCCAGGTGTCCAGAGCGAGGCTCAGGTGGGCTGGAGTGGCACGCAAGGATGTGGGAAGAGGACCCACTGATGTCTGAGTAATTGAGTGGCTGGATACTGTGTGAGAGAGAGAGAGAGAGAGAGAGAGAGAGAGTGTTTGGGGCAGGTGGGAGGGAGAGAGAGAGAGTGTGGAGAAGTGAAAAAGCGTGTGAAGGGGGAGAAAAAGTGAGGGGGGATAGAGAGTGTGAGGGGGAGAGAGAGAGAGCTTATGAGGGGAGAGAGAGAGAGAATGTGAGGGGGGAGAAAGTGTGAGGGTTTTGAGAGAGGGAGGGTGTAGAGAGAGGGGAAGAGGAGAGATTGTGTGCACGGACAGTGTGTGTGTGTGTGTGTGTGTGGGGCGGGGGTGTTTGTGTGGGGAGTGTGTGTGCAGGGGCAAAGAGCGTGCATAAGACTGGCTCACTCCCAGTCTCAGGGTTCTCATTCACCCTCACCCACACATACCATCAGGCACTCTCGTCCACTCTCACAGTGGGGGAGGGTGAGTGAGTGAGCAGCCTGAGACTGGGTGTGAGCTGAATTCACACGCACTCAAACTCTATTACACTCTAATACTCATCTTAACTTATTACTCTTTTTTTTTGCTCAGCAAGTTGTTTCTTTTCATACCTCAGTTTTTTTTGAAGTTCATGTTTAATGTGCTAAACTTTAATTTTCCAAAATTTGTTCAATGGCCCCTTCAGTGAGAAACATTTTGAAAAGTGCTTCCCCCCCCCTCCACGTGAAAAGATTGGTCAAGCCTGTTTTACATCGTATGGCATAGGCCAATTTTCATCGTCACTGCAACTAATACCAGCTTTACTTTGCCAGATTTAATTCTAAACTTTGATCACGGAATTTGAGCTCATCTGGATTAGTTTGCCAGGCCCTGGATTACTCAATAACATAACCAACTACACACTGCCATACCTAGCTGTTATATTCATCAGTGGCCTCCTTCAACCCTGGCCTGGCCTATATGTGACTACAAACTCCGAGATGGCTCATGGGATAATGTAGCACAGAAGGTCAATCAGCACAAAGAGCTATCCGATTAATCCCATTGCCCTGCTCTTTCCTCAAAACCCTGAAAATCTCAAGTATTTATTCAATTCCCTTTTAACAATACAAGTTAATCTGTTTCCAGCAGCCATTCAGCTGGTGTATTCCAAATCACAACTCATTATGTAAAAAGAATTGTGCTCATCCTTGCCCCTCAGTTTGTTAAAACTATGCCCTCTAGTTACTCACCATTTTGTCACAGGAAACAGGCTTTCAATATCTTATAAAAACCTTGGCTTTTTTAAAAGCCTCTCATAATTGTGAATACCTCTATTAAATATCCCTCTTAACATTCTCTGCTATAAGGGGAACAATCCCAGCTTTCCATTATAATTCTCTCTGAGGTGAACCAATCCATTTTAAACAAGCAGAGGATCAGCTCACTTAGATGGTATGAACGGGAGACACCGTCACTCGGTACACCCAAATTCAGCTTCTGTCTGACCCAAGCATTTCGCAGCCACATCATTTGAATCAGTACTTTCATCATTACCTGCTACTTCTGGTGGAGTGGCTGATTCTGTAGAACCAGCTCCTTTCGTGCTTTCTGCTGTTGGTTCTATTCTGATGGGTACAGCATGTATCGTGTGTCCATTTCTGAATGTCGTCTCAGCATTTCCATCTTACAGAAAGAAGAGGGTTTAGATAAGGTGCCTGTGAGTTTGGCAGCAGAACCGATCTTGCGATGGGCTGAGTCTTAAACAGCGGGTCAGATTTGGCTCAGCAACAAGGACTTGCATTTATCTAACACCTTTAACCCAAGCAGCTTCACAAGAATGATACCAAACAATCTGACCCCAAGACACATAAGGAGATGTTAGGGCATTCAACCAAAATCTGGATTAAAGAGTTGGTTTTAAGGAGAAAGGGGAGCTCAAGATGTGGAGAGGTTTAGGGAGGAATTCCAGAGTTAGGGCCCAAACAGCTGATGGCACCATCACCAATAAAATTGGGGATGGGCAAAACTCCAGAATTGAAGGCAGCCAGAGGGTTCGAGGAGATTACAGAGAAAGGGAGGGCTGAGGTTAGAGAGATTTGAAGTCAAAGATGAGATTTCACAGCTTTCAAAACCACGATTGATAGCTTTCTTTCTCTAGTTGTCAATGATCATTGCCCTTTGACACTGGGAAACCTCTGTACAAGCAACTGGAAAACTGCGCTGCTGCCTTGTATGTGTGACAGGGTCGGGAATGGCCATGGTTCCCCACACTCCCAGCAGCTACTGTCTTCCAGGATGTGCCAGAGAGGGTAAATCTTCATGGACCTCCAGAGAAATAGAAGCCACATCGGTTATCTATGCACAGTTTCAGGACCCTCATTATTGAAAAAAAGAGAGAGAGAGAGAATAAAGAGGAGAGAAGTAATTCTGAAGCATAGTCATTGTGATAATGCCAGATACCATAGACAGTAATTAAACAAATGGTCAAATAATTGGTCCCAGTGATGTTGCTCGAGAGATAAATATTGGTCAGGTTACCAGGAAGAACACCCCTGCTCTTTTTTTCCAATCATATATTTTGTTTACATCCACCTGGGAGGGCAGACATGACTTCTGTTTGATATCTCATCTGAAAGACAGCACCCCCGCAATACTGCACTGGAAGCGTAAGCCTGCAATTTTTGTATTGTTAAAGGGTTTCGAGTGGGACTTGAACACAGGACCTTCCAACCCTGAGGCAAGGCTGCTGCCCACTGAGCTTAAAGTTAAAATCGTGGATTTGCTAAGATGACTTCTGGGATGGGAAGCTACAGTTTAAAGAAGAATCTTGAGGTTTTTCCACTAGTGCAGGGAAGGGTAAGAGGAGATTTAAAAAGTTTTTTAAATTACAAAGGGTTTCAGTGGGGTGAACATAGGGTAAGAGTATTTCTTGTTTGAGACAGGAATTTATTGTCAGTATGAGAATGGGGAGAGAAATTGAGGTAAATTTCTTTAAATAGAATTGTTAGAGCATGGGTTGTTTTGGCACAGGGAATGACAGAGGCAGTAGGGAGCAATGCATCTTTTAAGGAAAGATCGGATAAAATCGGGAGCAGAGGGAGACACAAGGATATTGAAAGAACATGGGGCAGTAGAAATAATTTTTGGATTGCTTGAGCTAAGATCAGCCATAGGCACCGCTGGAGTCTTTCTATGCCATTGCCTTCCAGGGCTTCGCTATAGAGCAATTCTCAAAATGGGCTGCGAACCTTTGTTACGTCATTCTGCTGAAATTTAATGATGTGAAAGAGTTTGATCTGGCAGATGCAGAGAAGTTGTCTCCACTTGCTGATGGTTGGGGGGGGTGGGGGGGGGGCTCATAAAACTAGGGTCTCATAACTGTAAGAATGTCACCATTATGGAGTCAGGAGAAATTTCTTCACCCAGAGACTGCTGAGAATGTGGAACTTGTTATCAGAGGAAGGAGTTCAAACAAATCACTCCCTTTAAGGGGGGGGGGTTAAAAATAAAAGTACACGAGGGAGAAAGAAATAGGTTATGCTGATAGGGTGAGATGAAGTAAATTGGGAGGAGGCTCATAGGGAGTATAAACACTGGGCCAAATGGCTGTAAATTCTAAGTAATTCTTCATAACTTTAAAAACATCTATTAAATCTGCCCTTGGCTTTCTCTGCTGCAGAGGAAATAGTCCCAACTCTCTCTTCAAAACCTAAGGTGAATGCAGCATTGATGAAAACTCTTTGTGCTTCCCAAAGGCGCAATTTATTTACCATTGAAAAAGCTCCTGGTTCTCTCTCTCTCGCTTGGCGGATAGCTTTTCCTGGCTGCTGCTCCCATTTTTTCTTTTCTTCCCAGTGTGTATGGGTTTGGCATACTTATCCCCACTCAGTTACTTCCATTTGCCATCCTCGGCTACAGAGGTGCCAAACTGGGATGAACCCTGGGACATTATTTCCTAACGAGATGGCTCAGAACCTTGCAATGGGATTTTGTCGCACAGTCAGGGAAATAAGGCCATTCATTGTCTGGATGATGCCATAAAACTTGTCATTCCATGTTGCTAAGCAAAGTAATCACTGTCATTCCGTGTTGCTAAGCAAAGTAATCACTGTCATTCCATGTTGCTAAGCAAAGTAATCACTGTTATTCCATGTTGCTAAGCAAAGAGTTGCAATGAATTGTTTCATGTTACAAAGTCTCACGATCGTGATGATGTCACAATCGCTCTCATTGAGTTGGGCAGAAAGGATGAAATCATCATAACTGATGGTTTTAAAAAAAGGGAAGCTGGATTAATGGGGTAAAGGTACCACTGGTGTAGTCAGAGACCCAGGCTAGAAAGACTTCCCCCGCCTTCCCCTTCAAAGGTTAGACTCTGTATTGGATCAGCTCTGGGCAAATGACCCTGAGTCCTCTAACTGGCTTCAGGGTTCCTGAGTTTGGGAATGAAAGAATATGTTCAAGATTCCCAATCTCTATCCACTGTCTGCCATTGGAAAGTGTGTATCTATGTGTACATGTGTGTACACATGTGTATGGACGTGCACACGCACATGTACATGGTCCACCCCTCTTCCCAGTCACTGTTTAAGGCTGAATCATACCGTTTGTAACCTTGGCACTCAACCTGGACCCTAGCTGAGCTTCTGAGACCCTGTATCCTTTCTACTACCAACATCACCTATATTATCTGCGTATCATCATCCTTCCCCTCCCCAGCTCATTGGCTGATGAAATCCTCATCCATCCTTTGTTACTTCAAGATTCAACTATTCAAATGCACTTGTGGCTGTCTCCACCCTCCATAAACTTGAGCGTATCCAAAGCTCTGATGTCCGTTTCCTAAATTGCACCATATCCTTTTCACCCATTACCCTTGTGCTCAGTCACTCTCCACATGGCAACACATCAGTTTTCAAATTCTCACCCTTGCTTTCAAATCCCTCCATGACTTTACTCCCTCTCTACCTCTGTAACCTCCTCCAGCCCCACAAGCCTCCAAGATGCCTGCAATTCACCAATTCTGGCCTCCTGCACATTCCCGATCTTATTCACCCCACCAATGGTGCCCATGCCTTCAGCTGCCTGGGCCCTAAGCTCTGGAATGCCCTCCCTAAACCTCTCCACCTCTCTCTCCTCCTTTAAGATATTCCTTAAAACTGACCTCTCTGACCCAGCTTTTGGTCTTCTGTCCCTAATATCTCCTTATGTGGCACGGTGCCAAATTTTGCCTGATTACACTCCTGTGAAGCATCATGGGACATTTTAGGATGTTAACAGTGCTATATAAATGCAATTTGCTGCTTTAGTAGCATCAGATTCCCACCTGTCTTAGGCGGGCTGCTCATGAACCCAGAAAATCAGATGTAAAAGTTCCAGTCTAGTGAGGATGGAGTGGCTGTTTTACCAACTTCCCTTAACTGCCATGCTGGGGATGATCTGGAGGTTCCTAAATAGATGCGATTCCTGATAGGCTGTATTAGCATTGTGAGATGCCAATTAGAGCACAGCCACTTCCCTTTGGACTGTCTCAGGGTATTTTCCAGCCACCAGGTATAGATTGGCACGGGCTGGGGAATGGGACCAAGTTATCTACCTGGAATGTTGAGCGATTTAGGGGAAAGCAAGAGAGTGATAGAGAACCTGGAATACCAGGGAGGCCTCCCCACTCCTATCTCTGGAGAGGGACTTGAACCCACAAGCTTCTCACCTCAGTCAGCTGGGTCATGGGTTCCACTCCGGACACCAGGCTGCAGTACTGAGGGAGTGCTGCACTGGCAAAGATGCCATCGTTCAGGTAGGGTGTTAAGCCAAAGTTAAAATTTCCAGGTGGATGTAAAAGACCCCATGTCCACTACTGGAAGAAGGGCAGAGGAGTTCTCCAGTGTGCTAGGCCAATATTTATCCCTCCAACACCATCATTAAAAGGAATTTTCTGGCCATTATCACAAGGCCGTTTGCGGGATCTTGGCTGCCACATTTCCTACATTACAATTAGTCTTCAAAAGTACTTCATAATGTTAGGAGGACATCCTGAACTCGTGAGAGGTGCTATAGAAATATAAGTCTTTCTGCCTTTATTCCTGTTTCTGGTTTTCATTAGCTCTGTTAGTTTGACTGAAGCAATTACTGGAGTCACAGAATGATAAATGGCTTGTCCATCTCTTCACTTCAAGCACCACAGGGTATAATTTATTTGTCCTTACTGGAGAGGAGTAGCACTCTACAGGCTACAGTAAGCTGTCCGTACGCACAGCGTTGAGAAAAACAGGTTGATTAAACTGAAGGGTAAGCTGTGGTTGCTATAGGGATAAATGGCCAGTGATCAGATTCTCATTTTGCCTTGAACCTCCTCTTGTCCCTCCTTTCGTTTAACAGGAGATGCATCAAACTAATCACACACTTAAGAGGAGAGCTGATTTTGATAGAGACAAAAATCAAATCCATATCAAAAGGGGAATTGTTAAAGCTTGGGTGCAGAGCTGGGAGCTGCTGAGGTTGGGGAGTGATGGGGAGTGGGGCTCGATGGGGAGTGATGGGGGAGTGGGGCTCGATGGGGAGTGACGGGGGAGTGGGGCTCAGTGGGGAGTGATGGGGGAGTGGGGCTCAGTGGGGAGTGATGGGGGAGTGGGGCTCAGTGGGGAGTGATGGGGGAGTGGGGCTCGATGGGGAGTGATGGGGGAGCGGGGCTCGATGGGGAGTGATGGGGGAGTGGTGCTCGATGGGGAGTGATGGGGGAGTGGGGCTCAGTGGGGAGTGATGGGGGAGTGGTGCTCGATGGGGAGTGATGGGGGAGTGGGGCTCAGTGGGGAGTGATGGGGGAGTGGGGCTCAGTGGGGAGTGATGGGGGAGTGGGGCTCAGTGGGGAGTGATGGGGGAGTGGGGCTCAGTGGGGAGTGATGGGGGAGTGGGGCTCGATGGGGAGTGATGGGGGAGTGGGGCTCAGTGGGGAGTGATGGGGGAGTGGGGCTCAGTGGGGAGTGATGGGGGAGTGGGGCTCAGTGGGGAGTGATGGGGGAGCGGGGCTCGATGGGGAGTGATGGGGGAGCGGGGCTCGATGGGGAGTGATGGGGGAGTGGGGCTCAGTGGGGAGTGATGGGGGAGCGGGGCTCAGTGGGGAGTGATGGGGGAGTGTGGCTCAGTGGGGAGTGATGGGGGAGTGGGGCTCGATGGGGAGTGATGGGGGAGTGGGGCTCGATGGGGAGTGACGGGGGAGTGGGGCTCAGTGGGGAGTGATGGGGGATTGGGGCTCAGTGGGGAGTGATGGGGGAGTGTGGCTCAGTGGGGAGTGACGGGGGAGTGGGGCTCAGTGGGGAGTGACGGGGGAGTGGGGCTCAGTGGGGAGTGACGGGGGAGTGGGGCTCAGTGGGGAGTGATGGGGGAGTGGGGCTCAGTGGGGAGTGATGGGGGAGTGGGGCTCAGTGGGGAGTGATGGGGGAGTGGGGCTCAGTGGGGAGTGATGGGGGAGTGGGGCTCGATGGGGAGTGACGGGGGAGTGGGGCTCAGTGGGGAGTGATGGGGGAGCGGGGCTCGATGGGGAGTGACGGGGGAGTGGGGCTCAGTGGGGAGTGATGGGGGAGTGGGGCTCGATGGGGAGTGATGGGGGAGTGGGGCTCGATGGGGAGTGACGGGGGAGTGGGGCTCGATGGGGAGTGATGGGGGATTGGGGCTCAGTGGGGAGTGATGGGGGAGTGGGGCTCAGTGGGGAGTGATGGGGAGTGGGGCTCAGTGGGGAGTGATGGGGGAGTGGGGCTCGATGGGGAGTGATGGGGGAGTGGGGCTCGATGGGGAGTGACGGGGAGCGGGGCTCGATGGGGAGTGACGGGGAGCGGAGCTCGATGGGGAGTGACGGGGAGTGGGGCTCGATGGGGAGTGACGGGGGAGTGGGGCTCAGTGGGGAGTGATGGGGGAGTGGGGCTCAGTGGGGAGTGATGGGGGAGTGGGGCTCAGTGGGGAGTGATGGGGGACTGGGGCTCAGTGGGGAGTGATGGGGGAGTGGGGCTCAGTGGGGAGTGATGGGGGAGTGGGGCTCAGTGGGGAGTGATGGGGGAGTGCGGCTCAGTGGGGAGTGATGGGGAGTGGGGCTCGATGGGGAGTGATGGGGGAGTGGGGCTCGATGGGGAGTGATGGGGGAGTGGGGCTCAGTGGGGAGTGATGGGGGAGCGGGGCTCGATGGGGAGTGATGGGGGAGTGGGGCTCAGTGGGGAGTGATGGGGGAGTGGGGCTCAGTGGGGAGTGATGTGGGAGTGGGGCTCAGTGGGGAGTGATGGGGGAGTGGGGCTCGATGGAGAGTGACGGGGAGTGGGGCTCGATGGGGAGTGATGGGGGAGTGGGGCTCAGTGGGGAGTGATGGGGGAGTGGGGCTCAGTGGGGAGTGATGGGGGAGTGGGGCTCAGTGGGGAGTGATGGGGGAGTGGGGCTCAGTGGGGAGTGATGGGGGAGTGGGGCTCAGTGGGGAGTGATGGGGGAGTGTGGCTCAGTGGGGAGTGATGGGGGAGTGGGGCTCAGTGGGGAGTGATGGGGGAGTGGGGCTCAGTGGGGAGTGATGGGGGAGTGGGGCTCAGTGGGGAGTGATGGGGGAGTGGGGCTCAGTGGGGAGTGATGGGGGAGTGGGGCTCGATGGGGAGTGATGGGGGAGAGGGGCTCGATGGGGAGTGATGGGGGAGTGGGGCTCAGTGGGGAGTGATGGGGGAGCGGGGCTCGATGGGGAGTGATGGGGGAGTGGGGCTCAGTGGGGAGTGATGGGGGAGTGGGGCTCAGTGGGGAGTGATGGGGGAGCGGGGCTCGATGGGGAGTGATGGGGGAGCGGGGCTCGATGGGGAGTGATGGGGGAGTGGGGCTCAGTGGGGAGTGATGGGGGAGTGGGTCTCGATGGGGAGTGACGGGGGAGTGGGGCTCGATGGGGAGTGATGGGGGAGTGGGGCTCAGTGGGGAGTGATGGGGGAGTGGGGCTCGATGGGGAGTGATGGGGGAGTGGGGCTCAGTGGGGAGTGATGGGGGAGTGGGGCTCAGAGGGGAGTGATGTGGGAGTGGGGCTCAGTGGGGAGTGATGGGGAGTGGGGCTCGATGGGGAGTGATGGGGGAGTGGGGCTCAGTGGGGAGTGATGGGGGAGTGGGGCTCGATGGGGAGTGATGGGGGAGTGGGGCTCAGTGGGGAGTGATGGGGGAGTGGGGCTCAGTGGGGAGTGATGGGGGAGTGGGGCTCAGTGGGGAGTGATGGGGAGTGGGGCTCGATGGGGAGTGATGGGGGAGTGGGGCTCAGTGGGGAGTGATGGGGGAGTGGGGCTCAGTGGGGAGTGATGGGGGAGTGGGGCTCAGTGGGGAGTGATGGGGGAGTGGGGCTCAGTGGGGAGTGATGGGGGAGTGGGGCTCAGTGGGGAGTGATGGGGAGTGGGGCTCAGTGGGGAGTGATGGGGAGTGGGGCTCAGTGGGGAGTGACGGGGAGTGGGGCTCAGTGGGGAGTGATGGGGGAGTGGGGCTCAGTGGGGAGTGATGGGGAGTGGGGCTCGATGGGGAGTGATGGGGGAGTGGGGCTCAGTGGGGAGTGATGGGGGAGTGGGGCTCGATGGGGAGTGATGGGGGAGTGGGGCTCGATGGGGAGTGACGGGGGAGTGGGGCTCGATGGGGAGTGATGGGGGAGTGGGGCTCAGTGGGGAGTGATGGGGGAGTGGGGCTCGATGGGGAGTGATGGGGGAGTGGGGCTCGATGGGGAGTGACGGGGGAGCGGGGCTCGATGGGGAGTGATGGGGGAGTGGGGCTCGATGGGGAGTGATGGGGGAGTGGGGCTCGATGGGGAGTGACGGGGGAGTGTGGCTCAGTGGGGAGTGATGGGGGAGTGGGGCTCAGTGGGGAGTGATGGGGGAGTGGGGCTCAGTGGGGAGTGATGGGGGATTGGGGCTCAGTGGGGAGTGATGGGGGAGTGGGGCTCAGTGGGGAGTGATGGGGGAGTGGGGCTCGATGGGGAGTGATGGGGGAGTGGGGCTCAGTGGGGAGTGATGGGGGAGTGGGGCTCAGTGGGGAGTGATGGGGGAGTGGGGCTCAGTGGGGAGTGATGGGGGAGTGGGGCTCAGTGGGGAGTGATGGGGGAGTGGGGCTCGATGGGGAGTGATGGGGGAGTGGGGCTCGATGGGGAGTGATGGGGGAGTGGGGCTCAGTGGGGAGTGATGGGGGAGTGGGGCTCAGTGGGGAGTGATGGGGGAGTGGGGCTCAGTGGGGAGTGATGGGGGAGTGGGGCTCAGTGGGGAGTGACGTGGAGTGGGGCTCGATGGGGAGTGATGGGGGAGTGGGGCTCAATGGGGAGTGATGGGGGAGCGGGGCTCAGTGGGGAGTGATGGGGGAGTGGGGCTCAGTGGGGAGTGATGGGGGAGTGGGGCTCGGTGGGGAGTGATGGGGAGTGGGGCTCAGTGGGGAGTGATGGGGGAGTGGGGCTCAGTGGGGAGTGATGGGGGAGTGGGGCTCAGTGGGGAGTGATGGGGGAGTGGGGCTCGATGGGGAGTGATGGGGGAGTGGGGCTCAGTGGGGAGTGATGGGGGAGTGGGGCTCAGTGGGGAGTGATGGGGGAGTGGGGCTCAGTGGGGAGTGATGGGGGAGTGGGGCTCAGTGGGGAGTGATGGGGGAGTGGGGCTCAGTGGGGAGTGATGGGGGAGTGGGGCTCGATGGGGAGTGATGGGGGAGTGGGGCTCAGTGGGGAGTGATGGGGGAGTGGGGCTCAGTGGGGAGTGATGGGGGAGTGGGGCTCAGTGGGGAGTGATGGGGGAGTGGGGCTCAGTGGGGAGTGATGGGGGAGTGGGGCTCGATGGGGAGTGATGGGGGAGTGGGGCTCGATGGGGAGTGATGGGGGAGTGGGGCTCGATGGGGAGTGATGGGGGAGTGGGGCTCAGTGGGGAGTGACGGGGGAGTGGGGCTCGATGGGGAGTGATGGGGGAGTGGGGCTCAGTGGGGAGTGATGGGGGAGTGGGGCTCAGTGGGGAGTGATGGGGGAGTGGGGCTCGATGGGGAGTGATGGGGGAGTGGGGCTCGATGGGGAGTGACGGGGGAGTGGGGCTCAGTGGGGAGTGATGGGGAGTGGGGCTCGATGGGGAGTGATGGGGGAGTGGGGCTCGATGGGGAGTGATGGGGGAGTGGGGCTCGATGGGGAGTGATGGGGGAGTGGGGCTCGATGGGGAGTGATGGGGGAGTGGGGCTCAATGGGGAGTGATGGGGGAGTGGGGCTCAGTGGGGAGTGATGGGGGAGTGGGGCTCAGTGGGGGAGTGATGGGGGAGTGGGGCTCAGTGGGGAGTGATGGGGGAGTGGGGCTCAGTGGGGAGTGATGGGGGAGTGGGGCTCAGTGGGGAGTGATGGGGGAGTGGGGCTCAGTGGGGAGTGATGGGGGAGTGGGGCTCAGTGGGGAGTGATGGGGGAGTGGGGCTCGATGGGGAGTGATGGGGGAGTGGGGCTCGATGGGGAGTGAATGGGGGAGTGGGGCTCGAGGGGAGTGACGGGGAGTGGGGCTCGAGGGGAGTGATGGGGGAGTGGGGCTCGAGTGGGAGTGATGGGGGAGTGGGGCTCGAGTGGGGAGTGATGGGGAGTGGGGCTCGATGGGGAGTGATGGGGGAGTGGGGCTCAGTGGGGAGTGATGGGGGAGTGGGGCTCGATGGGGAGTGATGGGGGAGTGGGGCTCAGTGGGGAGTGATGGGGGAGTGGGGGCTCAGTGGGAGTGATGGGGGAGTGGGGCTCAGTGGGGAGTGATGGGGAGTGGGGCTCGATGGGGAGTGATGGGGGAGTGGGGCTCAAGTGGGGAGTGATGGGGGAGTGGGGCTCAGTGGGGAGTGATGGGGGAGTGGGCTCGAGTGGGGAGTGACTGGGGGGAGTGGGGCTCGAGTGGGGAGTGATGGGGGAGTGGGGCTCAGTGGGGAGTGATGGGGGAGTGGGGCTCAGTGGGGAGTGATGGGGGGAGTGGGGCTCAGTGGGGAGTGATGGGGGAGTGGGGCTCAGTGGGGAGTGATGGGGGAGTGGGGCTCGTGGGGAGTGATGGGGGAGTGGGGCTCAGTGGGGAGTGATGGGGGAGTGGGGCTCAGTGGGAGTGATGGGGGAGTGGGGCTCAGTGGGGAGTGATGGGGGAGTGGGGCTCAGTGGGGAGTGATGGGGGAGTGGGGCTCAGTGGGGAGTGATGGGGGAGTGGGGCTCGATGGGGAGTGATGGGGAGTGGGGGCTCAGTGGGGAGTGATGGGGGAGTGGGGCTCAGTGGGGAGTGATGGGGGAGTGGGGCTCAGTGGGGAGTGATGGGGGAGTGGGGCTCAGTGGGGAGTGATGGGGAGTGGGGCTCAGATGGGGAGTGATGGGGGAGTGGGGCTCAGTGGGGAGTGATGGGGGAGTGGGGCTCAGTGGGGAGTGATGGGGGAGTGGGGCTCAGTGGGGAGTGATGGGGGAGTGGGGCTCAGTGGGGAGTGATGGGGGAGTGGGGCTCAGTGGGGAGTGATGGGGGAGTGGGGCTCAGTGGGGGAGTGATGGGGGAGTGGGGCTCAGTGGGGAGTGATGGGGGAGTGGGGCTCAGTGGGGAGTGATGGGGGAGTGGGGCTCAGTGGGGAGTGATGGGGGAGTGGGGCTCAGTGGGGAGTGATGGGGGAGTGGGGCTCAGTGGGGAGTGATGGGGGAGTGGGGCTCGATGGGGAGTGATGGGGGAGTGGGGCTCGATGGGGAGTGATGGGGGAGTGGGGCTCAGTGGGGAGTGATGGGGGAGTGGGGCTCGATGGGGAGTGATGGGGGAGTGGGGCTCAGTGGGGAGTGATGGGGGAGTGGGGCTCAGTGGGGAGTGATGGGGGAGTGGGGCTCAGTGGGGAGTGATGGGGGAGTGGGGCTCAGTGGGGAGTGATGGGGGAGTGGGGCTCAGTGGGGAGTGATGGGGGAGTGGGGCTCAGTGGGGAGTGATGGGGGAGTGGGGCTCAGTGGGGAGTGATGGGGGAGTGGGGCTCAGTGGGGAGTGATGGGGGAGTGGGGCTCAGTGGGGAGTGATGGGGGAGTGGGGCTCGATGGGGAGTGATGGGGGAGTGGGGCTCGATGGGGAGTGATGGGGGAGTGGGGCTCGATGGGGAGTGATGGGGGAGTGGGGCTCAGTGGGGAGTGATGGGGGAGTGGGGCTCGATGGGGAGTGATGGGGGAGTGGGGCTCAGTGGGGAGTGATGGGGAGTGGGGCTCGATGGGGAGTGATGGGGGAGTGGGGCTCAGTGGGGAGTGATGGGGAGTGGGGCTCAGTGGGGAGTGATGGGGGAGTGGGGCTCAGTGGGGAGTGATGGGGGAGTGGGGCTCAGTGGGGAGTGATGGGGGAGTGGGGCTCAGTGGGGAGTGATGGGGGAGTGGGGCTCAGTGGGGAGTGATGGGGGAGTGGGGCTCAGTGGGGAGTGATGGGGGAGTGGGGCTCAGTGGGGAGTGATGGGGGAGTGGGGCTCAGTGGGGAGTGATGGGGGAGTGGGGCTCGATGGGGAGTGATGGGGGAGTGGGGCTCAGTGGGGAGTGATGGGGGAGTGGGGCTCGATGGGGAGTGATGGGGAGTGGGGCTCGAGTGGGGAGTGATGGGGGAGTGGGGCTCAGTGGGAGTGATGGGGGAGTGGGGCTCAGTGGGGAGTGATGGGGGAGTGGGGCTCAGTGGGGGAGTGATGGGGGAGTGGGGCTCAGTGGGGAGTGATGGGGGAGTGGGGCTCAGTGGGGAGTGATGGGGGAGTGGGGCTCGATGGGGAGTGACGGGGGAGTGGGGCTCAGTGGGGGAGTGATGGGGGAGTGGGGCTCAGTGGGGAGTGATGGGGGAGTGGGGCTCAGTGGGGAGTGATGGGGGAGTGGGGCTCAGTGGGGAGTGATGGGGAGTGGGGCTCAGTGGGGAGTGATGGGGAGTGGGGCTCGATGGGAGTGATGGGGGAGTGGGGCTCCGATGGGGAGTGACTGGGGGAGTGGGCTCGATGGGGAGTGTGGGGATGTGGGGCTCGAGTGGGGAGTGATGGGGGAGTGGGGCTCAGTGGGGAGTGATGGGGGAGTGGGGCTCGTGGGGAGTGATGGGGGAGTGGGGCTCAGATGGGGAGTGATGGGGGAGTGGGGCTCAGTGGGGAGTGATGGGGGAGTGGGGCTCGATGGGGAGTGATGGGGGAGTGGGGCTCAGATGGGGAGTGATGGGGGAGTGGGGCTCAGTGGGGAGTGATGGGGGAGTGGGGCTCGATGGGGAGTGATGGGGGAGTGGGGCTCGATGGGGAGTGATGGGGGAGTGGGGCTCAGTGGGGAGTGACGGGGGAGTGGGGCTCAGTGGGGAGTGATGGGGGAGTGGGGCTCAGTGGGGAGTGATGGGGGAGTGGGGCTCAGATGGGGAGTGATGGGGGAGTGGGGCTCGATGGGGAGTGATGGGGGAGTGGGGCTCAGTGGGGAGTGATGGGGGAGTGGGGCTCAGTGGGGAGTGATGGGGGAGTGGGGCTCAGTGGGGAGTGATGGGGGAGTGGGGCTCAGTTGGGGAGTGATGGGGGAGTGGGGGCTCAGTGGGGAGTGATGGGGGGGAGTGGGGCTCGATGGGGAGGATGGGGGGAGTGGGGCTCGAAGGGGAGTGATGGGGGAGTGGGGCTCAGTGGGGAGTGATGGGGAGTGGGGCTCGATGGGGAGTGATGGGGGGAGTGGGGGCTCGAGGGGAGTGATGGGGGAGTGGGGGCTCGATTGGGGAGTGATGGGGGAGTGGGGCTCAGTGGGGGAGTGATGGGGGGAGTGGGGGCTCAGTGGGGAGTGATGGGGGAGTGGGGCTCGATGGGGGAGTGATGGGGGAGTGGGGCTCAGTGGGAGTGAAAGGGGGAGTGGGCTCAGTGGGAGTGATGGGGGAGTGGGGCTCAGTGGGGAGTGATGGGGAGTGGGGCTCAGTGGGGAGTGATGGGGGAGTGGGGCTCAGTGGGGAGTGATGGGGGAGTGGGGCTCAGTGGGGAGTGAGGGGGAGTGGGGCTCGATGGGGAGTGATCGGGGGAGTGGGGCTCAGTGGGGAGTGATGGGGAGTGGGGCTCAGTGGGGAGTGATGGGGGAGTGGGGCTCAGTGGGGAGTGATGGGGGAGTGGGGCTCAGTGGGGAGTGATGGGGGAGTGGGGCTCGATGGGGAGTGATGGGGGAGTGGGGCTCAGGGTGGGGAGTGATGGGGGAGTGGGGCTCAGTGGGGAGTGATGGGGGAGTGGGGCTCAGTGGGGAGTGATGGGGGAGTGGGGCTCAGTGGGGAGTGATGGGGGAGTGGGGCTCGATGGGGAGTGATGGGGGAGTGGGGCTCAGTGGGGAGTGATGGGGGAGTGGGGGCTCAGTGGGGAGTGATGGGGGAGTGGGGCTCAGTGGGGAGTGATGGGGGAGTGGGGCTCAGTGGGGAGTGATGGGGGAGTGGGCTCAGTGGGGAGTGATGGGGGAGTGGGGCTCGATGGGGAGTGATGGGGGAGTGGGGCTCGTGGGGGAGTGATGGGGGAGTGGGCTCAGTGGGGAGTGATGGGGAGTGGGGCTCGATGGGGAGTGATGGGGGAGTGGGGCTCAGTGGGGAGTGATGGGTGAGCGGGGCTCAGTGGGGAGTGATGGGGGAGTGGAGCTCGATGGGGAGTGATGGGGAGTGGGGCTCAGTGGGGAGTGATGGGGAAGTGGGGCTCAGTGGGGAGTGATGGGGGAGTGGGGCTCAGTGGGGAGTGATGGGGAGTGGGGCTCAGTGGGGAGTGATGGGGGAGTGGGGCTCAGATGGGGAGTGATGGGGGAGTGGGGCTCGATGGGGAGTGATGGGGGAGTGGGGCTCAGAGGGGAGTGACGGAGGGAGTGGGGCTCAGTGGGGAGTGACGGGGGAGTGGGGCTCAGTGGGGAGTGATGGGGGAGTGAGGGGCTCAGTGGGGAGTGATGGGGGAGTGGGGCTCAGTGGGGAGTGATGGGGAGTGGGGCTCAGTGGGGAGTGATGGGGGGAGTGGGGCTCAGTGGGGAGAGATGGGGGAGTGGGGGCTCAGTTGGGGAGTGATGGGGGAGTGGGGCTCAGTGGGGAGTGATGGGGGAGTGGGGCTCAGTGGGGAGTGATGGGGGAGTGGGGCTCAGTGGGGAGTGATGGGGGAGTGGGGCTCAGTGGGGAGTGATGGGGGAGTGGGGCTCAGTGGGGAGTGATGGGGGAGTGGGGCTCAGTGGGGAGTGATGGGGGAGTGGGGCTCGATGGGGAGTGATGGGGGAGTGGGGCTCAGTGGGGAGTGATGGGGGAGTGGGGCTCAGTGGGGAGTGAGGGGGGAGTGGGGCTCAGTGGGGAGTGACGGGGAGTGGGGCTCAGTGGGGAGTGATGGGGGAGTGGGGCTCGATGGGGAGTGATGGGGAGTGGGGCTCGATGGGGAGTGATGGGGGAGTGGGGCTCAGTGGGGAGTGATGGGGGAGTGGGGCTCGATGGGGGAGTGATGGGGGAGTGGGGCTCAGTGGGGAGTGATGGGGGAGTGGGGCTCAGTGGGGAGTGATGGGGGAGTGGGGCTCAGTGGGGAGTGACGGGGGAGTGGGGCTCAGTGGGGAGTGACGGGGGAGTGGCGCTCAGTGGGGAGTGATGGGGGAGTGGGGCTCGATGGGGAGTGATGGGGGAGTGGGGCTCGATGGGGAGTGATGGGGGAGTGGGCTCAGTGGGGAGTGATGGGGGAGTGGGGCTCGATGGGGAGTGATGGGGGAGTGGGGCTCAGTGGGGAGTGATGGGGGAGTGGGGCTCAGTGGGGAGTGCTGGGGGAGTGGGGCTCAGTGGGGAGTGATGGGGGAGTGGGGCTCGATGGGGAGTGATGGGGGAGTGGGGCTCGATGGGGAGTGACGGGGGAGTGTGGCTCAGTGGGGAGTGATGGGGGAGTGGGGCTCGATGGGGAGTGATGGGGGAGTGGGGCTCAGTGGGGAGTGATGGGGGAGTGGGGCTCGATGGGGAGTGATGGGGGAGTGGGGCTCAGTGGGGAGTGATGGGGGAGTGGGGCTCAGTGGGGAGTGATGGGGGAGTGGGGCTCAGTGGGGAGTGATGGGGGAGTGGGGCTCGATGGGGAGTGATGGGGGAGTGGGGCTCGATGGGGAGTGATGGGGGAGTGGTGCTCGATGGGGAGTGATGGGGGAGTGGGGCTCGATGGGGAGTGATGGGGGAGTGGGGCTCAGTGGGGAGTGATGGGGGAGTGGGGCTCGATGGGGAGTGATGGGGGAGTGGGGCTCGATGGGGAGTGATGGGGGAGTGGGGCTCAGTGGGGAGTGATGGGGGAGTGGGGCTCATGGGGAGTGATGGGGGAGTGGGGCTCAGTGGGGAGTGATGGGGGAGTGGGGCTCAGTGGGGAGTGATGGGGGAGTGGGGCTCAGTGGGGAGTGATGGGGGAGTGGGGCTCAGTGGGGAGTGATGGGGGAGTGGAGGCACGATGGGGAGTGAAGTGCGGGGAGTGGGCTCAGTCGGGGAGTGTTGGAGGGAGTGGGCGTCAGTGGGAGAGTGATGGGGGGAGTGTGGGCTCAGTTGGGACGGGATGGGGGAGTGGGGCTCAGTGGGGAGTGGATGGGGTGTGGGGCTCAGTGGGGAGTGATGGGGGAGTGGTGGCTCAGTGGGGAGTGATGGGGGAGTGGGGCTCAGTGGGGAGTGATGGGGAGTGGGGGCTCGATGGGGAGTGAAGGGGGAGTGGGGCTCATTGGGGAAGTGGACGGGGGAGTGGGGCTCTCAGTGGGGAGTGATGGGGGAGTGGGGCTCGATGGGGGATGATGGGGGAGTGGGGCTCAGTGGGGAGTGAGGGGGGAGTGGGGGCCTCAGCTGGGGAGTGATGGGGGAGTGGGGCTCGAGTGGGGAGTGACGGGGGAGTGGGGCTCAGTGGGGAGTGATGGGGGAGTGGGGACTCAGTGGGGAGTGTTGGGGGCGTGGGGCTCTAGTGGGGAGTGATGGGGGAGTGGGGCTCAGTGGGGAGTGATGGGGGAGTGTGGCTCAGTGGGAGTGATGGGGAGTGGGGCTCAGTGGGGAGTGATGGGGGAGTGGGGCTCAGGTGGGGAGTGAAGGGGGAGTGGGGCTCAGTGGGGAGTGAAGGGGGAGTGGGCTCAGTGGGGAGTGATGGGGGAGTGGGGCTCGATTGGGGGAGTGATGGGGAGTGTGGGCACAGTTGGGGAGTTGATGGGGGAGCTGGGGCTTCGATCGGGGGAGTGAGGGGGGTAGTGGGGCTCAGTGGGGGAGTGATGGGGGAGTGGGGCTCAGGGGGAGTGAGGGGGGAGTGGGGCTCAGTGGGGAGTGATGGGGGGAGTGGGGCTCAGTGTGGAGTGACTGGGGAGTGGGGCTCTGATGGGGAGTGATGGGGAGTGGGGCTCAGTGGGGAGTGGATGGGGGAGTGTGGCTCAGTGGGGAGTGATTGGGGGAGTGGGGCTCCGTGGGGAGTGATGGGGGAGTGGGGCACAGTGGGAGTGATGGGGAGTGGGGCTCAGTGGGGAGTGATGGGGGAGTGGGGGCTCAGTGGGGAGTGATGGGGGAGTGGGGCTCAGTGGGGAGTGAAGGGGGAGTGGGGCTCAGTGGGGAGTGATGGGGAGTGGGGCTCAGTGGGGAGTGATGGGGAGTGGGGCTCGATGGGGAGTGATGGGGGAGTGGGGCTCGATGGGGAGTGATGGGGGAGTGGGGCTCAGTGGGGAGTGATGGGGAGTGGGGCTCGATGGGGAGTGATGGGGGAGTGGGGCTCGATGGGGAGTGATGGGGGAGTGGGGCTCAGTGGGGAGTGATGGGGGAGTGGGGCTCGATGGGGAGTGATGGGGGAGTGGGGCTCAGTGGGGAGTGATGGGGGAGTGGGGCTCAGTGGGGAGTGATGGGGGAGTGGGGCTCGATGGGGAGTGATGGGGGAGTGGGGCTCAGTGGGGAGTGACGGGGGAGTGGGGCTCAGTGGGGAGTGATGGGGGAGTGGGGCTCAGTGGGGAGTGATGGGGAGTGGGGCTCAGTGGGGAGTGACGGGGAGTGTGGCTCAGTGGGGAGTGATGGGGGAGTGGGCTCGATGGGGAGTGATGGGGGAGTGGGGCTCAGTGGGGAGTGACGGGGGAGTGGGGCTCAGTGGGGAGTGACGGGGGAGTGGGGCTCACGTGGGGAGTGATGGGGGAGTGGGGCTCGATGGGGAGTGAAGGGGGAGTGGGGGCTCAGTGGGGAGTGATGGGGGAGTGGGGCTCAGTGGGGAGTGATGGGGAGTGGGGCTCAGTGGGGAGTGATGGGGGAGTGGGGCTCAGTGGGGAGTGATGGGGGAGTGGGGCTCAGTGGGAGTGATGGGGGAGTGGGGCTCTGTGGGGAGTGATGGGGGAGTGGGGCTCGCTGGGGAGTGATGGGGGGAGTGGGGCTCGATGGGGAGTGACGGGGGGAGTGGGGCTCAGTGGGGAGTGATGGGGGAGTGGGCTCAGTGGGGAGTGATGGGGGAGTGGGGCTCATGGGGAGTGAGGGGGAGGGGGCTCAGTGGGGAGTGATGGGGGAGTGGGGCTCAGTGGGGAGTGATGGGGGAGTGGGGCTCAGTGGGGAGTGATGGGGGAGTGGGGCTCAGTGGGGAGTGATGGGGGAGTGGGGCTCGATGGGGAGTGATGGGGGAGTGGGGCTCAGTGGGGAGTGATGGGGGAGTGGGGCTCAGTGGGGAGTGATGGGGGAGTGGGGCTCAGTGGGGAGTGATGGGGGAGTGGGGCTCAGTGGGGAGTGATGGGGGAGTGGGGCTCAGTGGGGAGTGATGGGGGAGTGGGGCTCGATGGGGAGTGGGGCTCAGTGGGGAGTGACGTGGGAAGTGGGGCTCGATGGGGAGTGATGGGGGAGTGGGGCTCAGTGGGGAGTGATGGGGGAGTGGGGCTCAGTGGGGAGTGATGGGGGAGTGGGGCTAGATGGGGAGTGATGGGGGAGTGGGGCTCAGATGGGGAGTGATGGGGGAGTGGGGCTCAGTGGGGAGTGATGGGGGAGTGGGGCTCAGTGGGGAGTGATGGGGAGTGGGGCTCAGTGGGGAGTGATGGGGAGTGGGGCTCGATGGGGAGTGACGGGGAGTGGGGTCTCGATGGGGACGTGATGGGGGAGTGGGGCTCAGTGGGGAGTGATGGGGGAGTGGGGCTCAGTGGGGAGTGATGGGGGAGTGGGGCTCAGTGGGGAGTGATGGGGGAGTGGGGCTCAGTGGGGAGTGATGGGGATGGGGCTCAGTGGGGTGTGATGGGGAGTGGGGCTCAGTGGGGGAGTGTAGGGGAGTGGGGGCTCGATGGGGAGTGCGGGGGAGTGGGGCTCAGTGGGGAGTGATGGGGGAGTTGGGGCTCAGTGGGGAGTGATGGGGGAGTGGGCTCAGTGGGGAGTGATGGGGAGTGGGCTCGATGGGGAGTGATGGGGGAGTGGGGCTCCGTTGGGGAGTGATGGGGAGTGGGGCTCAGTGGGGAGTGAAGGGGAGTGGGGCTCAGTGGGGAGTGATGGGGGCGTGGGCTCAGTGGGGAGTGATGGGGGAGTGGGGCTCGATGGGGAGTGATGGGGGAGTGGGGCTCGTGGGGAGTGATGGGGGAGTGGGTCTCGATGGGGAGTGATGGGGGAGTGGGGCTCAGTGGGGAGTGATGGGGGAGTGGGGCTCAGTGGGGAGTGATGGGGGAGTGGGGCTCGATGGGGAGTGATGGGGGAGTGGGGCTCGATGGGGAGTGATGGGGGAGTGGGGCTCAGTGGGGAGTGATGGGGGAGTGGGGCTCAGTGGGGAGTGATGGGGGAGTGGGGCTCAGTGGGGAGTGATGGGGGAGTGGGGCTCGATGGGGAGTGATGGGGGAGTGGGGCTCAGTGGGGAGTGATGGGGGAGTGGGGCTCAGTGGGGAGTGATGGGGGAGGGGAGTGGGGGTGGGGCTCAGTGGGGAGTGATGGGGGAGTGGGGCTCGATGGGGAGTGATGGGGGAGTGGGGCTCAGTGGGGAGTGATGGGGGAGTGGGGCTCAGTGGGGAGTGATGGGGGAGTGGGGCTCGATGGGGAGTGATGGGGGAGTGGGGCTCAGTGGGGAGTGATGGGGGAGTGGGGCTCAGTGGGGAGTGATGGGGGAGTGGGGCTCAGTGGGGAGTGATGGGGGAGTGGGGCTCGATGGGGAGTGATGGGGGAGTGGGGCTCAGTGGGGAGTGATGGGGGAGTGGGGCTCAGTGGGGAGTGATGGGGGAGTGGGGCTCAGTGGGGAGTGATGGGGGAGTGGGGCTCAGTGGGGAGTGATGGGGGAGTGGGGCTCAGTGGGGAGTGATGGGGGAGTGGGGCTCGATGGGGGAGTGGGGCTCAGTGGGGAGTGATGGGGGAGTGGGGCTCGATGGGGAGTGATGGGGGAGTGGGGCTCAGTGGGGAGTGATGGGGGAGTGGGGCTCAGTGGGGAGTGATGGGGGAGTGGGGCTCAGTGGGGAGTGATGGGGGAGTGGGGCTCAGATGGGGAGTGATGGGGGAGTGGGGCTCAGTGGGGAGTGATGGGGGAGTGGGGCTCAGTGGGGAGTGATGGGGGAGTGGGGCTCAGTGGGGAGTGATGGGGGAGTGGGGCTCAGTGGGGAGTGATGGGGGAGTGGGGCTCGATGGGGAGTGATGGGGGAGTGGGGCTCGATGGGGAGTGATGGGGGAGTGGGGCTCAGTGGGGAGTGATGGGGGAGTGGGGCTCGATGGGGAGTGATGGGGGAGTGGGGCTCAGTGGGGAGTGATGGGGGAGTGGGGCTCAGTGGGGAGTGATGGGGGAGTGGGGCTCAGTGGGGAGTGATGGGGGAGTGGGGCTCGATGGGGAGTGATGGGGGAGTGGGGCTCGATGGGGAGTGATGGGGGAGTGGGGCTCAGTGGGGAGTGATGGGGGAGTGGGGCTCGATGGGGAGTGATGGGGGAGTGGGGCTCAGTGGGGAGTGATGGGGGAGTGGGGCTCAGTGGGGAGTGATGGGGGAGTGGGGCTCGATGGGGAGTGATGGGGGAGTGGGGCTCAGTGGGGAGTGATGGGGGAGTGGGGCTCAGTGGGGAGTGATGGGGGAGTGGGGCTCAGTGGGGAGTGATGGGGGAGTGGGGCTCGATGGGGAGTGATGGGGGAGTGGGGCTCAGTGGGGAGTGATGGGGGAGTGGGGCTCAGTGGGGAGTGATGGGGGAGTGGGGCTCAGTGGGGAGTGATGGGGGAGTGGGGCTCAGTGGGGAGTGATGGGGGAGTGGGGCTCAGTGGGGAGTGATGGGGGAGTGGGGCTCGATGGGGAGTGGGGCTCAGTGGGGAGTGACGGGGGAGTGGGGCTCGATGGGGAGTGATGGGGGAGTGGGGCTCAGTGGGGAGTGATGGGGGAGTGGGGCTCAGTGGGGAGTGATGGGGGAGTGGGGCTCGATGGGGAGTGATGGGGGAGTGGGGCTCAGTGGGGAGTGATGGGGGAGTGGGGCTCAGTGGGGAGTGATGGGGGAGTGGGGCTCAGTGGGGAGTGATGGGGGAGTGGGGCTCAGTGGGGAGTGATGGGGGAGTGGGGCTCGATGGGGAGTGATGGGGGAGTGGGGCCTCGATGGGGAGTGATGGGGGAGTAGGGGCTCATGGGGAGTGATGGGGGAGTGTGGCATCAGTGGGGAGTGGATGGGGGAGTGGGGCTCCTGTGGGGGGAGTGATGGGGGAGCGCGGGCTCAGTGGTGGGAGAGCTGGGGGAGTGGGGTCACGATGGGGAGTGATGGGGGAGTGGGGGATCGATGGGGAGTGATGGGGGAGTGGGGCTCAGTGGGGGAGTGATGGGGGAGTGGGGCTCAGTGGGGAGTGATGGGGGAGTGGGGCTCAGATGGGGAGTGATGGGGGAGTGGGGCTCAGTGGGGAGTGATGGGGGAGTGGGGCTCAGTGGGAGTGATGGGGGAGTGGGCTCGTGGGGAGTGATCGGGGAGTGGGGCTCAGTGGGGAGTGATGGGGGAGTGGGGCTCAGAGGGGAGTGATGGGGGAGTGGGGCTCAGTGGGGAGTGATGGGGGAGTGGGGCTCAGTGGGGAGTGATGGGGGAGTGGGGCTCAGTGGGGAGTGATGGGGGAGTGGGGGCTCGATGGGGAGTGATGGGGGAGTGGGGCTCGTGGGGAGTGATGGGGGAGTGGGCTCAGTGGGGAGTGATGGGGGAGTGGGGCTCGATGGGGAGTGATGGGGGAGTGCGTGGCTCAGTGGGGAGTGATGGGGGGAGTGGGGCTCAGTGGGGAGTGATGGGGAGTGGGGCTCGATGGGAGTGATGGGGGAGTGGGGCTCAGTGGGGAGTGATGGGGAGTGGGGCTCAGTGGGGAGTGATGGGGGAGTGGGGCTCGAGGGGAGTGATGGGGGTGTGGGGCTCAGTGGGGAGTGATGGGGGAGTGGGGCTCAGTGGGGAGTGATGGGGAGTGGGGCTCAGTGGGGAGTGACTGGGGGAGTGGGGTGGGCTCGATGGGGAGTGATGGGGGAGTGTGGCTCAGTGGGGAGTGATGGGGGAGTGGGGCTCGTGGGGAGTGATGGGGAGTGGGGCTCGTGGGGAGTGATGGGGGAGTGGGGCTCGATGGGGAAGTGAAGGGGGAGTGGGGCTCAGTGGGGAGTGACGGGGGAGTGGGGCTCAGTGGGGAGTGATGGGGGAGTGGGGCTCAGTGGGGAGTGATGGGGGAGTGGGGCTCGATGGGGAGTGATGGGGGAGTGAGGGCTCAGTGGGGAGTGATGGGGGGAAGTGGGGCTCAGATGGGGAGTGATGGGGGAGTGGGGCTCAGTGGGGAGTGATGGGGGAGTGGGGCTCAGTGGGGAGTGATGGGGGAGTGGGGCTCGTGGGGAGTGATGGGGGAGTGGGGCTCAGTGGGGAGTGATGGGGAGTGGGGCTCGATGGGGAGTGATGGGGGAGTGGGGCTCAGTGGGGAGTGATGGGGAGTGGGGCTCAGTGGGGAGTGACGGGGGAGTGGGGCTCAGTGGGGAGTGATGGGGGAGTGGGGTCGATGGGGAGTGATGGGGGAGTGGGGCTCAGTGGGGAGTGATGGGGGAGTGGGGCTCAGTTGGGGAAGTGACTGGGGGGTGGGGCTCAGTGGGGAGTGATGGGGGAGTGGGGCTCAGTGGGGAGTGATGGGGGAGTGGGGCTCAGTGGGGAGTGATGGGGGAGTGGGGCTCAGTGGGGAGTGACGGGGGAGTGTGGCTCAGTGGGGAGTGATGGGGGAGTGGGGCTCAGTGGGGAGTGATGGGGGAGTGGGGCTCGATGGGGAGTGATGGGGGAGTGGGGCTCAGTGGGGAGTGATGGGGGAGTGGTGCTCGATGGGGAGTGATGGGGGAGTGGGGCTCAGTGGGGAGTGATGGGGGAGTGGGGCTCAGTGGGGAGTGATGGGGGAGTGGGGCTCGATGGGGAGTGATGGGGGAGTGGGGCTCAGTGGGGAGTGATGGGGGAGTGGGGCTCAGTGGGGAGTGATGGGGGAGTGGGGCTCGATGGGGAGTGATGGGGGAGTGGGGCTCAGTGGGGAGTGATGGGGGAGTGGGGCTCAGTGGGGAGTGATGGGGGAGTGGGGCTCAGTGGGGAGTGATGGGGGAGTGGGGCTCAGTGGGGAGTGATGGGGGAGTGGGGCTCAGTGGGGAGTGATGGGGGGGGTGGGGCTCCGGTGGGGGAGTGATCGGGGGAGTTGGTGCTCGATGGGGGAGTGACGGGGGAGTAGGGGCTCAGTGGGGAGTGTTGGGGGAGTGGTGCTCGTTGGGGAGTGATGGGGGAGTGGGGCTCAGTGGGGAGTGATGGGGGGAGTGGGCTCAGGTGGGGAGTGATGGGGAGTGGGGCTCAGTGGGGAGTGACGGGGGCGTGGGCCTCAAGTGGGGAGTGATGGGGGAGTAGGGGGCTCGATGGGGAGGGATGGGGGAGGTGAGGGTCTCGATGGGGGAGTGACGGGGGGAGTGGGGCTCAAGTGGGGAGTGACTGGGGGGAGTGGGGCTCAGTGGGGAGTGATGGGGGAGTGGGGCTCCGTGGGGAGTGATGGGGGTGTGGTGCTCGATGGGGGAGTGAGAATGGGGAGTGGGGTCAGTGGGGAGTTGAGGGGGGAGTGGGGCTCAGTGGGGAGTGATGGGGGAGTGGGGCTCAGTGGGGAGTGATGGGGGAGTGGGGCTCAGTGGGGAGTGATGGGGGAGTGGGGCTCGATGGGGAGTGATGGGGGAGTGGGGCTCGATGGGGAGTGATGGGGGAGTGGGGCTCAGTGGGGAGTGATGGGGGAGTGGGGCTCAGTGGGGAGTGATGGGGGAGTGGGGCTCGATGGGGAGTGATGGGGGAGTGGGGCTCAGTGGGGAGTGATGGGGGAGTGGGGCTCAGTGGGGAGTGATGGGGGAGTGGGGCTCAGTGGGGAGTGATGGGGAGTGGGGCTCAGTGGGGAGTGATGGGGGAGTGGGGCTCGATGGGGAGTGATGGGGGAGTGGGGCTCGATGGGGAGTGATGGGGGAGTGGGGCTCAGTGGGGAGTGATGGGGGAGTGGGGCTCGATGGGGAGTGATGGGGGAGTGGGGCTCAGTGGGGAGTGATGGGGGAGTGGGGCTCAGTGGGGAGTGATGGGGGAGTGGGGCTCAGTGGGGAGTGATGGGGGAGTGGGGCTCGATTGGGGAGTGATGGGGGAGTGGGGCTCTGTGGGGAGTGATGGGGGAGTGGGGCTCAGACTGGGGAGGGATGGGGGAGTGGGGCTCAGTGGGGAGTGATGGGGGGAGTGGGGCTCAGTGGGGAGTGATGGGGGAGGGGGATCGATGGGGAGTGATGGGTGGGAGTGGGCTCAGTGGGGTAGTGATGGGGGAAGAGTGGGGCTCTGTGGGGAGTGATGGGGGCGTGGGGCTCGTTTTTGGGGGCAGTGATGGGGGAGTGGGGCTCAGTGGGGAGTGATGGGGAGTGGGGCTCCGATGGGGAGTGACTGGGGGAGTGGGGCTCGATGGGGAGTGACGGGGTGAGTGTGGCTCGAGTGGGGAGTGACTGGGGGAGTGGGCTCAGTGGGGAGTGATGGGGGAGTGGAGGCTGAGTGGGGAGTGATGGGGGAGTGGGCACAAGTGGGGAGTGATGGGGGAGTGGGGCGCAGTGGGGAGTGACGGGGGAGTGGGAGCTCAGTGGGGAGTGATGGGGGAGTGGGGCTCGTGGGGAGTGATGGGGGAGTGGGGCTCAGTGGGGAGTGATGGGGGAGTGGGGCTCAGTGGGGAGTGATGGGGGAGTGGGGCTCAGTGGGGAGTGATGGGGGAGTGGGGCTCAGTGGGGAGTGATGGGGGAGTGGGGCTCAGTGGGGAGTGATGGGGGAGTGGGGCTCAGTGGGGAGTGATGGGGGAGTGGGGCTCAGATGGGGAGTGATGGGGGAGTGGGGCTCAGTGGGGAGTGATGGGGGAGTGGGGCTCAGTGGGGAGTGATGGGGGAGTGGGGCTCAGTGGGGAGTGATGGGGGAGTGGGGCTCAGTGGGGAGTGATGGGGGAGTGGGGCTCGATGGGGAGTGATGGGGGAGTGGGGCTCGATGGGGAGTGATGGGGGAGTGGGGCTCAGTGGGGAGTGATGGGGGAGTGGGGCTCAGTGGGGAGTGATGGGGGAGTGGGGCTCAGTGGGGAGTGATGGGGGAGTGGGGCTCAGTGGGGAGTGATGGGGGAGTGGGGCTCAGTGGGGAGTGATGGGGGAGTGGGGCTCAGTGGGGAGTGATGGGGGAGTGGGGCTCGATGGGGAGTGATGGGGGAGTGGGGCTCAGTGGGGAGTGATGGGGGAGTGGGGCTCGATGGGGAGTGATGGGGGAGTGGGGCTCAGTGGGGAGTGATGGGGGAGTGGGGCTCAGTGGGGAGTGATGGGGGAGTGGGGCTCAGTGGGGAGTGATGGGGGAGTGGGGCTCAGTGGGGAGTGATGGGGGAGTGGGGCTCAGTGGGGAGTGATGGGGGAGTGGGGCTCGATGGGGAGTGATGGGGGAGTGGGGCTCAGTGGGGAGTGATGGGGGAGTGGGGCTCAGTGGGGAGTGATGGGGGAGTGGGGCTCGATGGGGAGTGATGGGGGAGTGGGGCTCAGTGGGGAGTGATGGGGGAGTGGGGCTCAGTGGGGAGTGATGGGGGAGTGGGGCTCAGTGGGGAGTGATGGGGGAGTGGGGCTCAGTGGGGAGTGATGGGGGAGTGGGGCTCAGTGGGGAGTGATGGGGGAGTGGGGCTCGATGGGGAGTGATGGGGGAGTGGGGCTCAGTGGGGAGTGATGGGGAGTGGGGCTCGATGGGGAGTGATGGGGGAGTGGGGCTCAGTGGGGAGTGATGGGGGAGTGGGGCTCAGTGGGGAGTGAGGGGGAGTGGGGCTCAGTGGGGGGAGTGAATGGGGGAGTGGGGCTCAGTGGGGAGTGATGGGGGAGTGGGGGCTCAGTGGGGAGTGATGGGGGAGTGGGGCTCGTGGGAGTGATGGGGGAGTGGGGCGTCGATGGGGAGTGATGGGGGAGTGGGGCTCGATGGGGAGTGACGGGGGAGAGTGGCTCTAGTGGGGAGTGATGGGGGAGTGGGGGCTCAGTGGGGAGTGATGGGGGAGTGGGGCTCAGTGGGGAGTGATGGGGGGAGAGGGGCTCGTGGGGAGTGATGGGGGAGTGGGGCTCAAGGGGAGGTGATGGGGGGAGTGGGGCTCAGTGGGGAGTGAAGGGGGAGTGGGGCTCGAGTGGGGAGTGATGGGGGAGTGGGGCTCAGTGGGGAGTGATGGGGGAGTGGGGCTCAGTGGGGAGTGATGGGGGAGTGGGGCTCAGTGGGGAGTGATGGGGGAGTGGGGCTCAGTGGGGAGTGATGGGGGAGTGGGGCTCGATGGGAGTGATGGGGGAGTGGGGCTCAGTGGGGAGTGATGGGGGAGTGGGGCTCAGTGGGAGTGATGGGGGGAGTGGGGCTCAGTGGGGAGTGATGGGGGAGTGGGGCTCGATGGGGAGTGATGGGGGAGTGGGGCTCAGATGGGGAGTGATGGGGGAGTGGGGCTCGATGGGGAGTGATGGGGAGTTGGGGCTCAGTGGGGAGTGATGGGGGAGTGGGGCTCAGTGGGGAGTGATGGGGGAGTGGGGCTCAGTGGGGAGTGATGGGGAGTGGGGCTCAGTGGGGGAGTGATGGGGAGTGGGGCTCGAGTGGGGAGTGATGGGGGAGTGGGGCTCGATGGGGAGTGATGGGGGAGTGGGGCTCGATGGGGAGTGATGGGGGAGGTGGGCTCAGTGGGGAGTGATGGGGAGTGGGGCTCAGTGGGAGTGATGGGGGAGTGGGGCTCAGTGGGGAGTGATGGGGGAGTGGGGCTCAGTGGGGAGTGATGGGGGAGTGGGGCTCAGTGGGGAGTGATGGGGGAGTGGGGCTCAGTGGGGAGTGATGGGGGAGTGGGGCTCAGTGGGGAGTGATGGGGGAGTGGGGCTCAGTGGGGAGTGATGGGGAGTGGGGCTCAGTGGGGAGTGATGGGGAGTGGGGCTCGATGGGGAGTGATGGGGGAGTGGGGCTCAGTGGGGAGTGACGGGGGAGTGGGGCTCAGTGGGGAGTGATGGGGGAGTGGGGCTCAGTGGGGAGTGATGGGGGAGTGGGGCTCGATGGGGAGTGATGGGGGAGTGGGGCTCAGTGGGGAGTGATGGGGAGTGGGGCTCAGTGGGGAGTGATGGGGGATTGGGGCTCAGATGGGGAGTGATGGGGGAGTGGGGCTCAGTGGGGAGTGATGGGGAGTGGGGCTCAGTGGGGAGTGATGGGGGAGTGGGTTCTGTGGGGAGTGTTGGGGGAGTGGGGCTCGATGGTGAGTGATGGGGGAGTGGGGCTCGATGGGGAGTGATGGGGGAGTGGGGCCTCAGTGGGGAGTGATGGGGGAGTGGGGCTCAGTGGGGAGTGATGGGGGAGTGGGGCTAGATGGGGAGTGACGGGGGAGTGGGGGCTCAGTGGGGAGTGATGGGGGAGTGGGGCTCAGTGGGGAGTGATGGGGGATTGGGGCTCAGTGGGGAGTGATGGGGGAGTGGGGCTCAGTGGGGAGTGATGGGGGAGTGGGGCTCAGTGGGGGAGTGATGGGGGAGTGGGGCCTCGGTGGGGAGTGATGGGGGAGGTGGTGCTCGATGGGGAGTGATGGGGGAGGTGCGGGGGTGGAGTGGGGCTCAGTGGGGAGTGATGGGGGAGTGGGGCTCGAGTGGGGAGTGAAGGGGGAGTGGGGCTCAGTGGGGAGTGATGGGGGAGTGGGGCTCGATGGGGAGTGATGGGGGAGTGGGGCTCAGTGGGGAGTGATGGGGGAGTGGGGCTCAGTGGGGAGTGATGGGGGAGTGGGGCTCAGTGGGGAGTGACGGGGAGTGGGGCTCAGTGGGGAGTGACGGGGGAGTGGGTCTCGATGGGGAGTGATGGGGGAGTGGGGCTCAGTGGGGAGTGACGGGGGAGTGGGGCTCAGTGGGGAGTGATGGGGGAGTGGGGCTCAGTGGGGAGTGATGGGGGAGTGGGGGGGGGAGTGGAGTGATGGGGGAGTGGGGCTCAGTGGGGAGTGATGGGGGAGTGGGGCTCAGTGGGGAGTGATGGGGGAGTGGGGCTCAGTGGGGAGTGATGGGGGAGTGGGGCTCAGTGGGGAGTGATGGGGGAGTGGGGCTCAGTGGGGAGTGATGGGGGAGTGGGGCTCAGTGGGGAGTGATGGGGGAGTGGGGCTCAGTGGGGAGTGATGGGGGAGTGGGGCTCAGTGGGGAGTGATGGGGGAGTGGGGCTCGATGGGGAGTGATGGGGGAGTGGGGCCTCAGTGGGGAGTGAATGGGCGAGAGTGGGGCTCAGTGGGGAGTGCTGGGGGGAGTGGGGCTCAGTGGGGAGTGATGGGGGAGTGGGGCTCAGTGGGGAGTGACGGGGGAGTGGGGCCTCCGTGGGGAGTGATGGGGAGTGGGGCTCAGTGGGGAGGGATGGGGGAGTGGGGCTCAGTGGGGAGGATGGGGGAGTGGGGCTCGTGGGAGCTGAGTGGTGATGGGGGAGTGGGGCTCAGTGGGGAGTGACGGGGGAGTGGGGCTCAGTGGGGAGTGATGGGGGGAGTGGGGCTCAGTGGGGAGTGATGGGGAGTGGGGCTCGATGGGGAGTGATGGGGAGTGGGGCTCAGTGGGGAGTGATGGGGGAGTGGGGCTCAGTGGGGAGTGATGGGGAGTAGGGGCTCAGTGGGGAGTGATGGGGGGAGTGGGGCATCAGGTGGGAGTGATGGGGAGTTGGGGCTCAGTGGGGATTGATGGGGGAGTGGGGCTCAGGTGGGGAGTGATGGGGGAGTGGGGCTCAGTGGGGAGTGATGGGGGGAGTGGGCTCGATGGGGAGTGATGGGGGAGTGGGGCTCGATGGGGGAGTGATGGGGGAGTGGGGCTCAGTGGGGAGTGATGGGGGAGTGGGGGCTCAGTGGGGAGTGATGGGGAGTGGGGCTCAGTGGGGAGTGATGGGGGAGTGGTGCTCGATGGGGAGTGATGGGGGGTGGGGCTCGATTGGGGAGTGATGGGGGAGTGGGGCTCAGTGGGGAGTGATGGGGGAGTGGGGCTCAGTGGGAGAGATGGGGGAGTGGGGCTCAGTGGGGAGTGATGGGGGAGTGGGGCTCAGTGGGGAGTGATGGGGGGAGTGGGGCTCAGTGGGGAGTGATGGGGGAGTGGGGCTCAGTGGGGAGTGATGGGGGAGTGGGGCTCAGTGGGGGTGATGGGGGAGTGGGGCTCAGTGGGGAGTGATGGGGAGTGGGGCTCGAGTGGGAGTGAAGGGGGGAGTGGGGCTCAGTGGGGAGTGATGGGGGAGTGGGGCTCAGTGGGGATGATGGGGGAGTGGGGCTCAGTGGGGAGTGATGGGGGAGTGGGGCTCAGTGGGGAGTGATGGGGGAGTGGGGCTCAGTGGGGAGTGAAGGGGGAGTGGGGCTCAGTGGGGAGTGATGGGGGAGTGGGGCTCAGTGGGGAGTGATGGGGGAGTGGGGCTCGGTGGGGAGTGATGGGGGAGTGGTGCTCGATGGGGAGTGACGGGGGAGTGGGTCTCAGTGGGGAGTGATGGGGGAGTGGGGCTCAGTGGGGAGTGATGGGGGAGTGGGGCTCAGTGGGAGTGATGGGGGAGTGGGCTCAGTGGGGAGTGATGGGGGAGTGGGGCTCAGTGGGGAGTGATGGGGGAGTGGGGCTCGATGGGGAGTGATGGGGGAGTGGGGCTCAGTGGGGAGTGATGGGGGAGTGGGGCTCAGTGGGGAGTGATGGGGGAGTGGGGCTCGATGGGGAGTCACGGGGAGCGGAGCTCAGTGGGGAGTGACGGGGGAGTGGGGCTCGATGGGGAGTGATGGGGGAGTGGGGCTCAGTGGGGCAGTGATGGGGGAGTGGGGCTCAGTGGGGAGTGATGGGGGAGTGGGGCTCAGTGGGGAGTGATGGGGGAGTGGGGCTCGATGGGGAGTGATGGGGGAGTGGGGCTCAGTGGGGAGTGATGGGGGAGTGGGGCTCAGTGGGGAGTGATGGGGGAGTGGGGCTCAGATGGGGAGTGATGGGGAGTGGGGCTCAGTGGGGAGTGATGGGGGAGTGGGGCTCAGTGGGGAGTGATGGGGGAGTGGGGCTCAGTGGGGAGTGATGGGGGAGTGGGGCTCAGTGGGGAGTGATGGGGGAGTGGGGCTCAGTGGGGAGTGATGGGGGAGTGGGGCTCGATGGGGAGTGATGGGGGAGTGGGGCTCAGTGGGGAGTGATGGGGGAGTGGGGCTCAGTGGGGAGTGATGGGGGAGTGTGGGCTCAGTGGGGAGTGATGGGGGAGTGGGGCTCAGTGGGGGAGTGATGGGGGAGTGGGGGCTCGATGGGGAGTGATGGGGGAGTGGGGCTCAGTGGGGGAGTGATGGGGGAGTGGGGCTCGATGGGGAGTGACGGGGGAGTTGGGCTCGTGGGGAGTGATGGGGGAGTGGGGCTCAGTGGGGAGTGATGGGGGAGTGGGGCTCAGTGGGGAGTGATGGGGGAGTGGGGCTCAGTGGGGAGTGATGGGGGAGTGGGGCTCAGTGGGGAGTGATGGGGGAGTGGGGCTCAGTGGGGAGTGATGGGGGAGTGGGGCTCAGTGGGGAGTGATGGGGGAGTGGGGGCTCATGGGGAGTGATGGGGGAGTGGGGCTCAGTGGGGAGTGATGGGGGAGTGGGGCTCAGTGGGGAGTGATGGGGGAGTGGGGCTCAGTGGGGGAGTGATGGGGGAGTGGGGCTCAGTGGGGAGTGATGGGGGAGTGGGGCTCAGTGGGGAGTGATGGGGGAGTGGGGCTCAGTGGGGAGTGATGGGGGAGTGGGGCTCGTGGGGAGTGATGGGGGAGTGGGGCTCGTGGGGAGTGATCGGGGAGTGGGGCTCAGTGGGGGAGTGATGGGGGAGTGGGGCTCAGTGGGGAGTGATGGGGGAGTGGGGCTCAGTGGGGAGTGATGGGGGGAGTGGGGCTCGTGGGGAGTGATGGGGGAGTGGGGCTCGATGGGGAGTGATGGGGGAGTGGGGCTCGATGGGGAGTGAAGGGGGAGTGGGGCTCAGTGGGGAGTGATGGGGGAGTGGGGCTCAGTGGGGAGTGATGGGGAGTGGGGCTCAGTGGGGAGTGATGGGGGAGTGGGGCTCAGTGGGGAGTGATGGGGGAGTGGGGCTCAGTGGGGAGTGATGGGGGAGTGGGGCTCAGTGGGGAGTGATGGGGGAGTGGGGCTCAGTGGGGAGTGATGGGGGAGTGGGGCTCAGTGGGGAGTGATGGGGGAGTGGGGCTCGATGGGAGTGATGGGGAGTGGCTCGTGGGGAGTGATGGGGAGTGGGGACTCAGTGGGGAGTGAAGGGGGAGTGGGCTCAGTGGGGAGTGACGGGGGAGTGGGGCTCAGTGGGGAGTGATGGGGGAGTGGGGCTCAGTGGGGAGTGATGGGGGAGTGGGGCTCGAGTGGGGAGTGATGGGGGAGTGGGGCTCAGTGGGGAGTGATGGGGGAGTGGGGCTCAGTGGGGAGTGATGGGGGAGTGGGGCTCAGTGGGGAGTGATGGGGGAGTGGGGCTCAGTGGGGAGTGATGGGGGAGTGGGGCTCAGTGGGGAGTGATGGGGGAGTGGGGCTCGATGGGGAGTGATGGGGGAGTGGGGCTCAGTGGGGAGTGATGGGGGAGTGGGGCTCAGTGGGGAGTGATGGGGGAGTGGGGCTGAGTGGGGAGTGATGGGGGAGTGGGGCTCAGTGGGGAGTGATGGGGTAGTGGGGCTCAGTGGGGAGTGATGGGGGAGTGGGGCTCAGTGGGGAGTGATGGGGGAGTGGGGCTCAGTGGGGAGTGATGGGGGAGTGGGGCTCAGTGGGGAGTGAGGGGGAGTGGGGCTCAGTGGGGAGTGATGGGGGAGTGGGGCTCAGTGGGGAGTGATGGGGGAGTGGGGCTCAGTGGGGAGTGATGGGGGAGTGGGGCTCAGTGGGGAGTGATGGGGGAGTGGGGCTCGATGGGGAGTGACGGGGGAGTGTGGCTCAGTGGGGAGTGATGGGGGAGTGGGGCTCAGTGGGGAGTGATGGGGGAGTGGGGCTCAGTGGGGAGTGATGGGGGAGTGGGGCTCAGTGGGGAGTGATGGGGGAGTGGGGCTCAGTGGGGAGTGATGGGGGAGTGGGGCTCGTGGGGAGTGATGGGGGAGTGGGGCTCAGTGGGGAGTGATGGGGGATGGGGCTCAGTGGGGAGTGATGGGGGGAGTGGGGCTCAGTGGGGAGTGATGGGGCGAGGGGGCTCTGTGGGGTGTGATGGGGGAGTGGGGCTCAGTGGGGAGTGATGGGGGAGTGGGGCTCGATGGGGAGTGATGGGGAGTGGGGCTCGTTGGGGTGTGATGGGGGAGTGGGGCTCAGTGGGGAGTGATGGGGGAGTGGGGCTCGATGGGGAGTGATGGGGGAGTGGGGCTCAGTGGGGAGTGAATGGGGGAGTGGGGCTCAGTGGGGAGTGATGGGGAGTGGGGCTCAGTGGGGAGTGATGGGGGAGTGGGGCTCAGTGGGGAGTGATGGGGGAGTGGGGCTCAGTGGGGAGTGATGGGGGAGTGGGGCTCAGTGGGGAGTGATGGGGGAGTGGGGCTCAGTGGGGAGTGATGGGGGGAGTGGGGCCTCAGTGGGGAGTGATGGGGGAGTGGGGCTCAGTGGGGAGTGATGGGGGAGTGGGGCTCAGTGGGGAGTGATGGGGGGAGTGGGGCTCAGTGGGGAGTGATGGGGGAGTGGGGCTCAGTGGGGAGTGATGGGGGAGTGGGGCTCGATGGGGAGTGATGGGGGAGTGGGGCTCAGTGGGGAGTGATGGGGGAGTGGGGCTCAGTGGGGAGTGATGGGGGAGTGGGGCTCGATGGGGAGTGATGGGGGAGTGGGGCTCAGTGGGGAGTGATGGGGGAGTGGGGCTCAGTGGGGAGTGATGGGGGAGTGGGGCTCAGTGGGGAGTGATGGGGGAGTGGGGCTCGATGGGGAGTGATGGGGGAGTGGGGCTCAGTGGGGAGTGATGGGGGAGTGGGGCTCGATGGGGAGTGATGGGGGAGTGGGGCTCGATGGGGAGTGACGGGGGAGTGGGGCTCAGTGGGGAGTGATGGGGGAGTGGGGCTCGATGGGGCTCAGTGGGGAGTGATGGGGGAGTGGGGCTCAGTGGGGAGTGATGGGGAGTGGGGCTCAGTGGGGAGTGATGGGGGAGTGGGGCTCGATGGGAGTGATGGGGGAGTGGGGCTCAGTGGGGAGTGATGGGGGAGTGGGGCTCAGTGGGGAGTGATGGGGGAGTGGGGCTCATGGGGAGTGATGGGGGAGTGGGGCTCAGTGGGGGAGTGATGGGGGAGTGGGGCTCAGTGGGGAGTGATGGGGGGAGAGTGGGGCTCAGTGGGGAGTGAAGGGGGATTGTGGGCTCAGGATGGGGAGTGATGGGGGGAGTGGGGCTCGATCGGTGAGTGATGGGGGAGTGGGGCTCAGTGGGGAGTGATGGGGGAGTTGGGGCTCAGTGGGGGAGTGGATGGGGGAGTGGGGCTCAGTGGGGAGTGATTGGGGGAGTGGGGGGGCTCGATGGGGAGTGATGGGGGAGTGGGGCTTCAGTGGGGAGTGATGGGGAGTGGGGCTCAGTGGGGAGTGATGGGGAGTGGGCTCGATTGGGATGATGGCGGAGTGGGGCTCGAGTGGGGAGTGATGGGGGAGTGGGGGGCTTCGAGTGGGGAGTGATGGGGGGAGTGGGGCTCGATGGGGAGTGACGGGTGAGTGGGGCTCAGTGGGGAGTGGATCGGGGAGTGGGGCTCAGTGGTGAGCGATGGGGGGAGTGGGGGCTCGTGGGGAGTGATGGGGGAGTGTGGGCTCAGTGGGGAGGTGACGGGGAGTGGGGCTCAGTGGGGGAGTGACTGGGGAGTGTGGCTCGAGTGGGGAGTGATGGGGGAGTGGGGCTCAGTGGGGAGTGATGGGGAGTGGGGCTCAGTGGGGAGTGAATGGGGGAGTGGGGCCTCGATGGGGAGTGATGGGGGAGTGGGGCTCAGTGGGGAGTGACGGGGGAGTGGGGCTCAGTGGGGAGTGATTGGGGGAGTGGGGCTCAGTTGGGAGTGATGGGGGAGTGGGGCACGATGGGGAGTGATGGGGGAGTGGGGCTCAGTGGGGAGTGATGGGGGAGTGGGGCTCAGTGGGGAGTGATGGGGGAGTGGGGCTCAGTGGGGAGTGATGGGGGAGTGGGGCTCAGTGGGGAGTGATGGGGGAGTGGGGCTCAGTGGGGAGTGATGGGGGAGTGGGGCTCAGTGGGGAGTGATGGGGGAGTGGGGCTCGAGTGGGGAGTGATGGGGGAGTGGGGCTCAGTGGGGAGTGATGGGGGAGTGGGGCTCAGTGGGGAGTGATGGGGGAGTGGGGCTCAGTGGGGAGTGATGGGGGAGTGGGGCTCAGTGGGGAGTGATGGGGGAGTGGGGCTCAGTGGGGAGTGATGGGGGAGTGGGGCTCGTGGGGAGTGATGGGGGAGTGGGGCTCAGTGGGGGAGTGATGGGGGAGTGGGGCTCAGTGGGGAGTGATGGGGGAGTGGGGCTCAGTGGGGAGTGATGGGGGAGTGGGGCTCAGAGGGGAGTGATGGGGGAGTGGGGATCAGTGGGGAGTGATGGGGGAGTGGGGCTCAGTGGGGAGTGATGGGGGAGTGGGGCTCAGTGGGGAGTGATGGGGGAGTGGGGCTCAGTGGGGAGTGATGGGGAGTGGGGCTCAGTGGGGAGTGATGGGGGAGTGGGGCTCAGTGGGGAGTGATGGGGGAGTGGGGCTCAGATGGGGAGTGAAGGGGAGTGGGGCTCAGTGGGGAGTGATGGGGGAGTGGGGCTCAGTGGGGAGTGATGGGGGAGTGGGGCTCGATGGGGAGTGATGGGGGAGTGGGGCTCAGTGGGGAGTGATGGGGGAGTGGGGCTCGTGGGGAGTGATGGGGGAGTGGGGCTCAGTGGGGAGTGATGGGGGAGTGGGGCTCAGTGGGGAGTGATGGGGGAGTGGGGCTCAGTGGGGAGTGATGGGGGAGTGGGGCTCAGTGGGGAGTGATGGGGGAGTGGGGCTCAGTGGGGAGTGATGGGGGAGTGGGGCTCAGTGGGGAGTGATGGGGGAGTGGGGCTCAGTGGGGAGTGATGGGGGAGTGGGGCTCAGTGTGGGAGTGATGGGGGAGTGGGGGCTCAGTGGGGAGTGATGGGGGGAGTGGGCTCAGTGGGGAGTGATGGGGGAGTGGGGCTCAGTGGGGAGTGATGGGGGAGTGGGGCTCAATGGGGAGTGATGGGGGAGTGGGGCTCGATGGGGAGTGATGCGGGAGTGGGGCTCTGTGGGGAGTGATGGGGGAGTGGGGCTCAGTGGGGAGTGATGGGGAGTGGGGCTCAGTGGGGGTGATGGGGAGTGGGGCTCAGATGGGGAGTGATGGGGGAGTGGGGCTCAGTGGGGAGTGATGGGGGAGTGGGGCTCAGTGGGGAGTGATGGGGGAGTGGGGCTCAGTGGGGAGTGATGGGGGAGTGGGGCTCAGTGGGGAGTGATGGGGGAGTGGGGCTCAATGTGGAGTGATGGGGGAGTGGGGCTCAGTGGGGAGTGATGGGGGAGTGGGGCTCAGTGGGGAGTGATGGGGGAGTGGGGCTCAGTGGGGAGTGATGGGGGAGTGGGGCTCAATGGGGAGTGATGGGGGAGTGTGGCTCAGTGGGGAGTGATGGGGGAGTGGGGCTCAGTGGGGAGTGATGGGGAGTGGGGCTCGATGGGGAGTGATGGGGGAGTGGGGCTCAGTGGGGAGTGATGGGGGAGTGGGGCTCAGTGGGGAGTGATGGGGGAGTGGGGCTCGATGGGGAGTGATGGGGGGAGTGGGGCTCAGTGGGGAGTGATGGGGGAGTGGGGCTCAGTGGGGAGTGATGGGGGAGTGGGGCTCAGTGGGGAGTGATGGGGGAGTGGGGCTCAGTGGGGAGTGATGGGGGAGTGGGGCTCAGTGGGGAGTGATGGGGGAGTGGGGCTCGATGGGGAGTGATGGGGGAGTGGGGCTCAGTGGGGAGTGATGGGGGAGTGGGGCTCAATGGGGAGTGATGGGGGAGTGGGGCTCAGTGGGGAGTGATGGGGGAGTGGGGCTCAGTGGGGAGTGATGGGGGAGTGGGGCTCAGTGGGGGAGTGATGGGGGAGTGGGGCTCGATGGGGAGTGATGGGGGAATGGGGCTCAGTGGGGAGTGATGGGGGAGTGGGGCTCAGTGGGGAGTGATGGGGGAGTGGGGCTCAGTGGGGAGTGATGGGGGAGTGGGGCTCAGTGGGGAGAGATGGGGAGTGGGGCTCGATGGGGAGTGATGGGGGAGTGGGGCTCAGTGGGGAGTGATGGGGGAGTGGGGCTCAGTGGGGAGTGATGGGGGAGTGGGGCTCAATGGGGAGTGATGGGGGAGTGGGGCTCTGTGGGGAGTGACGGGGGAGTGGGGCTCAGTGGGGAGTGATGGGGGAGTGGGGCTCAGTGGGGAGTGATGGGGGAGTGGGGCTCAGTGGGGAGTGATGGGGGAGTGGGGCTCAGTGGGGAGTGACGGGGGAGTGGGGCTCAGTGGGGAGTGATGGGGGAGTGGGGCTCAGTGGGGAGTGATGGGGGAGTGGGGCTCAGTGGGGAGTGACTGGGGGAGTGGGGCTCAGTGGGGAGTGATGGGGGAGTGGGGCTCAGTGGGGAGTGATGGGGGAGTGGGGCTCAGTGGGGAGTGATGGGGGAGTGGGGCTCGATGGGGAGTGATGGGGGAGTGGGGCTCAGTGGGGAGTGATGGGGGAGTGGGGCTCAGTGGGGAGTGATGGGGGAGTGGGGCTCAGTGGGGAGTGATGGGGGAGTGGGGCTCAGTGGGGAGTGACGGGGGAGTGTGGCTCAGTGGGGAGTGATGGGGGAGTGGGGCTCAGCTGGGGAGTGATGGGGGAGTGGGGCTCAGTGGGGAGTGATGGGGGAGTGGGGCTCAGTGGGGAGTGATGGGGGAGTGGGGCTCAGTGGGGAGTGATGGGGGAGTGGGGCTCAGTGGGGAGTGATGGGGGAGTGGGGCTAGATGGGGAGTGATGGGGGAGTGGGGCTCAGTGGGGAGTGATGGGGGAGTGGGGCTCAGTGGGGAGTGACGGGGGAGTGGGGCTCGATGGGGAGTGATGGGGGAGTGGGGCTCAGTGGGGAGTGATGGGGGAGTGGGGCTCAGTGGGGAGTGATGGGGGAGTGGGGCTCAGTGGGGAGTGATGGGGGAGTGGGGCTCAGTGGGGAGTGATGGGGGAGTGGGGCTCAGTGGGGAGTGATGGGGGAGTGGGGCTCAGTCGGGAGTGACGGGGGAGTGGGGCTCAGTGGGGAGTGATGGGGGAGTGGGGCTCAGTGGGGAGTGATGGGGGAGTGGGGCTCAGTGGGGAGTGATGGGGGAGTGGGGCTCAGTGGGGAGTGATGGGGGAGTGGGGCTCGATGGGGAGTGATGGGGGAGTGGGGCTCAGTGGGGAGTGATGGGGGAGTGGGGCTCGATGGGGAGTGATGGGGGAGTGGGGCTCAGTGGGGAGTGATGGGGGAGTGGGGCTCAGTGGGGAGTGATGGGGGAGTGGGGCTCGGTGGGGAGTGATGGGGGAGTGGGGCTCGATGGGGAGTGACGGGGGAGTGGGGCTCAGTGGGGAGTGATGGGGGAGTGGGGCTCAGTGGGGAGTGATGGGGGAGTGTGGCTCAGTGGGGAGTGATGGGGGAGTGGGGCTCAGTGGGGAGTGACGGGGGAGTGGGGCTCAGTGGGGAGTGATGGGGGAGTGGGGCTCAGTGGGGAGTGATGGGGGAGTGGGGCTCAGTGGGGAGTGATGGGGGAGTGGGGCTCAGTGGGGAGTGATGGGGGAGTGGGGCTCAGTGGGGAGTGATGGGGGAGTGGGGCTCAGTGGGGAGTGACGGGGGAGTGGGGCTCAGTGGGGAGTGACGGGGGAGTGGGGCTCAGTGGGGAGTGACGGGGGAGTGGGGCTCAGTGGGGAGTGATGGGGGAGTTGGATTTGGTGCGAAATACAATGTGAGCAGCAGAGCTTTGGGCAACTGAAGTTTACAGAGAGTGGAAGGTCAAACAGGAGAGAGTTAGAATAGGCCAGTCTGGATATGACAATGGATGAGTGTTTCAGCTGAGGCAGAGGAAGAGCGAGAGGGGTGATGTTCCAGTTGGAAATGGAGCTTGGAGTCGAAAAGGATGGTGGGATTGCCAAGGGCCTGGTTAATCTTGTGACAGTGGCCAGGGTTGGGATGGAGCCATTGATAAAGTTGAATTGATAAGTTTGTATTAGGAGTCAAAGACAATTGACTGAATTGTCCTGGTTTCTGTGATGGAGGTGGGAGAGCCAGGAAAATGTGAGGAATCTGTTTGGGAAAGCTCCCTAATGCCTTCCTCCTGTTGCAGAACAGCCCCAGGAGCAGGCCAGTGTGACAGGATTGGCTGCACATTTCACAGAGGCAGACAGCCAATTAGGGTGGTTTATCCCCAATTCAGCCCCGGTGCCCACTCCTCACATCACCTCCCCCCCACCCACATCCCCCCATACCTTGCTGTGGGCAGAAGCCACCAGTTCAAGGGAGGTAGCCTCCCTGAGTTTGTGGAGGGTAAGGCTTCCTCAGAGCTGGAGGCTCCATACCCCATTGCTGGGGCCGCGATTATGAAAGGCTTCATCAGGGCTGATCCGTTGGAGAGAGTTCCCCTCCACCTCGATGGACCTGCTGGCCGAGGTTTCTTTCTTTTAATGCGCTGCTCTGCAGCCCGGCGAGGGGGCCTCCATGTTGAGGCAATGTTGCAGTCAGAGACCTGTCCCAGCAGTGCCCACCGCTCCCTCTGACTGGCCCTGTGGCATCGAGAATCTGCCATGGGGAACCCGCCGCCTTCTTGCCCGATGCTAATTGCCCTGTAAGTGGGAAATTAATACTCGATTAAAGGCCCCATCCTGCTGCTTCTGGTATCAACCTAGCAGCAGGCTGAGGAGTCTCCATTCGGGGAGGTATCGAAACCAATCCCCGTTGGATTTGTTGCAGGTTTCTGGTGGATGGGCTTCCCTCTCTCATTCAGAGCCACAAAGTGACTGATCGAGGGAGCTGACATCAGCGGGGGGGGGCAGGCGTTTGGGGTGGGCACTGAGAGTCATCGGCCTTCCCTCTCCTCTGACCTCCATCCAGCCAATGACTTCCTCCCCACGAACACCATCCCGCCCTCAATCGCCTGTGACTCGGGCTCCCTGTGGATCCTGAGTCTCTGGCGGGCGCATTGCCAGCAGCAGCCACCACTCCTGATGGCGCTGACGGGCAATGGAGAGCTGCCAGCCTCTGATTGGCCAGCAGTTTTCAGGGGTGGGATTTCCACCCCCGAGGTCCTAAATCCTGGGGAAGGCCTGATGCTGGCTCGTTAAGTACCTCTTGGGCGCTTAATTCCAGTACACCATCCTTAATGGAAGCGATCGGAATTCCTGCCAATTCTTAAGCCAACGGGCAAGACCCTCGTCGCCAACATTAAATTCTGTCCAATGTTCCCACGTGGGGAAGACCAGCACTAGGGACCATTAAGGATCATGACTAATAAATCCAATTGGAAATTCAGGAGAAACTTCTATGCCCAGATAGTGTGCAGAATGTGGAACTTGCATCAATTGAGGTAAAGAGGACAGATGTCTTTTCAGAGGAAGCTAGATAAATATATAGGGAGAAAGGAATAGAAGGATGTGTTAGTAAGTTGAACCGAGGAAGAGTGGGACAAGGCACAGGAGCACCAGCTGAGACCATTTGGGCCAAAGGTTTGTTTCTGTGCTCTACACTCTATATAATTTTATGTAAAAACCCTGTTAACAGTCATATTGTCAAAGAGGATGTGCGGTTAGTGGGATTGTTTGTAACCTGCACGCACATTCCCTCTGACACAACTGACTTCCTCATTCAGTAACATAAGAAAGTCCTGATCTTAATCCCTGTTCCCCATTCAGTGCAAAGTCAAAAATAAGTTCAACTCACTCAGATATGAAGGCAGTTCTGTCGCCAATTCCTCTTCACCCTTATGACTAAAATTCTAGTTGAGAAATGTTTACATCTGTCCTGTCTCATTCTCTTCCAAGCTGGGTTCCTTGGACAGTTGGTGAGGGATTTCATTTGCCAATGCACACATTAATTTCTGGACCACTCTATCTTTTCTGGGAGGGGAAGTAATGTTGAGGTAGGGGTGTGGGGCACAGAGCAGATTCATTCCCATGGTGTAAAGAGAAACACAGTTTAGTTAACTTGCAACAGACCTATGGTATGCTGAGATAGCCACGCCTCAGAAGGTCACAACACAATGACCAAAAGTTCATCCATAGAATGATACAGCACAGGAGGAGGCCATTCAGCCCATTGTGCCCGTGTTGGCTCTTTGCAAGAGCTATCTAATTAGCCCCATTTCATTGCTCTTTCCCTGTAGCCCTGCAAATATTTCCATTTCACGTATTTATCCAACTTCCTTTGAATCTGCTTCCACTTCCCTTTCAGGCAGCTCATTCCAGATCATAATTCTCTGGTCGGGACTTTCTAGTCCCACCACTAGCGGGCATCAAAGTAAGTGGGACAGGAAAATTTGGAGAGCAGCCAAAGGTCAATCAGATAGGCTGGGTGGTGCACGGGGTATTAGGGATACTGAAGATGAGGTGCGTACTGTAAGAGGATGAACATGTGCCTTGGGACATTTTCTATGTTAATTACATACTGGTGTTGCTGCTTTTAAACTGAGATCCTGTCTGCCGCCTCAGGCGAACATAAAATATTTCATGGCACTATTTCAGTGAAGAGTTGGGGGGAGGGGTAGGGGGTTTCTCCGATTGTCAGTTCGGAAATTTTCAACTGTGTTTACAAATCCCTCCATGGCCTACTCCTCCCTATCTCTGTAATTTCCTCCAGCCCTATAACCCTCCAATATCTCTGCGTTTCTCCAATTCTGGCTTCTTGTGCACCCCCAATTTTAATTGCTCCACCAATGATGGCTCTGCCTTCAGTTACCTGGGCCCTAAGCTCTGAAATTTTCTCCCGAAACCTTTCCGTCTCTCTATCCCCCTTTAAGAGGTCCCTAAAAACCTGCCTCTTTGATCAAGCATTTGGTTTCCTGTCCCAATATCTCCGTATGTAGCTTGGTGTCAAATTTTGTTTGATAATTCTCCTGTGAAGCACCTTGGGACGTTTTGCTAAATTAAAGTCACTATATAAATGTAAGATGTTGTTATTGTTGTCCCAGTTTAACATGTATTTGCTCAATTATCATCACTGAGACAGAGCATTGCGCTGTTAGTTTCATTGTTGTTTGCTGGAGCTTGCTGTAGGCAAATTGGTGTTTCCTAGATTACAGTAGTGACTAGGCTTCCACATTACTGCAATAGCTGTAAAGGGTTTTTAGATTGAAATGAGGCACTATATAAATGCAAGTCTTTTTTCATACCAAATGGGGTACCCACAAAAGAAGACTTTAGGCAGTAATAACCTCGGAAAGATTTACAAAAAGAAGGAATTAATTTAACCAAACAATGGCATGCGTGCACAGTCCTTTAACACAGTCATTGTTGAAATCTTGGCTGTGTTACACTCCTACTGCAGCTCCTCTCCTGGGCTTACGCTAGCTGTGCAGTGTGGTTTCAGCCTCTGCCTGAGAACAGTCAGAGGGTTAAAAGGAGCAAGTTCATGAGAATCATTTTAACCAAAATTCACACGCTCAAGGAGAGGAAAGCTCTAGTGGTGCAATTTATTTATTTATCTTCAAAAGGCAGAGAGCAAAGGAAAAAGGGCGTCACTTTCTGACCGTCTCAACTGTGAAAGAGAGGAAATTCAAACAGGAAACGTTGACCAATATTTACACAGAGGTGAAGTTCAGCGCCAAACAGCATAGAAAAGGTGTTGAACTCAGACTATCAGAGGAAGTGGAGTCGGTGGGGAGAGGGAGAGGCACTGAAATACAATAGTATTTCACAGTTTGTTCCACACAACATCCAATTTTAGCCAACCTTCCTGAGCAATCAATGTTTGTGAATGTTAGAGAAGGAAACGCTGATCGCGGTGTTATATAGTCATCTGCTGAAGATTCTGGGGGCAGAGGGTCACACACTGAGGTAGTCTGCCCTTCTAGCTCACTTCCGCACGCCAGTAAAGGCATTAGGCCAGCAGCCAGTTCTGGCCTTAATCGCCTTGGAAACCACCAGGTTCTTGAAAGCCGGTACTCTCAGGAACCAAGAAGGTTAATGCAGTGACCAGCACCTTCTAAACTGCTGAATAACTTGCCAAGCTTTCCTCCAGAAAACCTCCCGGGAACACTTGAGAGAGATTTGACTTCACTGAAAGTCAGTGGTGCTTTTTGGTTGCTCAGCAGCTATCCATACTAATTTAAATCTGGAGTGGAACACAGACAAAAGAAGGAAGGAGGAGACGAAGGAATTAAAGAGAGAAGAGAAAAGACATTTTTATAGTGCTTATCACAACCTGAAGATGTTCCAAAGCACTTCACAGCCAGTGATGTCGTGAAGTCATCATTGTAAAGTAGGAAGCGTGATACTCAAGTGGCACACAGCAAGATTCCACATGTAGTAATGTGATAATGACCAGATAATTTGTTTTGGTGATGCTGGTTCAAGGGTAAACATTGGCCAGGCTGTTAGAGAGAACTCCCCTCTTTTCTTCAAAACACTGTCCTGGGATCTTTCAGATCCACCTGAAAGGACTGCTGGGGTCTTGGTTTTAACATCTTATCCATAAGATGGGTAATGTACCAAAACAACTGTCACACTTTATTGTCTTAAGTTTCCCAAGGCCACATTATTCACAAATGTTACCAAAGTGCATACATTCCTATCCCATCTACTGTCTCACCAGCATGAGGGGTTACCCCTGTGATGTTTAAACCCGTCTCCTTCCATTTGGCTGGCAACTGTGGGACTCACCCTGATCAGGAATCTCCTTCAGAACTCCTCTCCTTATCAGCTCTTCCCGACTCTGTCTGGTTGATATTTTCCTCTCCAACACTAGCATAGAGTGAAGGGAGAAAGAGAGAGAGAATGATTTAAATGCAGCAAATTATTAATCCATAAGAGATATCTAGTTAACGTATATATTCAGGGATCTTCCCAAAACAGAAGTTTGTAACAGTGACAAATATATCATCAGGAAAACTTCAATTCCAACGCACACACATTTTCACAAGCCCATCAAACTGAGGATGCTGTTGAAACATATCTTCATGCTCAGCAGGCTGAAAGAAAGGAATTAATTTCCAGAGGAGCTGAGAGCACAGTGGGTTAATACCAGGACCTGAATCATAGCTAATCCAGGCTGTTGAAATGAGAGGTCTCTCTTTACTGATCTATATGCAATCAGTTAGGCTAATCTCAATTTAATTCTTGAAAGAGAGAACCCCACAATACAACCTGACCCTAATTTAGCACAAATTTGTGAATTTCACTCAACAGAAACCAACGAAAGGTTCTGGTGTGGGAGGGACAGATGTCACACTGATGCAGTAATGGGGAGACGTCACAAATAGACATTCTTCTTAAAAATTCTTTCATGGGATGTGGGCATCACTGGCAAGGCCAGCATTTACTGCCCATCCCTAATTGCCCTTGAGGAGATGGTAGTGAGCTGCCTTCTTGAACCACTGCAGTCCATGTGGTGTATATGTAAGTACACCCACAGTGCTGTTAGGGAGGGAGTTCCAGGATTTTGACCCAGCGACATTGAAAGAATTGCAATATATTTCCAAGTCAGGATGGTGAGTTACCTGGAGGGGAACTTGCATGTGGTGGTGTTCCCATGCATCTGCTGTCCTTGTCTTTCTAGGTGGTAGAGGTCATTGATTTGAAAGCTGCTGTTGAAGGAACCTTGATGAGTTTGTGCAGTGCATCTTATAGATGGTACACACTGCTACCATTGTGTGTCGGTGGTGGAGAGAGTGAATGTATAAGTTGGTGGACTGGGTGCTGATCGTGTCAGGCTTCTTGAGTGTTGTTGGAGCTGCACTCATCCAGGCAAGTGGGGAGTATTCCATCACACTCCTGACTTGTGCCTTGTAGATGGTGGACAGGCTTTGAGGAGTCAGGAGGTGAGTTACTTGTCACAGAATTCCCAGCTCCTGACCTGCTCTCGTAGCCACAGTATTTATATGGCTAGTCCAGTTCAGTTTCTGGTCAATAGTAGCCCCCAGGATGTTGATAGTGGGGATTCAGTGATTGTAATGTCATTGAATGTCATGGGGAAATGGTTAGATTCTTTCTTGTTGAAGATGGCCATTGCCTGGCATGTGTGTGGTGTAAATGTTACTTGCTTCTTATCAGCCTAAGCATGAATGTTGTTCAGGTCTTACTGCATATCAGCACGGACTGCTTCACTGGAGGAGTTGTGAATGCTGAACATTGTGCAGTTATCCGTGAACATCCCCACTTCTGACCTTATGATGGAAGGAAGGTGAAGCAGCTGAAGATGGTTGGGCCGAGGACACTACCCTGAGGAACTCCTACAGCGATGACCTGCCGAGGTGAGATGACTGACCTCCAGCAACCACAACCTCAACCTTTGTGCTAGGTATGACTCCAACCAATGGAAAGCTTTCCCCCTGATTCCCTTTGACCCCAGTTTTGCTAGGGCTCCTTGATGCCACACTCGTCAAATGTAGCCTTGATGTCAAGGGCAGTCACTCCCACCTCACCTCTGGAGTTCAGCTCTTTTGTTGATGTTTGAACCAAGGCTGTAATGAGATCACGAGGTGAGTGTCTCTAGTGGAACCTAAACTGTGCATCAGTGAGCAGGTTGTTGCTAAGTGTCACTTGACAGCACTGTCGATGACACTTTCCATCACTTTGCTGATGATGGAGAGTAGGCTGATGGGGCGGTAATTGGCTGGGTTAGATTTGTTCTGCTTTTTGTGGACAGGAAATACCTGGGCAATTTTCCACATAGCTGAGGTAGATGCCAGTGTTGTAGCTGTACTGGAACAGCTTGGCTATGGGTGCGGCAAGTTCTGGAGCACAAGGCTTCAATACTATCGCTGGAATATTGTCAGGGCCCATAGCCTTTGCAGTATCCAGTGCCTTCAGCCGTTTCTCAATATGATGTGGAGTGAATCGAATTGGCTGAAGACTGGCATCTGTGATGCTGGGGACCTCAGCAGGAGGCAGAGATGGATCATCTACTCGGTATTTCTGGCTGAAGATGGTTGCAAATGCTTCAGCCTTATCTGTTGCACTGATTTAGGAAAGCTATGGAAGATGTGGAGCTGTCAGACTGACAGTAAAGGACACTGATTTGATGTGGGGAGAATTTAACCCTCAGTTTATGGCACTATAGGGTGCATGACTTGGGAAACCTTGTTACATTCAATAACAGTCTTTGCAACAATAGCAAAACTTTCCATTTCACAGACTGAGCAATCATGAGATGACCCCAACAACCAACTGTGTGACTGTGTGTGAGAGAGAAAGAGTGTGCGGGAGAGGGTGAGTAAGAGAGAGATGGAGAGAGACTGTGTGAGTTAAAGAGTGAGAAAATGAGAGAATGAGTGACTGAGTGAGTGAATGAGTGAAAGAGCCTGAGTGATATGTAGAGTCGAAGAGAGACAGAGAGCGAGAGAGTAAACAAGAGAGAGAATGGGACAGAGAGAGGGAGGGAAAAAGTAAGGGAGGGGAAAAGAGAGAGAGAGACAGAAAAAGACAGGGAAAGAGAGGCGCAGAACAAGATAGACAGACAGTGAGAGAGCAAGAGAATGAAAGGGGAGAGATTGGAAGAAAGGGAGAGAGGGAGAAAGTGAGGAAGAGAGCAAGTACGTGTGAGAGTGAGTTGTACCAATGTGATAGCTGCCAAGCTAACAGAAGGGTGTATACTTACACACAGCAAGATCCCACAAACTGCAATGAGATAAATTACTGAATAATTTTATCTAAGTGATGTTGCTTGTGGGATAAATTTCGACTAGGCCACCCAGGAAACCCCCCTACTCTTTGAAATAGTAGCGTGGAAGCTCTTATGTCCATCTGAGAGGGCAGGCTAGGCAGTTTTTATGTCTAACCCTAAAAGATGGCTCTTCCAACAGTACAGCACAACCTTGGTATGTACTGCACTGAGCTTGGATTACACGCTCTAGTCAGTGGAGTGAGGCTTGAACCCACAATCTTCTGATTTAGAGACAGAGAGTTACTTAGTGATCCAAACTCTGGCTATTATAGATAGTGATGCAACCTTACAGTCTAACTTATTCACATTAAATGTGGCTCGTGGACAAGTTAAACTGGCATTGGCTGAGGTTATATTATGTGGACCAGAGTCTGCAACCCTGCTTTCTGGGTCCAGCTTCCTCAAATAGTGACACTATCACAGGCCCATGGACATGGTCTGCATATGGGCTGCTAGAGAGCTAGATTAAATTGGGCCTGTACTCATTGGAGTTTAGAAGAATGAGAGGCGACCTTATTGAAACATATAAGATTCTTTGGGGCTTGACAGGGTAGATGCTGGGAGGTTGTTTCCCTTGTAGTAGAGTCTAGGACCAGAGGACATAATCTCAGGGTCACCCATTTAAGACAGAGAAGATGAGGAATTTCTTCTCTCAGAGGGTAGTGAATCTGTGGAATTCTTTACCACAGAGGGCTATAGAGGCTGGATTGTTAAGTATATTCAAGGCTGAGATGGACAGATTTTTACTCAGTAAGGGGATCAAGGGTTATGGGGTAAAGGCAAGAAAGTGGAGTTGAGGATTATCAGATCAGCCATTGAATAGTGGAGCAGACTCAATGGGATGAATGGCCTACTTCTGCTCCTATGTCTTATGGTCTTATGTATAGTATAAACTCAAGAAGCTGGCTGAAGGATTGTGGTCTCTCAGAGTCAGAACTAAACAAGTGACGCTAATGAATTGGCTACGTTCCCCAGCAACCATCCCATTTATCCAGGGCACGACTGAGACTGTGATATTTAATGGAGCAGTTTGAGATGATCCATTTGTTGGATAAGATATTAATCTGAGACCCCACTTGCCTATCCAAGTGGATGGTGAACGATCGCACACGTTATTATGACAGCCTCCCTCAAAAAACACAAACAAAAACTGCTCATTCGTGGGATCTTGCTGCGTAGTGACTCCTCTTCAAAGTCATTTCTTTGGACAAGAAGCACACTGGCACATTCTAAAGCATTTCAGAAATGCAAGATTTCTTTTCCTTTTTGCTTACAGTTAACCCTTTAGCCTGTAATCCTGCTCCTAAGCAGATACTCAATGCACCCTTTTGTGAAGGTATTAATTAACGCAGCACTGACTGGCGTCCTATCAAAGGGAGTCTGTTCCATGTTTCCATGACTCTGAGTGGAAAGAAAGCTCCCTCTAATCCCTAGTCCTGCTCGATGATTGCTTAACTTTACATGGAAGCTGTTCAGTTCTGCGCTTATAATTAAATAATTTACTAAAGTTCACATTATCTGCATCTTTCAGTGTTTGAAACATTCCAATGAGAAAAAAAGTGTCATTTTGTCAAAAAGTCAAGACAGCAACAGAACACAAGAGGATACTGATAAATGTGCAGAAAGGACATGTCATTGGCAAATATATTTCAATATAAACAAATGTGAGGTTATGCATTTTGATAGGAAGGATAGGAAGCCACTGACCGCTTAGGAAATAAGAGCAAAAATAGGCTAGAGGATCAAAACGATCGTTGGGTACAGATTCACAAGTTATGAAGAGTAGCAGCATGGGTTAATAAAACTACAAATAGTGTAAGCAAAGCACTGGTGTTTATTCCTAGAAGGATAGAATTGAAAGGCAGATAAATTAAGTTAAATTTACACAGAATCTTGGTTAAATGACACTATTGTGCACAGTTTTGGTTATAAAAAAGGATATAGAGACACTGGAGAAGGTGTAAAATCGATTTACAAGGATGATAGGTGAACTTTAGAAAAGAGAAGGCTGAGTGGTGACCTAAATGAGCTCTTTAAAATGATGAAGCTCTTTGCTAAGGTAGACCATAGGGAAGATGTGGAGTAGCAATCAAAGTGAGGCCAATTAAATATTTAACTACGACAACACAACTTGTATTTATATGGAATAAAAACATAAAACTCTGGAAATACTCAGCAGGTCAGATGCATCTATGAAGAAAGAAACAGAATGAGTGTTTCAGGCCGAGAGCCTTTAGTCGTTTGGTAGTACAGAACTTGAGTATTGCTGAAAAAAGAGAATTTTTTGTCGAAGCTTTTTGTCTTGCACTCATCAGGACAATTCACAAGAAAATATCAATGTCGGGGCAACAAAATATTTATATTGTTGGAGAAGAGAGTGCTGATTGGTTGGCAAGTGGACTCTGATTAGTAGAGGCATTGCCATGGAGAATGCACCAGTTGATGGCGACTGACAGTTAACTGCCAAGCATTGTTTGAAATTTAAACCAGGCACTTGAATCTGATTGGTCAAAACAGTGCCCTGCAGAATGAACCAGTGAATGGCTGTCACCTATTTTGTTTTGCTGAAACAGGTACAATGTGTGTACATGTTCTTTCTGTGTGCAAAGAACAGGGCCCTGTGTATTAATATACGTGGCTTCTAGTGCACACAAATGCCCCACACTGCGAGCCTGGCTGACAATCTTAAATTGGTTGTGAATGTAATTCTTAGCACACAGAATTATTTAGCAGATGTTGTCTAATCACAGAATCACATCTAATGTTGGACGTTGTGTTTTGAGCTTTGCCAGCACGGGCTGGTTGGGTAGGGTCTGTATCCTGCCTGTTGTGAACAGTGGCTGGGACATGCTGTTAGATACATTCCACCAGTCTGTGGGACATACGGCCTGCATACCCAGCATCACACTGGCACTGAAATTCATATATCACATCACTCATATGTGTGATAGGCAGAATGTCTTTTTGGCTTGACGGCAGCATCCTGATAGTGGTGAATACCACTCATGTTGCTACTGCATAGTAGGAGCATGAAAGAGCTTCACCTGTTGCTCAAAGTTTTGAGATACCTTGCTGTTCCAGAGTAATCTAAGGTAGACTGGGCACTTTTCAGGGCTGAAAGCGATGGCCTTGGGCGCAATCATGAGTTTGCGCGATGTACAGTGTGAAAGGATCTGATCAGGGTAGCCATTATCCAGCAGAAAGTATTTGATTTGTCTTTTCCAGCGCCAAGCTTGCATGCTGAGTAAATGGCTCGGGCCCTCTCCAACCTCTACCAATCAGAGCACTCTCTTCTCATACAGTATAAATATGTTGTTGCCCCCGACATTGGTATTTTCTTGCGAATTGTCCTGATGAGTGTAAGACAAAAAGCTTCTACAAAAAAATTCTCTGGCCGGGATTTTCTGGTCAGCTCGCCGACGTGTAAAATGACGCGGGATGACACCGGGCAGAACTCCCAACATCACCCCACCCCATTTAAATTTTCAGGAAGGCGGGGGCTCAGCAGAATCAGCTGTGCGCCTGCCAACCTATCAATGGCCAATTGAGGCCATTGACAGAGTCATTAAACTAATTAATGGACCTGCCCGTCCAACCTTAAGGTTGATAGGCAGGCTGGGAGCCCTGGCGGGCATTAGAAAAAATATGAAATCTCATCCATGGGCAGGATGAGGTTTCATGTAGGTTTTTAAAAAAGTATTTAAAGTGTATTTAAAAGTTATGGACATGTCTCAACTCATGTGACAGTGTCGCATGAGGGGACATGTCAGGGAATTTTTTTTTTCTATTTTTAATATTTTTAAATGTACCGCTGATCACCCTGAGGCTGCACTTAGCCTCAGGGAGATGAGGAGCATGCTCTTTTGTGCGCATACGCGAAAGAGCGCACTCTCGGTTCAGGGAATCCCCCCACCCCCACCCCCCCCCACCCCCCAAACCGGCCCGGCTTGCACAGGGAGCGCACAGCGCTTCCGCATGGATGTCACGCTGGGCGGGCCTTAATTGGACCGCCCATGTAAAATGGTGCCTCGGAGGCGTGACTCCGCCCACTCACCCTTTAACTTCCCCCCACCAATGGGGGGAAGATTCTGCCCTCTGTTTTCCGGTAATACTTAATAACCTTTTGTCAGAACTGCTGAGTGATGAAGCATCATCAAACTAAAATGTTAACTCTGTCTCTCTCTCTCTACAAATGCTGTCTGACCTGCTGAGTCTTATCAGAATTTTATGTCGTCATTTTCGATTTCCAGCATCCACAGTTCTTACTCTCAGATTTATTTAGCACCTTTAAAGCAGTAAAACCTTCCCAGGTGCTTCACAGAAGCATTATCAAACAAAACCTGACACCAACCCCCATAAGGAGACTTAGGACTGCTTGGTCAAACAAAGGTTTTTTTTTTAAGGATCGTCTTAAAGGAGGAAAGAGCAGCGGAGAAGCTGAGGGAGGGAATTCCAGAGCTCGGAGCCCAAGCAAATGAAGACATGGTCATCATTAAAATCAGGGATGCTCAAGAGGCCAGAATTGGAGGAATGCAGATACCTCAGTTGGTTGGAGGGCTGCAGGAGATAACAGAGATAGAGAGGGGGGGATTTGAAAAAGAGGATGAGAATTTTAAAATCATGGTATTGGTTACCTGGGAGTCAATAAAGTAGGTCAGTGAGCACAAGGATGATGGGAGAATGGGACTTGGTGCGAGTTAGGAAGTGGGCAGCAGAGGGTTGGATGAACTCAAGATTACAAAGCATAGAAGGTGGGAGCCTGGCCAGGAGTTTATTGGAATAATCAGATCTAGAGGTAACAATGGTATGGATGAAGGTTTCAGCAGCAGATGAATTGAGGCAGGATGGTAGGAATAGGTAGCCTTGGTGATATTGTAGATGTGAAGTCAGAAGGTCAGGGTGTTAAAAGTGACACCAAGGTTGCGAACAGTCTGGTTGAGTCTCAGTCAGCTGCCAGCGAAAGGGATGGATTGGTGATGAGGGAACAGAGCCAATGAGAATGGCTTTGGTCTTCCCAATCTTTAGTTAGAAGAAATTCTGTTCCTCTGGTACTGAGACAAGCACAACAGGTGGAGGGGCTGAGGGACGAAGTGGTGAAGTGGAGCTGGGTGAATACTGATGCTGTGTTTTTGGATGATGTTGCTGAGGGGTAGCATGTAGATAAAGGCATGACAGCAGAATTCAATCTAGGGAAGATCACAATCAAAGGAAAATGGTGGCAGCTGTTATTTAGTCTCTAGAGAAATGAAAGCATTGTTGTGTTCCGATTGTCTTGTGCTGTAATTATAAATGTGCAATTATTAAAATAGCAGTGGGAGGAGATTTGTAAGATGGTACTATGTTTGCTGTTAAAAGCGCACAGCATGATTCCAATTACAGTGCCTTTGAAGAATTAACAGAAGCAAGAATTTCATGGTTGCCGGATTGAAGAGTATGAACGAGACCAAAATGTATCAACTCAAGCACATAAATTCCCCAGGCTGGACTGTGTGAGCATTGAGGACATGAACTTTGAAGGAAGTTAATAAGCGTAGAGTGCATTGTCTAAGAAAGAATAAATTGGTGGAAGATGTTACATCTGGAAAGAAATGGGTTTTTAAAGGAGACTTTGTGACACATAATGCACAGAAGAAATCTTTCCCAGAGTGGGGAGATGAATACAACCCTGAGAAATCATTGAGTTAATGGAAAATGTGTCAAAGTATAAGCCATCAACTAAAGCACAGACAGAGCAATTTGCAAAGTCAGAATTGAATCTATACAGTGCCCTATCACATCTCTCTGAAGGGTCACAAATTGCTCTGCATGAATTATTTTAAAATGCAACAACTTGCTATGTAGAAATTCTGCTCTGCACAGTAATGAGATGATTGAGTAGCTAGACTGTTTATGGCAGTGATTGTTGGGGGGGTTGGGTTATCTGAGGTAACTCCTGCTCTGCAATCATTGCAACAAGCCAAGTTTTGCTGGTCATCTAAGGAGCAGCATCTTCGATAATACAACACGTACAGGGGACTGAGCTGTCGAAACAGAGCAAATGGTTGTCATATAGGGATGAGGGTAATAGGGCTTGCCATTATTTAACTGTAAATGGCATAGCAACTTCAAGGGATGGGAAGACGTGTCATTAAATTCAAAAATTGAGAAGTAGCTATCTGAGATTCGCTGCTCCATTGTTAGATTATTGGAAACAGAGTTATGCTGTCTGCCTCACCATAGACATGAACTGAATGAGGTGGAGTTCCTATGCTTGCGCTGTACACACAAGGTAAACTTCACACAGCAAATTAGGTCAGTCATTTCAAGTATAACCAGCCTCACAGCTTCCATCCCCACGCAGCTAAAACACTGGCACTAGTGTACAATGTGGAAAATTGCCCAGGTATGTCCTGTGCACAAAAAGCAGGACAAATCCAATCCGGCCAATTACCTCCCCATTGCCTGCCTCTTGATCATCATGGAACTGATGGAAGGTGTCGACAACAGTGCTATCAAGTGGCACATGCTTAGCAATAACCTGCTCACTGACTCTCAGTTTGGGTTCCGCTCGGGCCACTCGGCTCCTAACCACATTACAAATTTGATTCAAACATGGATAAAAGAACTGAACTCAGAAGGTGAGGTGAGAGTGACTGCCCTTGACATCAAGGCTGCATTTGACCAAGTGAGGCATCAAGGAGCCCTAGCAAAACTGGAGTCAATAGGAATCAGGGGGACAACTCAGGTTGGAGTCATACCTAGCACGAAGGAAGATGATTGTGGTAGTTGGAGGTCGATTATGTCATTCTCAGGACATCACTACAGGAGTTCCTCAGGGTAGTGTCCTCGGCCCAACCATCTGCAGCTGCTTCATCAATGACCTTCCTTCCATCATAAGGTCAGAAGTGGGGATGTTCACTGATCATTGTTCAGCACCATTCGTGACTCCTCAGATACTGAAGCTGTCCATGTCCATGTGCAACATTCAGACTTGGGCTGATAAGTGCCAGGCAATGACCATCTCCAGCAAGAGAGAATCTAACCATCCCCCCTTGATATTGAATGGCATTATCATTGCTGATTCCCCCATGATCATCATGCTGGGGGTTATCATTGACCAGAAACTGAAGTGGACCAGCCATTTAAATACTGTGGCTACAAGAGCAGGTTAGAGGCTAGGAATCCTGTGGCAAATAACTCATTTCCTGACTTCCCGAAGCCTGTCCACCATTTACAAGGCACAATTCAAAAGTGTGATTGAACACTCCCCACTTTCCTAGATAAGTGCAGCTCCAGCAACGCTCAAGAAGTTTGACACCATCAAACTGAGAAACAAGTCCACTTGATTAGCACCCCTCCACTACTTTAAACATTCAATCTCTCCACTAACAATGTACAGTGGCAGCAGTGTGCATTATATACCAGGTGCACTGCAAGAACTCATGAAGGCTCCTCCAACAGCTTCCTCAAACCCGTGATCACTACCCCCTGGGACAAAGGCAGCAGGCGTGTGAGAAAACCACCACCTGCAAGTTCCACTCCAAGTCACACGCCATCCTGACTTGGAACTATTTCGCTGTTCCTTCACTGTCACTGGATCAAAATCCTGGAACTCCCTCCCTAACAGCACTGTGGGTGTATCTGCACCACAGGGACTGTAGCGGTTGACTAAGGCCACTCACCAGCATGTCTCAAGGCCAATTAGGAATAGGCAACAAATGCTGCCCTTGCCAGCAATGCTCATATCCCATGAAAAAACTTTTAAAAAACACTTATTAATGCAACAATGAACATTGTGGTCATGAACATCACAGCTGGAAGTCCTTTCAGCAATGGACTCTGTGAAAAGAATCACGCGGTGATCGATGAAATTCTGCATAAACTGCAAGTTGACAACCACACTGGCATGGATGGGGAGAAAGTGGGAGCAGGCTATTGAGTTGGATGATCAGCCATGATCATAATGATGGCAGAGCAGGCTTGAAGGGCTGAATGGTCTACTTCTGCTCCTATTTTCTATGTTTCTAATTACTGCCAGTCAACCTCACTGAAAATGAACCAAAACAAATGTTGATTTTCATTCATTCAGGTTTAACTTGTTGTTGGAGATTTAAGAAAAAATCATTTTTGTTTACCTTTTTCTCTCTGTTTCCTTTATCTCTCTTAATCCAATCTTTGTTTTCCCCTCTCTAGTTCCCATTCTGCACCTTTGTGACATTGAATTCACCCATTCTAACTTCCACATCCTTATCCAGACTCTGCACTGTTCATTTGACAATATCTCAATCCGATTGGTTAAAAAGGTATACAGTTGCCTGCCACTCGGATCCCAGAAGTCTTGCAGAGGTAGTTGTGCTCTTTCCTTCTACCACTGACAGCAACTTACAATGCAAGATATCACAGCAATTAAACCAGCAAGTGCAAGTTTAACTAATGGAGGTCTAATTACAGGAATATTTAGGCCAATGTGTGTAGCTCTGGAGTGGGGCTTAAATCTGTACTCCCTATGTCTGTTGCCAGCTGAGCCAAGGTAACACCGAGACATAGCCCTAACCATGGTGAGAGGTTATATGAAGAGCCCCTTAACAAAGCCAGGGTTAATGAGAAACTTACATGCGGATGTCTCTTGGAACTTCTCACTCGTTTTCTTCTTCCGCCATTTCCATGGTTTGAAGATTTTGCCTATGGATGCCAGCTTGCTTTTTCGCTTCAACGGTGGTGTCGCAGATACAGGGGACAATCCTTCTGAGTTTGAGACTGAATATTTTTCCAATCCATCAGCTGTAACCAGAAAGAGAACCACGTGACCCCCTCCATCTTCCTGCAGTCGTGCAACATTCTATCATCCAGTAGTCGTGTGATATGACGATAATAGAGTTATTAACCAATCACGGTGCTCAATCTCCCTCAATGAGTCTAGAACAGAGACAGGACATGAGGTGTGGAAAACCCCTAGTGGATGGAGAGCTTTGGGAACCTTAGGCCAAAGCCACCTGTTCCTCCCAAACTACACTCACCACACACCATGGTTTGGATCTCACATTAGACTGTGTCCCAAAATACTATTTTCAGAAAGAAATCCACCCGAATTGTAGTTGAATGAACTTTTCTACAGAGTCTGTTCTGTGAACTGATCATTCACTCACTGAGATATAGTTTTTGTAGATTAGTTTTGAACGTCCCCTCCTCATGCTCAGACATGTCCTCTGGTGCTAATGTTCTGGATAAGGTGAACCAATTTACATGATGGAGTCCATTTAGAACCCTAAAATAAAGCTATCAGCTCACTTCTTAACCTTCTCTTTTCATAGAATGACAACGAAATGACTGCACAGGCCATTCAGCCCATCCAGCTCATGTTGGTATTTATCCTCCACATGAGCAGTATCCTAAACCCCGTTTTACTTGCTCAGTTCCTCTTTATCCCCCCCTTCACTTCAACCACCTGTCTACACAGATTTGTGTTCAGGAATCCAATCAGATTTAATAGTAGCACCTAGCTGATTAACATCCTTTTTGTCTCCTTTTCTCAGCCGGAGACAGACTGAGATGCTGGTGGGGAGGCCGCAGCCAGGGAGTGGAGCAGAGGCAGGGAGAGGTTGGAGACGCTTGGGTGGTACAGAAAAGACGTGAGAGGATAAGGATCAGGAAGTCTGGAAGGGTGAAAACATGCCCAAATTCCATAATCATTCCTCACAGTCAAATCACTCAATCATTTGGTATCCTCTCAATAGCTGCAATATCCTTTCAGTATTGCAGTGACCAGAGCTATACACAGTGTAATAAGTGCAATGCATCAATGATTTATAAAGTGGCGGAATTACTTCACTATTTCAGCTCAATATTAACCTTGTAATCCATCCCAATATCTAATTAGCTTCATTCACCTACAACCAAGTATTGCGATAGCTACAATTTAACATCAATCCAATGCAACATTGCTTTTATTTTTCCATGCACATTATTTTCTTTGCATAATAATCCCTTACCGTCGATTTTATTCCCATATGTAGCACTTTGTATTTCTCTACATAAATTTACATCAGCCACTGTCAGTTCAATTTCCCAGTTTATTCAAAACCTCCTGGACTTATCCTTTTTGGCTTAAGTAATCTATCAGTGTTATTAGCTTTGTACCATTTGTAAATTCAGCCACTGTGCTTGTGGCTCTGAGCTGCCATTCGTTAATGCTGCTATTAGACATGAGATCAGAAAACAGACCAGACCCCCCGTGGGACTGGACTTGTTAAATCCCCCAGGTCGATGACAATCCCTGTATCACCATCTATCCATCAACAAATTACATGCCCATTGTAAAATATTTCTACTCATTTCCACTTATCTTATTTTCAGTACCAGCCTTTCCAAATGAACTGTATTAGTGATAAAAACAAAAAACTGCGGATGCTGGAAATCCAAAACAAAAACAGAATTACCTGGAAAAACTCAGCAGGTCTGGCAGCATCGGCGGAGAAGAAAAGTGTTGACGTTTCGAGTCCTCATGACCCTTCAACAGAACTGGGTGAATCCAAGGAGAGGGGTGAAATATAAGCTGGTTTAAGGTGGTGGTGGTGGTGGGGTGGGCGGGGGGGCGGGGGTGTGTGTGTGTGTGTGTGTGTGTGTGTGTGGTTTGGGTGGGGGGAGAGAAGTGGAGGGGGGTGGGGTGTAGTTGTAGGGACAAGCAAGCAGTGATAGGAGCAGATAATCAAAAGATGTCACAGACAAAAGAACACAGAGGTGTTGAAGTTGGTGATATTATCTAAACGAATGTGCTAATTAAGAATGGATGGTAGGGCACTCAAGATACAGCTCTAGTGGATGTAGGGGGGCATAAAAGATTTAAAAATAATGGAAATAGGTGGGAAAAGAAAAATTTATATAAATTATTGGAAAAAACAAAAGGAAGGGGGAAGAAACAGAAAGGGGGTGGGGATGGAGGAGGGAGTTCAAGATCTAAAGTTGTTGAATTCAATATTCAGTCCGGAAGGCTGTAAAGTGCCTAGTCAGAAGATGAGTTGCTATTCCTCCAGTTTGCATTGGGCTTCACTGGAACAATGCAGCAAGCCAAGGACAGACATGTGGGCAAGAGAGCAGGGTGGAGTGTTAAAATGGCAAGCGACAGGGAGGTTTGGGTCATTCTTGCGGACAGACCGCAGGTGTTCTGCAAAGCGGTCGCCCAGTCTGCGTTTGATCTCTCCAATGTAGAGGAGTCCACATTGGGAGCAACGAATGCAGTAGACTAAGTTGGGGGAAATGCAAGTGAAATGTGCTTCACTCGCAAGGAGTGTTTGGGCCCTTGGACGGTAAGGAGAGAGGAAGTGAAGGGGCAGGTGTTGCATCTTTTGCGTGGGCATGGGAGGTGCCATAGGAGGGGGTTGAGTAGTAGGGGGTGATGGAGGAGTGGACCAGGGTGTCCCGGAGGGAACGATCCCTACGGAATGCAGCTGGGGGGATGAAGGGAAGATGTGTTTGGTGGTGGCATCATGCTGGAGTTGGAGGAAATGGAGGAGGATGATCCTTTGAATGCGGAGGCTGGTGGGGTGATAAGTGAGGACAAGGGGCAGCCTATCATGTTTCTGGGAGGGAGGAGAAGGCGTGAGGGTGGATGCGCAGGAGATGGGCTGGACACGGTTGAGGAACCTGTCAACGACCATGAGTGGAAAACCTTGGTTAAGGAAGAAGGAGGACATGTCAGAGGAACTGTTTTTGAAGGTAGCATCATCAGAACAGATGCGACGGAGGCGAAGGAACTGAGAGAATGGGATGGAGTCCTTACAGGAAGCGGGGTGTGAGGAGCTGTAGTCGAGGTAGCTGTGGGAGTCGGTAGGCTTGTAATGGATATTGGTGGACAGTCTATCACCAGAGATTGAGACAGAGGTCAAGGAAAGGAAGGGAAGTGTCAGAGATGGACCACGTGAAAATGATGGAGGAGTGGAGATTGGAAGCAAAGTTAATAAATTTTTCCAAGTCCCGACGAGAGCGTGAAACAGCACTGAAGTAATCATCGATGTACCGGAGAAAGAGTTGTGGAAGGGGGCCTGAGTAGGACTGGAACAAGGAATGTTCCACATACCCCATAAAGAGACAGGCATAGCTGGGGCCCATGTGGGTACCCATAGCCACACCTTTTATTTGGAGGAAGTGAAAAGAGTTGAAAGAGAAATTGTTCAGTGTGAGAACAAGTTCAGCCAGACGGAGGATGGGTGGATGGGGATTGTTCGGGCCTCTGTTCGAGGAAGAAGCTAAGGGCCCTCAAACCATCCTGGTGGGGGAATGGAGGTGTAGAGGGATTGGACGTCCATAGTGAAGAGGAAGCGGTTGAGGCCAGGAAACTGGAAATTGTTGATGTGACGTAAGATGTCAGAGGAATCACGGATGTAGGTGGGAAGGGACTGGACAAGGGGAGAGAGAAGAGAGTCAAGATAACGAGAATTCATTTCTTGTTATCTTGACTCCCTTCTCTCTCCCCTTGTCCAGTCCCTTCCCACCTACATCCATGATTCCTCTGACACCTTAAGTCACATCAACAATTTCCAGGTCCCTGGCCCCAACCGTTTCCTCTTCACCATGGACGTCCAATCCCTCTACACCTCCATCCCCCACCAGGATGGTTTGAGGGCCCTTAACTTCTTCCTCGAACAGAGGTCCGAACAATCCCCATCCACCACTACTCTCCTCCGTCTGGCTGAACTTGTTCTCACACTGAACAATTTCTCCTTCAACTCCTCTCACTTCCTCTAAATAAAAGGTGTGGCTATGAGTACCTGCATGGGCTCCAGCTATGCCTGTCTCTTTATGGGGTATGTGGAACATTCGTTGTACCAGTCCTACTCCGGCCCCCTTCCACAACTCTTTCTCCGGTACATCGATGATTACTTCGGTGCTACTTTGTGCTCTTGTTGGGACTTGGAAAAATTTATTAATTTTGCTTCCAATCTCCACCCCTCCATCATTTTCACGTAGTCCATCTCTGACACTTCCCTTCCCTTCCTTGACCTATCTGTCTCAATCTCTGGTGATAGACTGTCCACCAATATCCATTACAAGCCTACCGACTCCCACAGCTACCTTGACTACAGCTCCTCACACCCCGCTTCCTGTAAGGACTCCACCCCATTCTCTCAGTTCCTTCGCTTCCGTCGCATCTGTTCTGGTGATGCTACCTTCAAAAACAGTTCCTCTGACATGTCCTCCTCCTTCCTTAACCGAGGTTTTCCACCCACGGTCGTTGACAGGTTCCTCAACCGTGTCCAGCCCATCTCCCGTGCATCCGCCCTCACGCCTTCTCCTCCCTCCCAGAAACATGATAGGCTCCCCCTTGTCCTCACTTATCACCCCACCAGCCTCTGCATTCAAAGGATCATCCTCCGCCATTTCTGCCAACTCCAGGATGATGCCACCACCAAACACATCTTCCCTTCACCCCCCCGGTGGCATTCCATAGGGATCGTTCCCTCCGGGTCACCCTGGTCCACTCCTCCATCACCCCCTACTACTCAACCCCCACCTATGGCACCTCCCCATGCCCACGCAAAAGATGCAACACCTGCCCCTTCACTTCCTCTCTCCTTACCATCCAAGGGCCCAAACACTCCTTTCAAGTGAAGCAGCATTTCATTTGCATTTCCCCCAACTTAGTCTACTGCATTCGTTGCTCCCAATGCTGTCTCCTCTACACTGGAGAGACCAAACATAAACTGGGTGACCGCTTTGCAGAACACCTGTGGTCTGTCCGCAAGAATGACCCAAACCTCCCTGTCGCTTGCCATTTTAACACTCCACCCTGCTCTCTTGTCCACATGTCTGTCCTTGGCTTGCTGCATTGTTCCAGTGAAGCCCAATGCAAACTGGAGGAACAGCACCTCATCTTCTGACTAGGCACTTTACAGCCTTCCGGACTGAATATTGAATTCAACAACTTTAGATCTTGAACTCCCTCCTCCATCCCCACCCCCTTTCTGTTTCTTCCCCCTTCCTTTTGTTTTTTCCAATAATTTATATAGGTTTTTCTTTTCCCACCTATTTCCATTATTTCTAAATCTTTTATGCCCCCCTACCCCCACTAGAGCTATACCTTGAGTGCCCTACCATCCATTCTTGATTAGCACATTCGTTTAGATAATATCACCAACTTCAACACCTTCTTTTGTTCTTTTGTCTGTGACATCTTTGATTATCTGCTCCGATCACTGCTTGCTTGTCCCTACAACCACACCACCCCCTCCGCTTCTCTCCCCCAACCCAAACCGACCCCCACAACCTTAAACCAGCTTATATTTCACCCCTCTCCTTGGATTCACCCAGTTCTGTTGAAGGGTCGTGAGGACTCGAAACTTCAACTCTTTTCTTCTCCGCTGATGCTGCCAGACCTGCTGAGTTTTTCTAGGTAATTCTGTTTTTGTTTTGAACTGTATTAGTGATCTTTCTGAAATCCAAGTCTACCTCATCCATTGCCTTGACTCCCATTAATCATCTTTATGACAGAAAACACAGTAAGTTAGGTTAGCAAGACACCCATTGCTGATCTTTTCTGATTTGATTTCTATCTCGAAACTCCAGCATTGTACCTTTAATAAGAATTTCTCGATAGCATCATCCACAATAGCCATCAAACTCAATGGTTTGAAGAATAAACATCAGCCCAGGACACTAGGAAAAACTTCCTTGCTCTTTTTCTAATGTTGCTGCTGGATCATTCACCTGAGAGAATAGACAGGATCTCGATTAGCACCTCATCTGTGAGATAGCACTCTTAACAGTGCATCACTCTCTCCTTTAGGCTAGATTTTGTGCTCAAGACCAGGATTTTCCTGTTGGTGTTTCCTGTTGGTGTATGGGGGTGGGCCCTGCAAACTCACACATAAGATTACACGTGGTGATGTCGGGCGAGTGTCCCAACATCACCGCGCACCATCGCGATATTTCATTGGGTGCGTGCGCGATGATATCTGATGTGTGCCCGCCATTAATTAACCGGCCACTTAATGCTCTTGAGGAGCCAATCAATGGTGATTTTTCAGTGCCCGTGCAATCTTCAGGTCGGTGCACGGGCACAACGGGCAGGCGGGCGGATTAAGAGGGCTCAGTGGGGTCACGGGTGTGCTCAGTCAAATATCGATGTTTCAAAGTCACTGATACTTGCCTGTCTGACCTGCGATACTTCAAAACACATCCCAGCTGCTTGGTCTGGACTCACAGACTTCAGGTCAGCACTCTGCAGTGAGGAATCTTTTCTGGGCCTTGCAGATTTCAGGAAGCTTTCCCTTAGCCTGGGAATGGGAGCTGAACTCTCCACTGGAGACACCTCCTTTGAGGAGGAAGGGAGGGCTAGAAGGGGGAGGAGGCCAGAAGTCCACATTCAGCCTCCAGGGGAGCCACCTTTGGGAGGAGAGGTGCAGGCACAAGGGGCACAGGGCCAAGAGGTAGTCCAAGGCAGAAGACACCACTATCCTGCTGCCAGGGTTTACAGGTGGTGAAGCAGCTACCTCAATATGTCTGAGGTGCAGTGATGAAGGAGTCTCCATCTCTCAAGGGAGACAGTCAACTATATCTGTCAGATGATTGGGCCTGAGATCTCCCCTAACTGTGTGGGTGGACACCCCATGCCAGCAGTTCTGAAGGTCACAGTTGCCCTCCACCTCTATGCCTCTGACTCCTTCCAGGGCTCGGTGGGTGATCTTTGCGGTGTCTCCCAATCAGCTGTCCACACTTGTGTCAAGCAGGTTACAGACGCTCTGTTCAGATGGGCCTTGACCTTCATCCACTTCCGCTGGGACCAGGCAAGCCAGACACAGCGAGCCAGAGGCTTCACGGCCATTGCTGGCTTCCCCCGTGTCCAGGGTGCTATAGACTGTACACATGTGGCCATCAAGGCGCCAGCAGGTGAGCCTGGGACCTTTGTCAACAGGAAGGGCTTCCACTCCATGAACGTGCAGATAGTGTGTGACCACAGGATGCTGATTCTACAAGTCTGTGCAAGGTACCCAGGCAGCTCCCACGACGCCTACATCCTCAGACACTCCCAGGTGCCAGGGCTCTTCAGTGCTCCAGCCCGGCTGGATGGATGGCTGCTGGGTGACAGGGGTTATCCCCTCAGGAGGTGGCTCATGACGCCTCTCCACCAGCCAAGAACAGAAGCTGAGCAGCGGTACAATAGGAGTCACGCCTCCACAAGGGCTGTGGTGGACAGAACCATCGGTCTTCTCAAGATGCACTTCCGATGCCTGGACCATTCAGGGGGTGCACTCCAGTACCCCCCAGATCGTGTCTTGGTGATAGTGGTTGCATGCTGCACTCTCCACAATCTTGTGCTGGAAAGGGGGACACAGTGGACGATGAAGATGTTGACGCAGTGGCTGCAGCTGCACACGATGAGTCCAGCAGTGAGTCCGAGGATAAGCACACACAGGGAAATGCTGAGGGGTTAGACGCTGACCTGGGCATACTCCAGGGAGGCAGGGACACCCGGGAGGCTTTAATCCAATGAACCTTCAGCTAGCACAGCACAGATGGACCTTCAGGACAAGCCTGGGATGCAGGCTCCATACTTGATGCCTAAGTGCAAAATCTGCCTGGATAGGAACATTAACCAAGGGCCTTGTTAATAAAGTTGAATATCCCACAAAACACTTATAACATTATTGGAAACCATCCACCTGCAGAATAAAAGAGACACCCTCAGTCATGGTGACATGTCTGAATTTAATATTACAACCAAAGGAACTTAAGAAAACAAAATGACAAAGTTGTTAAACATCACACCAACTCATAAAGATCTCATCTCGGGCCAACACAAAAGCACCAGTGAGAAACACATGGTGTGCCTAAAGTGCCTTATGTTTACGTTTCCGGGTGCTACGTGTTGGTGCTGCCCCCTCAGTGGGAGTGGTATCTGAGCCAGCTGCTGACTCTGCTGTCCTGTTGCCTCGATGACCTTGGTGACCGTCCTCTGGCCCGTGGAGCCTGTGCTGGCTCCACCTGGGAGGGAGCTGCCAGTTCCACAGCTGGCATCTCCCCAGTTGTCGCAGCATCACTGGATGACACAGTCACTGGCAGAGGAGCTGCCGCCCTCATCCGGAGGGCCCTGAGAGGAGCTTGCAGAGATGACAGCCAGCTGCTGTGCTGATGTGAGGTCGCTTCGGACCTCCCTGCTCCATGGATGGATGGGCACCGAGCTGGGAAAGTTGGTGCCCACACCATCTCCCGCATTGGCACTGATATGATCAATGCTGATGTGAGGGCTTGCTGCTCAGAGCACATCCCCAGGAAGCCCTGATGGGTCTCCTGGAGGAGGCTCTCCACGAGAGTCGCCACTCTCTCCATGGGGGAAGCATGGTGCTTGGACATGAGGCTCATTGCTTTGGTGATTGTCCGCGTAGTCTCCTCCACCACGGAGACCAAGCCAAGCACAGCCTCATGTATCTCCCCCAGATGCTCCCGCACACCTGGCCGCATTTCCTGCACCTGCTGCTTCGCGGACGATTCCAGAGGCTTATCATCAGGCACCGACTGAGCATGTGCCTGGTCCCCTGCAGTCCTCCGACTGCTGGCACCATGGGTACTCTCTGTGTCTGCCAGCTCCTCCAGCGACTGTGAAGTGCCCTCACCGCTGTGCCCCGGGATACGAGCCGATATTCGAATTCTCACCGAGATGCCAGTATCTGTGCTGGTGCCTGCCTGGCAGGGATGGTGTGACGCTGGTGAGAATTCAGGCCCCTCAGGTGTGAGAGGGGGTCTCTGCTGCTCCTCCTCCCGGCCTTGCTCTGATGATGCTGAAAGGAAGAACAAGGACAGTGGATCAGTTACCGTGGAGACAATGTCAATGTGTATCCCTGTCCCCCAGATCATTACGCGCTCATCCTTCCATAAACAATGGTCAAACCATGTTGCAAACTCCAATCACTGAACATTCAGCACTGCCATGGCTGCTGGGAGAACAATGGTGACCTCAGTGCTGGACAAACCTGCCCGTGGTACCCCAGCCTCACCGACACTGGTGGACCTGGGAGCATGGGGCCTCTCCAGATCCAGGGCCTCCTGCACAAACCGGCTGAGAATCGCCAACTGTGCCGGCCCTCCGCCAGTCCTCACCCGCTCGGTGGCATTATGTACATTCTTCTCCTGAAAAGGAGGGAAGAGCATTGATTAGTGCAACTTGTACCTGGAATCTCTTCATGGTGGCCCACCCCAACCAGAGTGGGACATTGCAGGGCTCCAGTGTCTCCTCACCCTGCAGCTGCTGAACACTCACACAAAGATGCTAGTCCTGTCCCCCCAACCCCTTGGCCAAATGCTGCCGACACCACTCAGTCTAACCTTCTGTAGCAGATTGATTGGTGCCAACGCCACCTTGAAGCTCTCCTCCCAGCATCTCATCACTGTGACTATGACATGTCCTGGAGTTCCAGCTCTGTGCCCAGGTGCAGCTCCTCCAGGTTACCCCCAAAATACTCATGTGGGTCTCAGTGTACCACATGCTGTGTGGGCAGAACCCATGTCTTCTCAGGGTGACCTCGGCATGGGCAATATCTGCTGACCCACCCAGCGAAGGACACATGGCGTCAATGATTCAATGTAGTCCCTACACTCAGACTTGGGGAGGGGGGGTAGCAGGGGAAAGCCTACCTGCTGGGTTAAGTGACCAATGCCAACATGGTCCTCACCCTTCCTGAGCAAAAGAGGTTATTGAAGCACTTGCGACACTGGATCCAGCTGCTCAGCACCATATGACAGGAGCTCACCACCTCCGCCACCTCCTCCCAGGCACGTTTCACCCTGTGGGGGAGCCTCCTCCTCCAGTCCTGGGGTATGAGGACCTCCCGCTGTGCTGCCACCCCCTTGAGGAGAGCAGCAAGGCAATCGTCAGAAAAACGAGGGGCACAGTGCCCCCTCCTGCCCTCCCCTCCTGCCTGGCCTGTTCACCAGCAGCGCCCTGGGAAGCCTTTCCACTGGCCACGATTCACAGCCTTAGAAAGGCAGCAGCAGCTTTTTAAAACAGGCCACCCGGGTCACCATTGGACCTAGTGGTCACTGCAGACCCCCTGCCGCCGTCCGCCCACTCCCGCTGTCCTCTGGAGCCCTGATTCACGCTGGGCGGGCCTTAATTGGCCTGCCCGCGTAAAATGGCAGTGCGGACTCAATCGTGGGCGGCCTTCGGTCCTGCTCCCACTCCCGCACTGCCTGTTCGACAGGCAGGAAATTCTGCCCAAGTTTCCGGAGTGGGGCTTGAACCCACAACATTGTAACCCAGAAGCGAGAGTGTTACTCACTGAGACATGGCTGACACCCAAATACAATCAGCTCTCGTATTATATCTCTACATATAATTTTAAAAATCAGAAAGACAATATTGATTGCAGCAAAAGTGCCCTCAGGAGAGGAACTAATTCAACGTGGCTCCAATATTCACAAGCCACTCACACACTTGGGCCCTTAATGAAATGAACATTAAGACTTTATTTTTAAAAATGAGCATTAATGTTTGTTATGTTTCCAACATAACCAGCACATCAGTAAAACCAACCGCCTACATAGATTATGTAGGCTTTAATTCCCTTCCGCACTGCCGGCAGGGTCTTTGCTAATCTGCTGACATTAAATTCCCACAGCTACTATTTTAAACCAGATGTAAACTGCTTCATTTTAAGCGTTCTATGTAAGGCACATGCATTCCACTAAAAATAGCTCAAAGCGTTGAAGAAACCCTGTATGACTTACTGACCTGCTCAACTGTTCCTGAATTCCCCAAATCCATCCTGAACTTCGTTCTGCTCATGTCACATGCCCATGAACATACAAAGGTGATGGATGTTTTTACTTTTTAAAAGCAGCATATTTTCCCCTTAACAAAATGGACTCCAGGGGAGTCAGGTGACCTTTGGATGGTTGTGTACTGACGCAGGGATAGACATTTCTGAGCAGATCTCTGGGAAGTCACTTAAAATGCAAACAACCTACCCAGGTGTTGATAACTGCCTCTCTCCATTTCGATTGAAGAGACATAAAGTAACAATAGTTGTTAGATATATCAACCCCATGAAGATGGGATTTCAAATAAAGACATTTCAGAGGCTTTTTATAGCTGGAATGTTGATGGGGCATCAAGCATCCTCCATCCTGTGTCAAATTGCTTATCCATCAGCCCATTTATGTGGACGATAGAATCATTGATACTGTTGCCACATGACAGAAACTGGCTTGATAGGAAATAACTTATTAATCCATGGGGCAGCCCAGTGGGTCAGCCTGGGATATGAAGATCAGAGGGAAGCCATCTCATCCAACAAAAGGAAGGACCCAGCTTGAAAAATCCACCATAGGCAGAGAAGTGGGGCTAATCCATTTACCTGCAAGATATAACCTCACTACAAGAATTTGTCTACGGCTTCAACTGAGGAAAATCCAGGAGCCTACTGTTGCAAGTAATCAGCCTTCCTGAGTTCATCAGCAGAAATTTCCAGCGTCCATTGCTCTCAGTGAAACAAGAGAGACTTCTCAAGTCTGCAACGTTTCATACAAACATAGGAATGTACGAATTAGGAGCAGGAATGGGCCATTCAGCCCCTTCAACCTGCTCCATCATTCAATCAGATTGTGACCGATCTGATTGTGGCTTCAACTACACATTCCACCTACCCTTGTTAACCTTTGACTCCGTTGTTAGTCAAGAATCTATCTACCTCTGCCTTAAAAATATTCATTGACCCTGCCTCCATCACTTTCTGTGGAAGAGAGTTCCAAGGATTCGTGACCTTCTAAGGGATAAAAGCTTCTTCTCATCTCCATCTTAAATGGAAGACCCCTTATATTTAAATTGTGTCCACTAGTTCTAGTCCGTCCCACAGGGGTAAACATCCTTTTAATATCCACCCTGTTTCCAACTACCATCTTGAAGTGGAATAGTGATGTTTGAACTCTTTTTCAATATATCAATGCATGCTACATCTTTAGAAATCATCTTTTCATGTGTGTGTGTGTGTGTGTGTGTGTGTGTGTTGCGTGAATGAGGAGTGAGATTTTGTTGAGCTTACATTTTGGGTGTTGTGCAAATAAATGTCTATCCTTTCTTTTGATTTAAACTTACAAGAAAGTCTGCTTTTTGCTTTGTGCCTGTTCTTAAAATTCACAGCACTTAAGGGGTTAAAACACTTCTCCTCAAAAATCCACCTTTTGTTGCAGTCAATCAAGAGCTGAGAAAAAGAGGAAATTAACTCATAACTCTCTCTTGACCACAAGAAATTATAAACTTGGTGCAAGTTTCACTCCTGATGTGAACTGGCTTCAATTACAGAAATAGGACCTTTTTGTTGCTGAATTCGACCCTGAACTGGTGGAAAAACAATCCCACAAAAACCGAGCAGTTCACACGATGGTGACAGGAAAGTGATATCTGATATGTCCCTGATACTCCAGAGTTTTCCCTCCTTACTGAGAGATAGGCACCAAATGGTTACCGACAAGTAGGTTAAGGTGAGATTTAATCGAGGCACTCAATATTATGAGTAGTTTTGATAGGGTAGATAAGGAGAAAAAGTTTCTACTGGCAGGAGCTTCGGTAACCAGAGGGACACTGATTGAAGATAATTGGAAAAAGGACAAGAGGTGGAAATATTTTTACACAGTGAGTTGTTGTGACCTGGAGAAATAGGTAGCTCATTGCAGATTCAATAATAACCTCCAAAAGGAAATTGGATATATATTTGAAAAGGGAAAAATGAAAACTTCAAGGCTATGGAGGAGGAGCAGAGTGGGATGAAGTGGAGAGCTCTTCCCTACAACAGTGATGGCAATTTGCAAATACTTTATTGGCTGGAAAGTACTTTGGGTTGACCCAAGGTTTGCTTTAAACAGGGGTTTCTATCCTGTTCTAATATCCCAACACAATCAACTCAAATTTAACAGTGCAGCAGAATTAGTTAAGAGGGTTACACTTGGTGAGACAACTTAATAACTTTGTCAAACACCCCCGCACATATATAAATATATATAAGTCTACACCGACACACAGCACAGCTGTGAGCAAAGCTGTGTGTTAGGAATCTCATACATTAGCTTACAATGGATTGTGGCAAGATTGAAAGCAGCAGACGCTTAATGCAATTGAAATATGATTTGTAACTGATTACCCAGCCCACAACAGGAGGCAGGGGACAGTGGGGAACGATGGTGAATGAGTGTGTGCCATCCCGAAATTGAATGGTCAAAATGGTGCTCCCTGAAAAGCACACACAAGTCGATGAAATTAGAAGAGGCAGTTCAGAAATGGCTGAACCTGTTGGACGAAATATCAAACAGGGAAGGCTTGTGGTTGACAAAATTAAACGCAGAACTGCATAAGAGGTCTGCACTTAGGAAGGAAAGTGGAAGGACAGTGTTTGCTGTTGCAGGAGCAAAACCTGGAATTGGAAGAGGCCCAGTAGATTCAACACTAAAATGACCAATGACTGTAGAATGACAATCAACAGAACCAATGTTGGCTGACAGGACAGTGGAATCCAAGTCAGAAGAGAGAGCATGGGGCGAAAATTCAGCAAAGATTGAGAATTGTAAAAGCAGAGCCCATTGAATGGTGAGAAAATCATAGGATCTTTTAGCAAAGGAAGTCATACAGCCCATTGTAACTGTGTCAGCTATTTAAATTAGTCCTACTCCCCTGGCATTGCAAATGTCCCCATTACAAACTTACACCAAATTTGAGAGTTGAATCCTCTTTTATGCAGTGCATTTCAGGTCACAACTCACTGCGCAAAATAAATTTTTCTCACCTCCTCAGCGTTTTCTTGCCATTTACCGTAAAATCTGTATTGTCTGGTTACCAACCTTGTCAGTCAACACAATTTCCAATCTATCAAAACCCTTCATCATCTTCAGCACCCCTATTAAATTCTCCCTTAACGTTCTCTGCTCAAGGTGGTCAAATGGGTATCATAATATTTATTTCAATCAGGAGACGGAGGATGAGAAGGATTGCGGAACGTTAGCAATGTTTCATAAGTCTTCCATTGAGAAAGCATGGACAGTGCCTTTAACCAGTAAAACATCCCAAGGTGCTTCACAGGAGTGTCCTCAAAGAAAATGTGTCCCTGGATCGAATAAGGGCAAGCTAATCAAAAGTGTGCTCAAAAAGATAGGTTTTGAGGAGCATCGAGGATGAGAGAGAGATAGAGAAGGGGAGAGGTTTAAGGAGGGAATTCCAGAGCTTAGGAAGCAGGCTGCTGAAACCACAGCTGCCAATGATAGCGTGATTAAAATTGGAATGCTAAGAAGTCAGAGTTAGAGGAATGCAGAGATCCTGGAGGGTTGTGGGGCTGGAGCAGATTACAGAGATAGGGAGGGAGCAAGGCCATGGAAGGATTTGAAAACAAAGATGAGAATTTTAAAATCAAGGTGAAGTAGAAACGACACAGGGGTAAGAATACGAGGCAACTTGAAAGAATAAATAAGGGGTGAGAGTTAATGATTATGTCACAGAGAGCTTGGATTTTAAAAAGCTGAAGACTGGGAGAGGGTGGATCAGGGTGAGGGTGGTGAGGAATTCCATAGACTTCTTGCCTGAGTAAAGTGGGGTAGAAGATAGAAACATAGAAAATAGGAGCAGGAGTAGGTCATTCAGCCCTTCGAACCTGCTCCACCATTCAGTATGATTATGGCTGATCCTTTATCTCAACGCCATACTCCTGTACTCTCCCATAACCCTTGATGTCTCTAGAGTCCAGAAATCTATTTCCTTCTTAAATATATTCAGTGGCCTCCACAGCCTCTGTGGTAGAAGATGATGAGATGAGCCTCAATCTCAGAAACACTGAGCATGCTGAACAGGGGAGTGTATTTAGAGTTTAGGGGAATCAGGAAATGACACGTACAGAGCGTGGGATAAGTTCCAACAATTTGCCTATACGCTTTGTTCGGTAATGTGATAAACAGTCAGTTTGAGTTTAATGTCGCCCACCAGCTTTTATACTACACACACGATGAAAACGAAGGAACAGGAGAATGCATTTATACAGTGCATTGTCACAACACTCGGTGACGTCTCAAAGCACTTAATCAACAGTTTACTTTGAATTGTAGTCACCATGAGTGACACCTTGTGAGTCACTCTCACAGTGATGTGTCGTACAAGAATGGCCCTGGTGAGTTTTTAAAAAGCGAGGGATGTTTGATTGAGGGTTTTGCCAAACTTGTGTTTTTGAAGCCTCTAGAGACTGCAGGAGGATAGAGGACCCTGAGGTAGGGGAGATTTCGGGGAAGAATGACTTGGAGTAGAGATCATTCCGTGAAACTTCACCTCAACACGACAAAGATGTATGGAAGAGGTCGGAGGAAAAACATTTGAAAGCATTTCAGAGCTAGTGAAACACTTTGTAACTGCAGTCGCTATTATAATTTAGGGAATGTGGCTGCCAATTTTCACACAACAATATCCTACAAACAGCAAACAGTGGCCTGTTTCCATGTTGGAACTCCTACGCATTTCATTGTTGGGAGTTGCTGCCTTTCGGATGAGACATTAAACCAAGGATTAGAACAGAAAATGCTGGGAATATTCAGCAGGTCAGGTTCCATAGCATCTGTGGAGAGAGACAGTGTTAACATTTCAGGTCGATGACCCTCTCTCAGACCTGAGGAAAGATCGAAACGTTATCGGTTTTGGGTAAGTGAAAAGTTTGAGGGGGAGAGGGGGAACAAAAGGAAAGGCCTGTGATCAGGTGGAGAGCTGGAGTGACTTAATGACAAAGGTTTCACGGTACAAAAGCAAAAATTAATGGGTGACGTAAAGTAAGAAAAGATGTGTCCAAATGAAATGTGAGTGGTTGGAGAGCAACCATAGAAACTTAGAAAATAGGAGCAGGAGTAGGTCCTTTGGCCCTTTGAGCCTGCTCTGCCATTCAGTATGATCATGGCTGATCATCCATCTCAACGCCATACTCCTGCTCTCTCCCTATACCCCTCGATGCCTTTAGAGTCCAGAAATCTATCAATTTCCTTCTTAAATATATTTGGTGTCTTGGTCTCCACAGCCTTCTGTGGTAGAGAATTCCACAGGTTCACCACCCTCTGAGTGAAGAAGTTTCTCCTCATCTCCGTACTGAATGGTCTACTCCCTATCCTGAGAATGTGACCCTTTGTTCTAGACTCCCCGGCAAGAGGGAATATCATCCTTGCATCCAGTCTGTCCAGCCCTGTCAGAGTTTTATATGTTTCAATGAGATCCCCTCTCATTCTCCTACACTCCAGCGAATACAGGCCTAGTTGATCCAATCTCTCCTCACACGATAATCCTGCCATCCCAGGAATCAGTCTGGTGAACGTTTGCTGCACTCCCTCTGCGACAAGTATATCCTTCCATGGGTAAGGAGACGTAAACTGCACACAATACTCCAGGTGTGGTCTCACCAAGGCCCTGTACAGCTGCAGTAAGACATCCTTGCTCTTGTACTCAAGTCCTCTCGCAATGAAGGCCAACATACCATTTGCCTTCTTAACTGCCTGCTGCACCTGCATGCTTGCTTTCAGTGATTGGTGTACAAGGGCATCCGAATGTAAAGCGAAGGAAGAAATAAAGAAATGAGAAAAAACCAAACCAGCAAAAAAAAAGCGAAACAAGATGGAGACAGAGGTTATGATTCCAAATCAACAGCAACAACATCACTGGCTGTGCGATTCCCTAAGGATGGGACAGCTGCTTGATAAACGCAAGGTTGTCTTTCAATTTCATTCCCGGCAGGGCAGGACACCCACTGAAGCAAAAATGTAATGTTACAATGTCAGGAGCTTCTTCTTCAAGCAAGTCGCGATCAATATGTTTTCCAAATGAAATAGTGGGAATGGAAGCCCCAGAACCATTTAAGAAGCAGTCATTGTCAAAATGGCACACTGTTAGGTGCCACTGTGTGGATGAATTAAGAAAGGGAAACTTGACCATCTTTGTTTAACGATTGTGCCAATCCTGAAAAGTCTGAACAGATTTGTGTAGCCTTTCCCACACGGGAAAGATCTCTGCTACTTTTTCACAAACCAACTGTGTACACATCTACTGAGTTGCGAAGGCTGGTATCTCTCGTACAGGATGTACAGAACATTGGCCGTTAGCCTGAAAGCAATGCTCAAACACATCAGGTTTGTGAACATTACCCCGGCATTTCTTACTGTCCAATGTTAAATGGGGATAATCAACCCAGGACGGTGAGCTTGATATAACTGCAATACATATTGTTCTGAGTGGACAGGACACCCAATAAAACAAACAAAACTTTCTTTAAACTGTAGTACGCCCTTGATGACTGTTCTTAATGGATTAAAATATTCAACTGAAAACAAACACGCTGCATTAACCCATTTACTGCTGCAGTTCCAAGTTTTCATTTCTTTCCACATCTTCCCCCATCCCTACATCCTCTTCATCCTTCCCACCTCAATGAATCTCCCATTACATTGACTCCAGCCTCCTGTTTCCCTGTCCTCTCATGTCACCACCCCACCATCCCCACTCAGCAATTCCCTTTGCCCAACTGGTGGTGGAAAAATTTTGGACCATCTTTGCCCGACACTCCCTCCCCCCATCCCACCCCCGTCCCCTTTCAAAAGCTGCTCAAAACGATTCAAGATCACAGCCATCCCGCTCTGGTCAATCTCTCCTTTTTTAGTGTGGTGTCTGTTTTTCACCTTGTGAGACATCCAGAGGCGTTCTTTCCATTACATATATACCAGCTGCTTTCGTAGTTATCTTATTCTCAGGACATGGGCATTGCTAATTTGATGTTGTTTCACCCCGTGAACATCTTGTCATTGTCAGCAGGTGGCATTTAAAAATTTTTTCAGGATGTAAGCATTGCTGACATTTATTGCCCATTCCTCAATGACCTTGAGAAGGTGGTGGTGAGCCACCTTCTTGAGCCACTCCAGTCCGTGTAGTGTCGGTACACCCACAGTGCTGTTAAGGAGGGAGTTCCAGGATTTTGACCCCAAAAAGAGACATGCTGTCTAAGCTTTTCACCTTGCACTCATCAGGACAGCTCACAATATTACCAATAGTAAAGGGAACAATAATTTACACTGCAATGCCTTGACCAATCAGAGCCGACCTGCCTGGTTTGAATTTGCACAATATCTTGGCGTTTAACTGTTCCTTGCTGCATTCTCCATGGCAACGCCTCCACCAATCAGAGTCACTTGCCAACCAATCAGTACTCTCTTCTCATGCAGTATAAATTGTTGTTCCCTTTGAGATTTAGTATTTTATGAAGGCTGCCCTGGTGAGTGCAGGATGACAAGCTTCAATAGCATCACTTTTTTTTAGCAATACTCAACTTCTGTGCTACCAAACGACTAATGTGATCTAGTGACAGTGAAGGAATGGGGATATAGTTCCAAGTCAGGATGGTGTGTGGCTTGGAGGGGAACTTGCAGGTGGTAGTTTTCCCATTCTTCTGCTGCCCTTGTCCTTCTCTATGTGGTAGAGGTCATGAATTTGGAAGATGCTGTCGAAGGAGGCTTGGTAAGTGGCAGCAGTGCATCTTATAAGTGGCGAGAGAGTTTGTTTAGGCTAGAATGCTCTGCATTTAAACACTTGGACTGTTCATCTGGTAAAATATAATGGCTCAGATTTTTTGCTGAAAAATTAACAACACATAAATGGTGTTCACTGTTATTAATGTACTATTTCAGGAAGGAAGAGATGCAGTATGAACTGTGAATGACCACAAGTTGTTGGACGATTTTCACTCATGCGCCAGTACCTTTGTGAAAATGACATCTTGTCCTCAGTCTTCCTGTGATTTTCAGTAAATTGTTGTACTTGTACATTATTTACTCATTACACTCACCTCAGGGAATTAAATCTAGTGACCAACTGTGTAAGTACCATCTTTACAAGGTGATAGTTATCAATCACTGTCAATTAACCTTTCTAGTCCTGCAAGTAAACAGTTCCCCATGTGGAATGTCATTCTTCCAGCTTGTGATCTTTTTTAGGAGATTTAAAAATTTCAGTCTTTAATATAAAGCAAAATACAATTCTGACAACAGGTCATTGGCCTGAAATGTTAACTCTGTCGCTCTCTCCACAGATGCTGCCAGGCTTACTCAGTATTTCCAGCATTTTCTGTTTCTTTGTCAAATCTTTAACTTTTCCTTCCTGTCTCTCTTCTCTCCCTCTCGTAATCCAAACTCTCTCTATTTCCCTGATTTGACTCAAATTCATTCCCCTTCTCAGCCCTTCCTATTTATTCCTCAACTCTTTAATCTCATTGGATGAAGCAGATACACTTTTGGCCCCAGGTGCTCTGAAAACCCTCACTGATCTATGATCCACTCCACACCTCCAGCATCTTGGTGGGCTGAAAATCTATAAAATCTTAAACGTGCTCAGACAAGTCCAGATAACGGGGACATGTTGGCAAAATCTGATGCAAATGAATATTAATGTGATTGTTCTGTTCCAACATGAACCGCCCAAGCATTAAATCACAGCAGGCTCTACCCTATTGGCATTCTTCCCAAGCATGTTGCAGCAGTGACAAGATTTCCACGAGCTTGCATTGCTCTCCCTCCTACCTTCACACCTTTTTTTTTCTGCAGTAAGCGTGAGAGCTGCAACATATGGAGCAAAGAGGAGGTGTCTTCACAACAAAACCAGCCTGGGTTCTCCAACAGGGAATTTAACTGGTGGTTCCCTCATGTCCCATCTCCACCCCCACACGTGTAATTTTCCAAAGACTGGGATCAAGGCTGGTGAAAGAACCTGCACCAATTGGACACGAGCCCAATTCGCAGACTAGTCTATAGGCAGAGATACCCTTCACACAGTCATTGCTACGCAGTATGTCCACTTCATATCACCCTGTGCAGCCAGGGAACTTGCAGCTCCACTTAAGAATCTCCTGTAGTGAGCTGAGAAATGGGGATGTCACAGAACACAGCAGCGCACTTTCAAATGTGGTTCAGTGGGTAACGCTTGTGCCTTTGAGTCAAAAGAGTGCAAGTTCAAGTCTCACTCCGCAAAAAACAAATCTTAGCTGACACCCTCAGTGTGATTTTGAGAACGTGCTGCAATGTCCTTTGTGTGAGTCTTAAACTAAGGCCCCCATCTGCCCTATTAGGGGTACACAAAAGGTCTTCACTTTGAAGAAGAGCAGGGAAGTTCTTTTCTGGTGTCCTGGTCAATATTTATTGCTCAACCAACATCAGTACAAACAAATTATCAGGCCATTATCACACTGTGAAAGTTTGCTGTGAACAAATTGGTTACCACAACTCTCCATCACAACACTTCAATAGAACTTCATTGGCTGTAGAGTGTTTATGGTATGATGGCCCAGGAGCCTTTGGGGAAAAATATATATTTTATGTTGGGTGGATGGGCACTTTAGGAACTAGGCTTCTGTGGAAGATGCTTTCTTCTAAAAAAGCTACATGCTTCCAGTAACTGATCATGTGACCAAGCAGCCTGGGAGATAAACAATAGTAAAGCCAAAGAAGTTAGTTACAGGGGCAAATAGATTCCTGTGTGTGGTTCTGCTTTCAGACGGTTAAGTTAAGAACACACTGGCTGCAGGGAATATCTCTTTCAAGCAGAATCCAGTTGAAATTCTGTGTGCTGGCTGAAAGAGTTTACAGCTCTTGATAACTGAAGGATTCCACCATCTGTGAGTTGGACTTCTGATATAGCCAAGCTGAGAAGAGAAAGAGAGAGAGAGTTCTTAGATGTAAGACTCCAGAGCTAAAGAATATTAGAATCAGGAGAGTTTTGGCCAGAGGTGTCTATGCTTAAGATGCTAGTGACACCTGTGTTGAACTGGGAGTCTACAACCGTAGAACAGTTGGTAGAGATTTGAAGGGACAACCTTGCCAGAAGTAAGTTGAAGGCCCAAGAAATCTCAGTCCTTATACAAATCTTCAAAACAGTACTCAGACCAAGTGGTTAATCTTCCAATTTCTGGCGAGTATCTGACTTGAGTTCCTGGGGGTATAAGTGAAGTGGCTGTGGAAGGAAGTTTACGAAAGAAGTTTGGTTTGGAGTATAAGTAACCGTGTTCATTGTACTTTCAATATTTTTAACATAACTAACTATTTAAGATAGATTGCAGTTATTGGTATTCACATTCTTTGACTGTTGTTAGTAAAATTCTTTTGAATTAAATCATTAAGTTTATGGCTCAATTATTTTACTAAAAACCTGGGTTATCTGATTTCCAAAGAAAATAAGCTTACTGGTCTCAGCCACCAACAATGGAATGTTCTGAAGTTGTGAAGGTGCTATAGAAATGCAAGTCTTTCTTTCTTCATGCTATATCTGACTTGAGTGTTTGATGAGGCTCTGTAAATGAAGCTTTACTCTGAATCTAATGCATGCCATACCTGACTTTAGGCTGCTTGAAGGGAGGAGAGCAGATGGAGTTTGATTCTGCGCATAATCTACTGCGCTGAAGAATACGTGAACTGCTATAAATTGGAAAATGGTTCCCACAGGATGGTGAGTCCTCGAAACAGTAAGGTTTGAAATTGAACACAGCTTCTCTCAATTTCCGGCAAGAATTTCGGCAAGGGATCCAGGGAACTGAAAAATGGTGCAAACAGCAGAATTCCAAGACCAAACAGAAAAAAGTACATTGTCTATTATCCCCAATACTGTTGGTTAAAGTTATTGTGATAACAAAGCTTTGAGGGATTGAATGGGAGGCAATGAGATTTCACTCACTGAATCTGCATCAGTTATAAATATTTAACTTGCCTTAGTTAGTCCCACACATTTTTAAATAATGCATTCTTAATTGGGAAGCAAATACAAGTGAGGCGACATTAGATAAACGAGAGAGGCCAGCAGATATTTGGAATAAATTACCAACAAATTATCTCAAAGTAAATAATGCCAATGGATGTTGAAAATCTATGAAGACAGAGTTAGATTGAAGGGAGCTCACATTTACACCGCCTGTTCCTCAGCGCACCGCCCCAACCACTACCCCGAAATTGTGACCTAACTACAAAATGAAATGTACAAGAAAGATGTATGAAGGCCAATCCTTGTCACCTGCAATAACGGGGCAACAGCAAGTCTCTGTAAAAAGAGGGAAGATAAGAGTGAAGAGCTGGAGGAGGTCCCTGGTGCCGGGATCCACTATTCAATAACATCATGGCTCATCTTGTATCTCAACTGCATTTTCCCATATTATCTCCATATTTCTTGATTCCTTAGTGCTCAAGAGGAGGTGGGGGGGAGGGCCTTCAATGTCCATCACCAAGAGTGGCTCGGGAGCACCACTACTGACCTAAAGGACATAGCTGCTAGACTGGGTCTGTGGCAGGCAGTGAGGGAACCAACAAGAGGGAAAAACATACTTGACCTGACTCTCACCAACCTGCCTGCTGCAGATGCATCTGTCCATGACAGTATCGGTAGGAGTGACCACCGCACAGTCCTTGTGGAGACGAAGCCCTGCCTTCACATTGAGGGTACCCTCCATTGTATTGTGTGGCACTAACACCGTGCTAAATGGGATAGATTTCGAACAGATCTAGCATCCAGGAGGCCGCTTTGGGCCATCAGCAGCAGCAGAGTTGTACACGAACACAATCTGTAACCTCATGGCCCGGCATATCCCCCACTCTACCATTACCATCAAGCCAGGGGATCAACCCTGGTTCAATGAAGAGTGCAGGAGGGCATGTCAGGAGCAGCATCAGGCATACCTAAAAATGAGGTGTCAACCATGCCAAACAGCATAAGCAGCAAGTAACAGAACTAAGCGATCCTACAATCAACAGATCAGATCTAAGCTCTGCAGACCTGCCACATCCTGTCATGAATGGTGATGGACAATTAAACAACTCACTGGAGGAGGATGATGGGGGAACCCAGCACATCAATGCAAAAGATACATTTGCTAAAATCTTCAGCCAGAAGTACCGAGTGGATGATCCATCTTAGCCTTCTCTGGAGGACGCCAGCATTACAGATGTCAGTCTTCAGCCAATTCGATTCACTCCACGTGATATCAAGAAATGGCTGAAGGCACTGGATACTGCAAAAGCTATGGGCCCTGACAATATTCCAGCAATAGTACTGATGACTTGGGCTGCAGAACTTGCCGTACCCCTAGCCAAGCTGTTCCAGTACAGCTACAACACTGGCTTCTACCCGCCAATGTGGAAAATTGCCCAGGTATGTCCTGTACACAAAAAGCAGGACAAATCCAACCCGACCAATTACCTCCCCATCAGTTTACTCTTGATTATCAGTAAAGTAATGGAAGGGATCATCAACCGTGCTATCAAGCGGCACTTGCTTAGCAATAACCTGCTCATTGACACCCAGTTTGGGTTCTGCCAGGGCCACTCAACTCCTGACCTCATTACAGCCTTGGTTCAAACATGGACAAAAGAGCTGAACTCCCAAGGTGAGGTGAGAGTGACTGCCCTCGACATCAAGGCCGCATTTGACTGAGTGTGGCATCAAGGAGCCCTAGCAAAACTGGATTCAATGGAAATCGGGGAAAAACTCTCCACTGTTGGAGTCATCCGAGCACAAAGGAAGATGGTTGTGGTTGTTGGAGGTCAGTCATCTCAGCTCCAGGACATCACTACAGGAGTTCCTCCGGGTGTGTCCTCGGCCCTACCATCTTCAGCTGCTTCATCAATGACCTTCTTCCAGCATAAGGTCAGAAATGGGGCTGATCGCTGATGATTGCACAATGTTCAGCACCATTCACGACTCCTCAGATACTGAAGCAGTCCATGTCCAAATGCAGCAAGACCTGGACAATATCCAAGTGGCAAATAACATTCGTGCCACACAAGTGCCAGGCAATGACCATCTCCAACAAGAGAGAATCCATCGCCCCTTGACATTCAATGGAATTACCATCACTGAATCCCCCACTATCAGCATCCTGGGGGGTTACTGTTGACCAGAAACTGAACTGGACTAGCCATATAAATACTGTGGCTACAAGAATAGGTCAGAGGCTAGAATCCTGTGATGAGTAACTCACCTCCTGACTCCCCAAAGCCTGTCCACCATCTACAAGGAGTGCGATGGAATACTCTCCACTTGCTTGGATGAGTGCAGCTCCAACAACACTCAAGAAGCTTGACACCATCCAGGACAAAGCAGCCCGCTTGATTGGCACCACATCCACAAACATTCACTCCCTGCACCACCAATGCACAATGGCAGCAGTATTTATCATCTACAAGATGCACCGCAGAAACTTACCAAGGCTCCTTTGATAGCACCTTCCAAACCCATGACCACTATTATCTAGAAGGACAAGGGCAGCAGATAGATGGGAACACCACCACCTGGAAGTTCCCCTCCAAGCCACTCACCATCCTGACTTGGAAATATATCGCCGTTCCTTCACTGTCGCTGGGTCAAAATCCTGGAACTCCCTCCCGAACAGCACTGTGGGTGTACCTACACCACATGGATTGCAGTGGTTCAAGAAAGCAGCTCAAGGGCAACTAGGGATGGACAATAAATGCTGGCCCAGCCAGTGAAGCCCACATCCTGTGAATTAATTTTTTAAATCCTGAAACTGTGGCTCTTGGTTCCAGACTCTCCAGCCATGGAAACAACCTTTTAGCATCCATCCATTAAGAATGTTCTATATCTCAATGAGACCACCCCTCATTCTTCTAAACTCTAGAGAATATAGGCCCATTCTACTCCTTACAGGGCATTCTGTAATCATTCGAGTGAGTCTTCGCTGTACTTCCAAGACTTGTATAAACTTCCTTAGGTACGGAGACTAAAACTGTACATAGTAATGGCAGATACATTGCGAAGGTGGGGAGGTGGGGCTCAGAGCAACCTAGATGAAATTTTTGGGGCTGTATTTTGAAGCGTCAGAGGAGGTCCAATGCAACAAAGTAAGAGAGTTAAATATCCAATATCTAAATACAGGAATGGTCCCTCAAGGAGACAGCCAGGCAACTGAGATTGTTTCTTTAATCATTGACTATGCAGGGTGGTTAGCTAGAAAATAGCTCAGCGGAATGCTGATCTGGTCTGCTAATCAGTGCTATTTTATATTAACTAACATATGGGTTTACAAAGCAATAATCAAACATGACCCTTGCTATCACTCTCATTTCAAGATAACCTGAGTTACAGTCTTGATTACACATTCTGCAAACTCACTGTCGCAGTACTGATGCAGATTAATGCGAGGGGATTAATCCAACTCTTGGGTTTCAGACATCTGCCGGTAACGGACAGTGTTATGCTGAGAGGTTTTGATCCACAGCACTGCGGATAGATTGGAGAACTCAATGCAGAAATCGGCTTGGCTGGTTCACCTCGTTTTGCGGGGGTTAATTTTAATAGACTAATAATCGGAAGCCAAGTTGAACCAAGTGCCAATTTCTAATGCCTTCTCTGAGTCAAAAGAGTGTCACAGGAAATGCCCATAAAGATGCCCAACAATCATACTGATGCAATACGGTGTGAGTTTGACTGTGGGTTCGGGGAGAGGTGGGCATGGATGGAGGGACAGGGGAGTGCGGAAATTAAATTTAACTTCTGGAGAAGTTCAAAACAGCCAGTAGCAAAGCAGTCCCTGTCCGACTTTCCTTCCCATTGATATCATCCAAACATTGAAATCACCCACCTTGCGACCTTGATCATACTAACTCCTTCCCTGGTTATTAGAGAAACCTGTTTAGGCTCAAATTTACTAACTGTAAAAGTGAAAAGATTTGTTCTGCTCAGTGGAGATTTAGAATCCAGATGTGACACAAGTTTTCGCACCTTTTGGACTTCAGTCACTAATATTGAGCGCATTTAAAACCAGCATTCCACTTGTCCCGCTTGGTTTCCCATCTGGCAATTTAGATTAAAATTACCCCCACTCACACATAGGCTGGGTCAAAATCCTGGAACTCCCTTCCTAACAGCACTGTAGGTGGACTGCAGTGGTTCAAGAAGGCAGCTCACCACCACCTTCTCAAGGGCAATTAGGGATGGGTAGTAAATGCTGGCCCAGCCAGCGAAGCCCACATCCCAAGAACAGATAAACTTCAGTTGACACAGAGGTGTCAATATTCACTCTGTATCTAAAAATTGCTACATTCACCAGAGGAAATAACCTATCACTGCGCATCCAGCTGTGGCCCAAACAGCATTTACCTGAGGATGCTTAAAGAATTGGGGCTGTGCTGCGTGAGTACCCCATACTCATATATATAAGAGCTTGGTGTTGAGTCAGTCTTTCGGTGCACTCTCCTGTAAAGGAGAAGCATTGCCTGAGGGAACTCCTCTCCAACTCTGGTGAGCATCTACTGATATCAATCATCAGAGACGGAATGAAAGAAACAGTCTGTTTCAAGATTGCCTCAGACACTTCCTCGGTTACATGTTTGAGTAACCCTACTTAAGAATGTGGTAATGCACACAACAAACTAAAGGATTGGTAAACAAAATTTCAGCACCAGCTCTTTATATTTAGTTAAACATATGATTAAAAAGAAAAAGCGTTACATACCTATGTTGGGTAAGGAGGGCTAATACTTCAGATATGGGGATTTGGCAGGCGTGGAACAGCAGGCAAATATTAACAATAGTCTTTCTTTGCTGATTCTGATCAACCTGGGTCTTTAAATCAAGCCTTAATGTTATGAGTTCAGCAATCTAATAGGGAACAGGAAGTGTGCACAATGTTGACCCCAATTTCAAGATCAGGAGCAGGATTTTACTGGTGATCAATCAAAATGCAAATCTTGGAAAGGGTTCAACACTTCTTGTGTTGCTACAGCTTTCCTTGGCACTGTTCCTCAGAGGTTTCAGCTCAAGAGTTGAAGGCCTTCAGATCTTTAGGGCTACATGGTTCTGATAATAAAGGGCTTCTAGATGGTGTTTCTAGGTGGGATGCCTCTCTGCACTCATAGGTGATAGAATTTGTTTGGCTGTTTCCTCACCTCTGTGTAATGGTCTTGTAGCAGCCAACACCAATCCTGAGGTGAGTGAGACATAGCCAGGTAGGTGAAGCTTTGTTGGCTCCTGGTGGGAGGGAGGGAGTCTCTGGTTCATTAGACAACTAATGTGCCTCAGTGACAAAAGCAAAAAAACTGCGGATGCTGGAAATCCAAAACAGAAACAGAATTACCTGGAAAAACTCAGCATGTCTGGCAGCATCGGCGGAGAAGAAAAGAGTTGACGTTTCGAGTCCTCATGACCCTTCGACCGAAGGGTCATGAGGACTCGAAACGTCAACTCTTTTCTTCTCCGCCAATGCTGCCAGACCTGCTGAGCTTTTCCAGGTAATTCTGTTTTTGTTTTGCCTCAGTGACAACACTGACTTTAACAAAGCAGCTAAATCCTTGCAGGAATAATTCTCACCCTTTCCCCATGTCAACTGTCAATGGGTCATTCCACATCAGATAGGATTTTCTGTTCACAGTCCCATGCCAGAGGCTTTAGCAGATCATCTAGGCCAAAACCTTTGGGCAATACCAAGGGAGCACTGCCCTCAGACGTGAATGTCGACTATCCTGAAGCTATTTTTCGAAGAGGTGATTGTTCTCAACATTCTGACCAACATTCCTTCCTCAAACAATACAATTAATAATAGGGTGGTTAGTATTTATCCTCAATTACTGCTTGTGGAAACTTGCTGTGTGAAAGTTGGCAGACACTTCTGGCTCAGTAATAAGAGTGCATTTGAAAGGTAATTTGTTGGTTGTATGTATTGGCAAGGAGGCTGTACAATATTGGCAAGAAGATAAAGAAATGCAAATTGTTGGCTTTCCTTTAGTGATTCTGCTGTGGATTTTCTCACTAGTTAGACTTAGCTGTATGCCTTTTTTTAAAAACACTGCAATTATAATTTCATACACTTCATTAAAATTCACTGGGACCTTATTTAGTGTTAGTTTTACCTCCAGTTAACTTAGCCATCATACCCACAGTCTGCCTCATGGGCTCTATCTCTGCATGGAATTAGTTGGCAGGGTTCTGCTAAATATCTTGCTGAGTGTCTCCCTTTCTGCCACTGTTTGGCAGCAAACTTCTGACAGAATTCCCAACGCACCTTTAAATATGCAATGTTAGGCCCCACACCTGCAGCCGAGGCTGTGCTGGCAGCTGTTCTGAATTAATCACAGTCCCAATCCTCCGATCCTCACACCCCGACTCCCATCAGTACGACTCCTCACTTAGAAATGGAATTCCTCCGAGGGTCCTACACTTGGAGCAATGTAGTTTCGTGCTTTAGGTAATGAACAGGCAACTTAGGGGCTGGGAGTTCAAATCCCATCAGGGCAAGTTGTAAATGTGGCTAATATGAAAGCTGACAAGATTGTTCTAATCACTCAACTGATTTTCAGGGACAGGAATTACAGCTCTCCAATCCTAATCTATTACTACTGTGTGAAGTGGTCACTCGCTGGCAGCTTCAGGCACTCCCAGGTCAGCTTTAGTTTATTCCTGCTTCACTATTACCTCATTCTTGGGGCTGAGCAGCTCTCACACAACAGAAATAAAACCTTGCATTTATATAGCACCTACATGACCTCAGGATGTCCCAACTTGCTTTACAGCCAACAAAGCATCCCTGATAAAAGCAAAAAACTGCGGATGCTGGAAATCCAAAACAAAAACAAAAATACCTGGAAAAACTCAGCAGGTCTGGCAGCATCTGCGGAGAGGGACACAGTTAACGTTTCGATTCCGTGTGACTCTTCAACAGAACTAAGGAAAAATAGAAGAGAGGTGAAATATAAGCTGGTTTAAGGGGGGTTGGGACAAGTAGAGCTGGATAGAGGGCCAGTGATAGGTGGAGATAACCAAAAGATGTCACAGACAAAAGGACAAAGAGGTGTTGAAGGTGGTGATATTATCTAAGGAATGTGCTAATTAAGGATAGAGAGCAGGACATGCAAGGTACAGATAGCCTTAGTGGGGGTGGGGTGGGGTGGAGTGAAGGACTCGTAATAGGCTAAAAGGTAGAGATAAAACAATGGATGGAAATACATTTAAAAATACTGGAAATAGGTGGGAAAAGAAAAATCTATATAAATTATTGGGGGAGAAAAAGGGGGGATTGGAAAGGGATTGGGGATGTAGGAGAGAGTTCATGATCTAAAATTGTTGAACTCAATATTCAGTCTGGAAGGCTGTGAAGTGCCTAGTCGGAAGATGAGGTGCTGTTCCTCCAGTTTGCGCTGAGCTTCACTGGAACATTGCAGCAAGCCAAGGACGGACATGTGGGCAAGAGAGCAGGGTGGAGTGTTGAAATGGCAAGCGACAGGGAGGTCTGGGTCATGCTTGCGGACAGACCAAAGGTGTTCTGCAAAGCGGTCACCCAGTCTGCGTTTGGTCTCTCCAATGTAGAGGAGATTGCATTGGGAGCAATGAATGAAGTAAACTGAATTGAGAGAAGTGCAAGTGAAATGCTGCTTCACTTGAAGGGAGTGTTTGGGCCCTTGGACGGTGAGGAGAGAGGAAGTAAAGTGTGGTCACAGCTGTTTCATGTGAACAGCAAGATCCCGTGAACAGCAATGAGATAAATTACCAAATTGTTTTAGTGATACTGATCCAGGGATAAATGTTGGCTAGGATGCTGGGACTACTTGTTCTGTTGAAGAGTCATACGGACTCGAGGCGTTGGCTGTGTTCCTTTCCACAGATGCTCCCGGACCTGCTGAGTTTTTCCAGGTATTTTTATTTTTGTTTTTGTGCTGGGACTACTCGTTGGAATGGTGCCGTAGGTTACTTAACACCCAGCTGAGAGGGCAGACCCAAAAGTGGGTGGGGGGGGGGGCTCATTTTAACACCTCATCCAAGAGATGCCATCTCCGACAGTGCAGCACTCAGAGAGAAATGTCAGCCTGGATTAGGTGCTCAAGTCTTCGGAGTGAAAATTGAACCCACAACACTTCTGACTCAGAGGTGAGACAGCTGCTGGCTGAGGCAATACTAACATCTACATGTCACACATCGCTTGACTCACTCTTAGCTCTGAATCAGAAAGTTAACTTTGAGCTGATAATTTAGATGATACCACAACCTATCGCTGCATAACCAAGAATACTGCCTTTCAAATGACCTGCCAAAACACAATAGGCATGAGGCTAGCACACCCAAAATTCATTAGTTCAGGTGAGTGTGAAAAATTCCAGGCGTTGCTTGACAAATAATTCTCCCATTGTCCTCTCAACACTCATCCCTTTGTTTCTATCACCACAACACAGAAATTATCTGGTCACTCATTTCATTTGCTGTTCATACAACCTTACCGAGCACAAACTGAACACAGTAGGGAGGAATTTAACAGTGCATACAAGGGATGGGAAATCTGGCATGCGGGGTAACTCAGTTTGGTGGGATACGAGATTTTGATTTCCCCATGGGGGAGCTGAGATGCCGGGATAAGGTCAGGGGTGTGTTTGCCCCATGTCGAGCCTCCCAGCGGCCGGTGGTAGGTACATACTTTGTAATACATTTGCATTCCATGAATGTCCATGAATATGAAACAGTTTTGATAAAAGTCCTACCTTCAGATAAAGTCAGCTGTGCACGAGAATCTCACGGCACTCGGTTCACTACCATTTAAAGGCTTTGGGCAGTTGTGTGTAAGGTCAGCGGTTTTTCTCGTTTGACCCTGTGACACAAAGGAGGGGAGCAAGAGAATGGCAGCTTGCATGGAAGCTGGGGATCGGGGAGGGTGAATCAGTCTTGAGGAGGGCTGTGAGGAGTGGGGTTGGGGTCATGGAGGAGTGGAAAAGGGATCCAGGGGAGGGCAGAGGGTGGGGTCAGAGGCATGGAGGAGTGAAGTAGGAAGGGCCTGGTGTCCTGGGTGTGATGACGCGGGGCAATGGGTGATGGGGACAGTCGGTCAAGGTAAGAAAATAAGGAGCCCAACAAGCAGTGTCAGTCCAAATGTAGATCCATCTCAGGGTGTTGGCTGACAAAGTCCTTACAGGACTTTGAGTTCACCTACAACATTTCAATTGCCTCCCTGACAGTGATCTCGGACAATGTCCTTTTCAATGTATAGAACCAGCAAGTTCAGCCACTTCCCACCGAGTGGCAAGTACAACACTGGACACTAACATAAAAGTTTGATAAAGAGTGAACAAACAAAAAACACATTTCCTTGACAGAAATCTTTGTATCCTCACTGGCTACAGGTGAGGTCCCAGAGGACTGGAGAATGGCCAATGTTGTTCCATTGTTTAAGAAGGGTAGCAGGGATAATCCAGGAAATTACAGGCCGGTGAGCCTTACGTCAGTGGTAGGGAAATTATTGGAGAAGATTTTTCGTGACAGGATTTACTACCATTTGGAAGAAAATGGGCATATTAGTGAGAGACAGCATGGTTTTGTGAAGGGGAGGTTGTGTCTCACTAACTTGATCGAGTTTTTTGAGGAAGTGACAAAGATGATCGACGATGGAAGGGCAGTGGATATTATATACATGGATTTCAGTAAGGCCTTTGACAAGGTCCCTCATGGCAGACTGGTACAGAAGGTAAAGTCGCACTGGATCAGAGGTGAGCTGGCAAGATGGATACAGAATTGGCTTGGTCATAGAAGACAGAAGGTAGCAGTGGAAGGGTGCTTTTCTGAATGGAGAGCTGTGACTAGTGGAGTTCCGCAGGGATCAGTGCTGGGACCTTTGCTGTTTGTAGTATACATAAATGATTTGGAGGAAAATGTAACTGGGCTAATTAGTAAGTTTGCAGGCGACACTAAGGTTGGAAGAGTTGCAGATAGTGAAGAGGATTGTCAAAAAATACAATGGGATATAGATCGGTTGGAGACTTGGGCGAAGAAATGGCAGATGGCAGATGGAGTTTAATCCGGACAAATGCGAGGTAATGCATTTTGGAAGGTCTAATACAGACAGGAATTATACAGTAAATGGTAGAACCCTTAAGTGCATCGACAGGCAGAGGGATCTGGGTGTACAGGTCCACAGGTCACTGAAAGTGGCAACGCAGGTGAATAAGGTAGTCAGGAAGGCATATGGCATGCTTGCCTTCATTGGCAGGGGTATTGAGTATAAAAGCTGGGAAGTCATGCTGCAGCTGTATAGAACCTTGGTTAGGCCACACTTGGAATATTGCGTGCAATTCTGGTCGCCACATTACCAGAAGGATATGGAGGCATTGGAGAGGGTGCAGAGGAGGTTTACCAGGATGCTGCCTGGTCTGGAGGTTATTAACAATGAGGAGAGGTTGGAGAAACTCAGATTGTTCTCACTACAGTGACAGAGATTGAGGGGCAACTTGACAGAGGTTTACAAAATTATGAGTGGCATGGACAGAGTAGATAGTCAGAAGCTTTTTCCCAGGGTGGAAGAGTCAATTACTATAGGACATAGATTTAAGGTGAGAGGAGAAAACTATAGAGGAGATGTGCGGAGCAAGTTTTTTACGCAGAGGGTAGTGAGTGTCTAGAATTCGCTGCCAGAGGAGGTGGTGGAAGCAGGTACGATAGTGGTGTTTAAGAGGCAGCTTGACAAATACATGAATAGGATGGGAATAGAGGGATACGGACCCTGGAAGTGCAAAATGTTTTAGTTGACCAGCAATATAATCGGCGCAGGCTTGGAGGGCCGAAGGGACTGTTCCTGTGCTGTACTTTTCTTTGTTCTTTGTTCACAACATTGTTTCTTCCACCATAAAGGAGACGTCCCTAAATCCCTTGTAACCATCAACGCATGCCAACCATGAGGTGTACCAGGACATTTAGCCCTCTGACTAAGCTAGTCTCAGCAAATAACCATGATGTACACAGGAATAAAGTGAAACTAATGTAATGTGAAAAATTTACAAATGAAATTTTAATTTTGAAAAACACCTTTGTTAATGGCAATGTAGTTGGACAGGAAAGTTGTGGCTGTGATACAGAGCCTCCCTGTTTGACCAGCAGATTCTCTAATTGGCCTCCTGTGGATGCATCATTGTCCGCTGACAGTGGATTTCACCAATGTAAAGCTTCCCCAGCTGCTAAATCGAACGTGTGTTGCGTGTACACTGCTGGCACTTAGAATTTCAATCACAATTATGAGGGAAAGGGCAAAAAGATAGAAAGCAGATGTGGCATATAGTTCAAGTTAAAATGTCCAGAATGGCATGCTGTTGACAAAATCCTGGCCATTGTGTGTGTCTATATAATTGGTCATAAAGTATTCTGAAAGAAAGAACTTGCACTTATACAGCACTTTTCACACACTCAGGATGTTCAGTGCACTTTACAACAAATTACATTTTTTTTGAAGTGCAGCCACTGTTGTAATGTAGGGAAGTTTGGAATATTGGTTGTAACAAAGTGCTACATTAGTGCAGGTTCTTTCTTACTTACAAATGCCTGTAAGGTCCCCTCTTAGACAAGTCTCCCAGGCTGAACCTAGCCAGTATCCTTCGCAGTTTACCCCTTCAACATCAGGGATAATCCACTCTCCCAGGCCTACATTGTCCCCTCATGATGTGGTAACCACAGTTGTATCATCACACGTGTTGGCAGCATCAGGTAGGGTGACGATGATCGCTTGGCGGGGAGACTGTAATCACATTGAGAGATTCAGCACCATTTGAAAGACAACAAGGGTGGATGGAAGGATGAAAAAACATGTTTCTGCATCCAAGCTGCATTGAGGCAGCTGCACATGTGTAAAAGAATGAGTACAGGCCCTATCGGTGATTCACTGATGTAAGTGGATTAAGGTCAAAATACTGGATACGAAGCTAACTGGCACCAGGCAGCGCCTCAGAGACTAAAAGGCAGCCTGTCCATTATAAAACCAGACATCTAGCAACCACAACACACACACACACACACACACACACACACACACACAATAAGAATTAAGAATGTTAAGAATGAGCTGTGTCAAATGAAGCCACCAGTTTGCAACAGTTGAATCCAATGATTTGGAACACCGAGGAACATCTCCTCTTCCATTTCTAGTTTGCTGCCAGCCTCTCCTGATTTACATAGTGTGGGGGAGGCAGGGGGAAGTGAGTTGGCCGCGGTGGGGGGCATGGGGCAGGCACCAGTTTCATGAGTATTAGCTCCCCCATACCCCTTCCCACCCCCACCCCCCACCGCCCCCCGGGTGTCTGATCAAAGCAGCCATTTTCAAACCTCAGCTGAGCTGATGAGTTTTAACAGGCTTTTTAAACATCAGCTACATCCTTGTTCAGCTAGAATCTGTCCTCACCTCAGGTCTACACACTGACAAGCACAGAGGCACTAGAGTGTGGTTGGCAGTTGAACCATGGCTGCTTTATCCCCTCCCTTCACCAGGAACACTGAGGTCATTTGTTGTACAAACTCCTAAGAGCATTCAAGCCAAGGTCAGCAAATTCAGCCAATCGGAAACAAGGCTGAGGACATTCCTGGTTTCCAAGTACTTTCAGCAAGTCCCTGGTTATGTGTGCGAGCACAAAACTTACCAGCGTGAATAAAACTCACGCAGCAACTGTCAGCACCTTCACACAGAGAGGGAGGAGAAACTTAAGAGATAAAAAAAAGCGGATCAGACTGATCTACTCTCCTTCTCACTGTCCCTCCCTCCCTCCCCCTCCACACAGACAATTGGGTTTCACAACCCCCCCCCCAGCCATCACCTCTAGTTACAGTCCATCACCCAAATTCACTTCACCCTCACAATGTTCCTTCTTTTAGTTAGGGAAGCCCAGCTCCCCCACACCAAAGCCCCCTACAAATGCTCCCACCCCCTGCACACTGACATTCTCCCCTATGCCCACTCTTACTCCCCACACTTGCCCCCTACACCCACCCTTACCCCCTACACCCTGATACTCACCCTGACATGCACCCTTACCCCCACACCCATCCTTACTCCTACACACTGACACTCGCCCCCTACACACTGAAACTAACCCCCTACACTCACCCTTAGCCCCCGTACAATCACATTCACCCCCTACACCCCGACACACTCTCTACACCCACTGTCGTCAGAAACACCAACACTGACCCATGTACCTGCATTCACCCCTCAACCCCTACTCACTGACACCTTCCCAATAGCATTAAACCCTTCCCACCCATCCACTCATAACCCATGCAACCAACACCTGCTGACCATCCCATCACCCCAATATCTTTTGAGCCACACGTGTCCCTCATCCTTACACCTCCTCGACCCCCACCCCCACACTGACACCTGAGACACCCCAATGCAGTCAGTGGAAGAGTTATTTGGGAGGGTACAGTTAAATGCTGATTCACTATCGCCTGTTTTACATTTACTGGCTTGGTCACACTGACTGTGTAAATAAAACATACTGCAGCTCCTGGGAAGGAGTGGCACTGTGTGTGTGTGTGTGTGTGTGTGTGTGTGTGTGTGTGTGTGTGTGTGTGTGTGTGTGTGTGTGTGTGTGTGTGTGTGTGTCTCTCTCTCTCTCTCTCTGCTCAAGGCCATGCCGAGGAGGGAACCAATGGACCAAAACAATTCCATTTAGTTTAAAACACATTCTCTCTGTAAAGCCCAGGTCTCTGCTCAGTGTGTGGATTCTCATCCTTCCCACTCAGTGTGTGGATTCACATCCTTCCCACTCAGTGTGTGGATTCACATCCTTCCCACTCAGTGTGTGGATTCACATCCTTCCCACTCAGTGTGTGGATTCACATCCTTCCCACTCAGTGTGTGGATTCACATCCTTCCCACTCAGTGTGTGGATTCCCATCCTTCCCACTCAGTGTGTGGATTCACACTCTTCCTCACTGTCCCCTGATAAACACAAGGTACGATCCCAGCCGGGTGCTGACCCCAGAACAAGGTTAGCTGAAGGATTCCTTCTGCCAACGCAAATTAAAAATGCAACTGCCTGAAAATCCCTGTCACTGAATGAGGATCCTCCACAGGTTTCACCCCCACCCCCACCCCCATTACATCCAATGCCATCTTTAAATCGCATCAAGTCAAAGATCTTTGTTTTGTGGCTGAGCACGTGTTTTGGTAATCCTCCACAGACACACTGAGCCAACCAAAAGCTGCTTTGTGAACTTCAAAGGGAACAGCGTGTTGGAAGGTATTCCAAACTGTGAACGGGTTTTGCTGGATTTGACAAGGGGGGGGGTTCGGACTGGCTGGCAGGTCATTAATCCGAGGACCTAGGTTCAAGAAAATCGGCAAAGAGGAGGATTGTTTTGAAAACATCACGTGTTGGCATAATCTGAAACATGCAGTCTGAAGGGGAGATGAAAGCAGCTTCAACAGTAACTTTCACAAGCTAATCGGTTATTTCTATAACAACAGGACTAGGGGAGAAAGCAGGTGTGAGTGGGGCGAATTGGACGACTCTTTCAAAGAGCTGGCACAGAAATGATGTACCAAATGGCCTCCTCCTGTGCTTTATCATTCAATCCACTGACAACACACTTAAGAAGAATCACAGGGAGATGTTTTGCAGTGTCTTTTTTTTCCCTTTGTGCTGAACATTGTTCCATAGTTTACAACTTCTGACATTTACCGTATTGCATTCCAAAAAGCATTCAAATAAGGTGCCACATCAAAGGTTACTTCATGAAATAAGAGCTCATAGTATAAGGGGGTAACATATTAACATAGATAAAGGATCGGCTAGCCAACAGGAGAAAGAGAGTCGGCATAAATGGATCTTTTTCGGCTTGTCAAGCTCTAACTAGTGGAGTGTCGCAGGGATCAGTGCTGGCCCTCAACTAGTTCCAATCTACATCAATGAACTGGATGAAGGGATCAAATGTTTGGTTGCTAAATTTGCCAATGATACCAAGATAGGTAGGAGAGTAAGTTGTGAAGAGGGCATAAGGCTACAGGGGGATTTAGATAGTTTCAGTGGGCAAAAATTTGACAGATGGAGTAGAATGTGGGAAAATGTGAATTTGTCCACTTTGGCAGGAAGAATAGGAACGCAGCAAATTATTTAAATGGAGAGAGATTGTTGAACTTTGAGGTACAGAGGGATCTGGGTGTCCTGGTACATGAATCACAAAAAGTTAGTATGCAGGTACAGCAAGTGATTAGGAAAGCAAATGGAATGTTGTTTATTGCAAAGGGAATGGGATATAAAAGTAGGGAAGCTTTGCTGCAGCTGTACAAGGCCTTAGTGAGGCCACATCTGGAGTACTATGTGCAGTTTGGTCTCTTTACAAGAAAGGGTTTAATTGCATTAGGAGCAATTAAAGAAGATTCACTCGGCTGATTCTTGGGATGAAGGGGTTGTCCTATGAAGAAAGGGTGAACAGGTTAGGCCTGTATTGATTGGAGTTCAGAAGAATGAGGGGTGATCAATTTGAAACATATAAGATCCTGAGGGGACTTGACAGGGTGGATGCTGAGGGGATGTTTCCTCTGATGGGAGAGACTAGAACGACACAGTTTAAAAGTAAGGGGTCTCCCATTTAAGACGGCGATGAAGAGAATTTTTTTTTCTCAGAGGGTCATTGGTCTGTGGAATTCTCTTCCTCAGCAGCGGAGGCTGGGTCATTGAATATTTCAAAGGCTGAGTTGGATAGATTCTTGATTGACAAGGGAGTCATGATGGGCAGATAGGAAAGTGGAGTTGAGGCCACAGTTAGTTCAGCCGTGATCTTATTGAATGACGGAGCAGGCTCGAGGGGCCGAGTGGCCTACTCCTGCTCCTAAGGCATAATCAGACAAAAATACACCACTGTTGCTGAATTGATTTACCAAAAAGAAACTGGGAGGAGGTAAGGGCAACATAGGAAAACCGTACTGGTGCCAGTCTGCTAGTGTCACGCGGATACATCTTCTGCTGTTACCTTTGCTGAGATGACCTGCTTCTGCGCAGCATTTGTATCAGCGTGTACCATCAGAAAGCACACTGCATCAACTTGCCAAGGCTTCTTCAACAGCACCTCCCAAGCTCATAACCTCGACCACCCGGAAAGACGTTGACAGCAGGCACCTGGGAACACGGCCATCTCCATGTTCCCCTCTAAGCCATCCTGGCTTGGAACTATATTGACATTCCTCCTGTCTTTAGGTCAAAAACAGTGTGGGTGTACCCACACCACATGGACGGCAGTGGTCCAAGAAGGCAGCTCAGCACATCGCTTTCTCAAGGGATGGGCAATAAATGGTAGCCTTGCTAACAAAGCTCACATCCTGCAAATGAATTAAGAAACATTGTGGTCCTTCTAGGTCTTTTCAGATCAGTACTATCACCATTCAGGAGGCCTTGTTGTGCAGTGGGTAATGTCCCTGCCTCTAAGCTAGAAGATCAGGGTTCGAGTCCCATCCCAGGACTTGATGGTCATGGAAGATTATTAGCCAAGGCATAGAATATAAGAGCAGGGAGGTTATGCTGGAACTGTATAAAATGCTGGTTGGGCCACAACTGGAGTACTGCGTGCAGTTCTGGTCACCACATCATGGGCAGAATTTTCTGGCGGGCAGGCCCAACCCAATCTTTAGCGGGTGGGGAGCCGATCTCCGCTGGAGAAGCAGGCTGAGCCACCATTTTACGTGGGCGGGCCAATTAAGGTCCACCCAGTGTGATGTCCGGTGGGAAGCGCTATGCGCTCCCTGTGCAGACAGGAGGAATCCCTGAAATCGAGAGTGTGCTCTTTCACGCATGCACACATCTCCCTGAGGCTAAGTGCAGCCTCAGGGAGATCACCTGGACTTTGAAAAATATGAAAAATAGAAAAATAAAATTCCCTTACATGTCCCCCTCATGACTTGGGACATGTTCATAATTTACAGAATAACTTTATTACAATTTTTAAAACCCTGCGTGAAACCTCATCCCGCCGCTGGATGAGGTTTCGTGTTTTTTCTAGTTCCCGCCGGGGCTCCTGGCCGACCCACCAGCCTTAAGGTTGGATGGGCAGGTCCTTTAATTGTTTCAATGATCCTGTCAACGGCTTCAATTGGCCATTGACAGGTCGGCGGTTGCACAGCTGATTTTGCTGCGTCCCCGCCTTCCTGAAAATTTAAATGGGGCGCGGTGACAATGGGGGTTCCGCCTGACATCATCCCACGTCATTTTGCGCATCGGCAAGTGGGACCCTCCCCCTGCTCGCTGACGGCAAAATTCTGCCCCATAGGAAGGATGTGATTGCACTGGAGAGGGTGCAGAGGAGATTTACCAGGATGCTGCCTGGGCTGGAGGGTCTGGCCTGTGAGGAAAGATTGGATAGGCTGGGGCTGGAGTTGTTTTCCTTGGAGCAACAAAGGTTGAGAGGGGACCTGATAGAGGTGTATAAGATTATGAGGGGCATAGATAGGGTGGATAGGAAGACACTTTTTCCATTGGTAGAGGGGTCAATAACCAGGGGGCAGAGATTTTAGGTAAGAGGTAGAAGGCTAACAGGGGAGTTGAGGAGAAATGTTTTCACCCAGAGGGTGGTGGGAGTCTGGAACTCACTGCCTGAAAGGGTGGTTGAGTCAGAAACTCTTGTAATATTTAAGTAGTATTTAGATATTCACTTGTGTTACCATAGCCTCCAGGGCTATGAGCCAAGCGCTGGAAAATGGGATTAGCGTAGTCAGTGCAGACACGATGGGCTGAATGTCCTCCTTTTGTGCTGTCGACGTCTATGAGATGTGTTCATAATATGGCCAAACAGGTTCAGTATCAACCTGCAAATCCTTCCAACACACACCTTTGGCAGATGGTGAAAGCTGGAGAGATTCCTGGTCGGCCATGTGATGGAAAGAAAGCTGCAGCCTACATAGCTCCAGACTACAACATGCATGTAAAAATATGTGTTGCCACAGCAAAACAGATTCTCTGAGTGAACTATAACACACCAGCCCCATATATCAGCTAAAATGTTGGGGGCAGTGGGGAGGGAGGTTTGGTTTAATTCTCCACTGCATGATCATGACAAGGACATGAGGTGTTGAACATAGAGGCATTGGAAATAAGACCAGGAGAAGGCCATTCAGCCCCTCAGACCTGCTCCCCCATTCAATTAGATCATGGCTGATCTTCTACCACAATGCCTTCCTAACAGCACTGTGGATGTACCTACACCACATGGACCGCAGTGGTTCAAGAAGGTGGCTCACCCCCACCTTAAGGGCAACTAGGAATGGGCAATATATGCTGGCCTAGCCAGCAATGCCCACATCCCATGAAAGAATTAGAAAAAAGTATCAATTGGTATGGTGCACAGTGGCATTGAGGTAAACTACAGATTTGATTCGGACTCATTATGTAGGTAAATCAGACAACACACATTTTAAAACCTTGTATATGACGTAAGATGCAATAGGACCAAACTTTAATATTGTTGAACCCATTTTATGGGCCTGAACCAGGAGCAATGATAAACCAATTTAGTCGTAGAGGGGCCCACATCTGATTGATGTGTGAAAATGGGTGACTGATAAACTGGCTCAGCGCCAGGCACTGGAGCTCAGTTCAATATTGAAAAGAGGCTCTGACACACATTTCAAAACCACGTTTCAGAAGCTGTGATTCCATCCCTTTATTGCACAATAAACAATAATAAATTGACAAACCTTTGCTGCACAGTACATTAGACATCTGGTTTTCACCTGCAATAAGTAACCAGGCACCTCCGATGAAATATCGGTAAGGATTGAACAGATTGGAGCGTTTTTCCCTAGAAAAGTAGAGAAAGGTTGAGAGGTGGACCTGACATTGGTCTTTAAGATCATGCAAGGGTTCATTAGGATAGAGAGAATAAAGATGTTTCCATTTGTGAGGGAGTCTAAAATTCGAAGTCCTAAATATAAGATAGGCAATAATAAATTTTTATGCATAGAGTTATGATGGTCTGGAATGTTGTGTCAAGAAGATCGATAGAAGCAGATTCAACAAGAATTTTCAAAAGGGAATTAGATAAATTTGAAAGGGAAGTGTTACTGGATAAGAGCTAAGGAATGGGACTGAATAGCTCTTTAAAGAGCTGGCACAGGGACAATGGGCCAAATGGCCTCCTTCTGTGTCATATCAGATACTATTAAAGAGGGACTTCAGGGCAAACCACTTTAACTGGAGAGAGGTTAGAATGTGGAAAACATGACCACAAGGAGTAATTGAAATGAAGAGGATAGATGCACTTAAGTGGAAGCTAGGTCAGTATTGTGAGGGACAAAGGAATAGATGGGGATTTGCTGACAGGGCAAGGTGAAGTGGAGGAGAGAAGAGGCTCTTGTAGAGCAGAAACACTGGCATGGACTGGCTGGGCTGAATGGTCTGTTTCTGTGCTGTAGATCCTTTGTAATTTGTTGTAGTTTGGATCCAGTTCCATATGGGCATGAGCCTGCAACCTAAAAGTCCTCCTACTTTAACGCAAACTTGGAAACAGAATGAAATAAGTCACATTGGTGCCCCAGAGGCTATGGTTGGGGCTCAGGTACATTGTTGGGGAAGGGTAGGTGGAACTAAGGGGTATGGGGATCAGGTGGGAAAATTGGGTTGAAGGCCAAGATCAACCATGATTGTATCGAATGGTGGAGCAGGCTCGATGGGCTATATTGCCTATTTCTCTTATTTTCTTCTGTTCTTGATCAAACAATTAAATGTGATAGGACTGGCCTGGCAGTGCTTAATGCCAAGAGTGGGTATCTGATGTGGAAATGCATTGCTCCCAATGACTACGATTCCTCTTCTTGGATCAACATGAACACAGCGAAATGACTGTTACTCTTGGCAGGCAGGCACGATTGGTGGGCCCACGACCAGTCGGGAAATGGGCCGCGGTTGGCCTCTGACATCCACTGTGGCCTTTGGAGCGATATCAAGATCTTCTTCCTCCACTGTGTTCCCCCCCTTGCCAGTGCTAGATTGTGGAGAGCGCAGCATGCAACCACTATCAGTGATACCTGCTTTGGAGGGTATTGTAGTGCCCCCCGTAAACAGTTCAGGCATCAGAAGCACATCTTGAGAAGACCTATGGTCCTCTCTATCACTGCCCTTGTGGAGGCATAACTCTTATTATAACACTGCTCTGCCTCTGTTCTTGGGTGGCAGAAAGGCCTCATGAGTCACCTTTTTGATGGATAGCCCTTGTCACCCAGCAGCCATCCATCCAGCCGGGCTGGAGCACTGAAGACCCCCGGCACCTGGGAGTGTCTGAGGATGTAGGTGTCGTGGGAGCTGCCTGGGTACCTTGCACAGATTTGCAGAATCTGCATCCTGTGATCACACACTATCTGCACTTTCATGGAGTGGAAGCCCTTCCTGTTGATGAAGGCTCCAGCTGACCCACTGGTGCTTTGATGGCCACCCGTGTACAGTCTATAGCACCCTAGACGCAGGGGAAGCCAGCAATGCCCGTGAAGCCTCTGGCTCACTCAGACTGGCTGGCCCCATCCATACGGAAATGAATGAAAGTCAATACCCACCTGAACAGGGCATCGGTCACCAGCTTGACACAACTGTGGACAGCTGATTGGGAGACTCCACACAGATCACCCACTGAGCCCTTCAAAGAGCTGGAGGTACAGAAGTTGAGGGCCACTGTGACCTTCAGAGCCACTGGTATGGGGTGTCCACCCGCACAGTCGGAGGTGATCTCAGGCCCAATCATCCGACAAATGGAGGTCACAGATTCCCTGCAGAGGCGGAGCCTCCTTTGGCACCTCAGCTGAAGTAGCTGCATCGCCGCCTGTAAACCCTGGCAGCAGGATAGTGGCATCTTCTGCGACCCCTGCACCCCTTGTGCCTGCGCCTCTCCTCCCACAGGTCCCTCCGCTGGAAGCTGCATTGGGATGCCTGGCCTCCTCTCCCTTCTGCCCCTCTCTTCCTCCTCAGAGGAGGTGCATCCAGCAGAGAGCACAACCCCCATTACCAGGGTCACAGAAGGCTGTCTGATCCCTGGAAGGGTCCACGCGGTCACAATCCTCTGGGGACCTTGGAGACACCAATGAGTCATGGAATGAAGTCTAGAAATGCTAAGAATGAAGCTCACAATGGAGATGAAGCTGTCAAGTTCAAATAAGCAACCAGCAGCAAACTATCTCCTAAACTCCTCACTACTCACACTGGCAATGCTGCTGACCCTTTTATCCCGACTCTGGATGAGGTTTTTGCAAAATGTGGGCTGCCCACCTGCCTGTTTCGCCTGTGCAATGAGCGCAGGCAACGTAAAATCAGGTTCAATTGGGTTTTTAATGGCCTTTAATTGATGTTGGGTGCGGCTCTGACACCTGCGTGCACCCGCCAACCTGAAGACTGTGAGAGGTGACGTCGGGAGGGTTGCCCAACATCTCCTCATGCCAATTTACACCCGATCGAGATGGGCATGCCCGTCCGCGAGGCATAAAACTCTGCCCATTGGTCGTAAATAGACCAGTTGAGTCTTTGATAACACAGTTCAGTCACCTTGCCGTGACTGATTCTGATCACCGATTCCCAAAAGGAAGAGACTGTTGAATTTGTGTGGGATCACACCAAACTGTTTTCAAGGCAACTCTGCTTGGATTCCAGTGGTTGAGAACTGTTAATCTGTTATTAATTTGCAGAGGAACAATGAATTTGAATATAAAAACAACAAAGCCTCAACCTTTGTATGTAAAAAAAATCAAGGTTTCATTTGCTTATCAAGTGATAAACACAATCTTTGTCCTGTTGTTTGGGATTTCCAGACACAAAACAAACAGACAATCTTCACTACAGATCTCCATTCTAAACTGGGAGGCTGTCTCTCAGAGTTAATCCAGAACAACACACAGGAAAGCATTAGCTCCAATATGAAAGTCATAAAATGTTATCAGAATCTGGCAGATTTTTTTATTTATCCTTTCATGGGCTGTGGGTGTCACTGGCTAGGCCAATATTTATTGAGCATCACTAACTGCCCTTGAGAAGGTGGTGGTGAGCTGCCTTCTTGAACCGTTGCAGTCCATGGGGTGTAGGTACACCCACAGTGCTGTCAGGGAGGGAGTTCCAGGATTTTGAAGAAAGAGCAAAATAGTTCCAAATCAGGATGATGTGTGGCTTGGAGAGGAACATGCATACAGTGGTGTTCCCAAGCATCTGCTGCCCTTGTCCTCAGAGGTGGTAGATGTTTGGAGGGTGTTGTCTAAGGAGCCTTGGTGAGTTGCTGCAGTGCATCTTGTAGATGGTACACACTGCTGCCACTGTGCGCCAGTGGTGGAAGTGAATGTTTAAGATGGTGGATAGGGTGCCAATCAAATGAGCTGTTTTGTCCTGTATGGTGTTGAGTTTCTTAAGCGGTGTTGGAGTTGCACTCATCTAGGAAAGTGGAGAATATTTCCTCACACTCCTGACTTGTGCCTTGTAGATGGTGGACAGGTTTTGAGGAGTCAGGAGGTGAGTTTCTTGTTACTAAATTCCCAGCCTCTGACCTGGTCTTGTAGCCATAGTATTTATATGGCTAGTCTGGTTCAGTTTCTGATCAATAGTAACCCCCAGGATGGTGATAGTGGGGGATTCAGTGATGGTAATGCCATTGAATGTCAAGGGGAGATGGTTCGATTCTCTGTTGTTGCAGATAGTCATTGCCTGGCACTTGTGTGGCACAAATGTTACTTGTTACTTGTCAGCCCAAGCCAGCTCCAGTTAAAGAGCTAGCACCAATATAGGCATGATAGACTGAGTGGCCTTCTTTAACACTGTAACATCAGTGATGCTATGCCACTGTACAATGACCCTGCACTTTGTTGCAATGTAGTATCACTTCTTGTCCCACGAGAAGGGTTTTGCAAACATAATTGTATAATTAGGTTTCCCAGGGCTCAGGTCTATTTAAAACAAGTCAACAGCTCAACTGTGCAAACAAGTAGGACCTTCAATATCACTTACTCTATTTGCACACAGCAAGGTCCCACAATGAATTAAACCTCCAGATGATGTGCTTTTCAAGTGATGTTGGTTGAGGGATAAATATTGGCCAGGACACCAGAGTTCCTTTAAACCATGCTCATGGGATGTCTTATGCTCACCTGAATTGGAAGACATGGCCGAGTTCAGTGTCTCATTCAAATGACATACCTTTGGCAGTGCAGAGCTCCCTCAATATTGAAATGAATGATACACTCAAGTCGCTAGAGTGGGGCTTGAACTCATAACCTTCTGCCTCAAGAGCATGGCCAACTTAGCCAAAGCTGGAAAAACTCAGCAGGTCTGGCAGCATCGGCGGAGAAGAAAAGAGTTGACGTTCCGAGTCCTCATGACCCTTCGACAGAACGTGAGTTCGAGTCCAAGCGAACTTCTTCTCCGCCGATGCTGCCAGACCTGCTGAGTTTTTCCAGGTAATTCTGTTTTTGTTTTGGATTTCCAGCATCCGCAGTTTTTTTGTTTTTAGCCAAAGCTGACAGTTTTATCTTGCTGCTAGAGTCAGCACTCTTGTCTCATGCTTCCTGAGAAGGAAATATTGTTCTTATTCTATTGTGTTGTATCCTAGATTCATGTCATAAAAATATAATAATGTTCATAAACCAGAGCGGTTTGAATTTCAAAAGAGAGGGTGAAATGTTACACTTAGCCAGAAGAAGCCAAACAGCGTGTTTATTTTTCCCAAAGCTTACTGATAAAATTGGTACTATGAAAGATTTTTATTATTAGAGAGGTAAAGTCCAAAGTCATATTGGAACAATGGGATTTACATTAAAAAGGGAGAAACATGCATAAAGGAGATAAGGTTATGTGTAAGGAAGAAGGCATTCTAAGATCTAACAAGTGTGAAAAGCCTCCAGCATCAATGTACCAAACAGGAGGAAGAGAGGGGCAGAAGGGAGAAGAGGCCAATCTAGTAAACCTCCTCTGAACTGCCTCCAATGCAATAAGGAGACCAAAACTGCGCAAAATGAGCGGAATTTTCCCGAACTTGCACAAAGTGCAGTAAAATGGCGTGTTGCCTGCTGATGGCAATGGTGGGTTTTCATGCAGTATCATCCCGAGCCGCCTCATTATTTATTCATTCTGGGAAACACGCCATTTCCATGGTGGGCAGGCTCCTCATTCGCCTGCCCACCATCACCCCGCTGTTGCATCACACCGGGCGCCTTGTTTAAAGGCCAGGTGCAAGTACAGCTCTCATTGTTTCTAGCTCACCACAGCTGCCCGGGAGCCATGGCGCTCAAAGACGAGAAGCTTGCAGCCCATTGGTTTAATGACGGGTCCCTCAAGTGACTTCTGGATGCCGTACAGAGCCGCCGGGATGTCCTGTACCCCCCTCTGGCTGCAGATGGGCAGCAATGTGACCAATCTGGCTTGGGAGGCGGTGACAGCGGTGGTCAGCACCAATGCCCTTCAGAAAGAACAGCCACCCAATGCTGTAAGAGGATGAATGATCTCTTCTGTTCCGCCAGGGTAAGTCACTCTCTTCATCACTCTCAATGCACATACTCACAAACCCATCACACATTCATAAGGTCCTCACTCACTGCCAGCTCAAAAGACATCACCATTCACGCTCTCATACACACTATCATTGTCCTCATCCTGTCCATGGGACCACTCACCACCCACAAAGGCCAGGTACAGTTATCTTCTGGCCCGGCAGGTGTCCTGCTTACACCCTCTCCATCTGTATCCATGCAGGACAAGCTGGCACACAACAAGAGGGAGAGGTCACAGACCAGTGGTGGAATGCCTGAAATTAAGGTCCTCATGGACTTTGAAAACAGATCCATCCAGCTGGCCGATGAGGATCTGGACCAGTCTTGTGCTGACAGTGAGGTTGACGGTGCTCTACTGAGTTAGGATCCAGCAATACAACATCCATCAGACAACCATGCTGTGAGTGATGTGTCCTGTTTCACAGGCCACTGCCATGCACCAATTATCTCTCCTTGCTTTCGCAGGCACATCTGCCAAACAGCCAACAGAGTCCATGACCCAGGGCCTCCAATCAAACCCCCAAGAAAACTCTGAAGAGGAATCTGGAGGCACCCTCCCTGAACTCCCGTCACAGCGCTCACCCACACCCTCCACCAGAGCAGAGACACACACCTTGATGGGACCCAGCTTTAGAGCAGCCTTGGGATCACAATATGATGAGCCCATCGCACTGCCTGATCCACAGCAGATGGCAGCAGAGACCTCCCGGCACTCGGAGGAGCTGCTGGAAGCCAGAGATTTGCTGAGTCCGAGTCAGATGAGGAGCCTCTGGACTTGGTCATGTCACAGAAGCTGGAGCTGCAAAAACAAGCTCGGGAACATCAGGAAGAGATGTCCACTGCACCCCTCAGATTGCAAGGCACGATGGAGGAGTCTGTCTGCCTTCAGGCTGAGGTGATGGCACCTGCATGTCAATGCAGCGAGGTCAACACTGGTAGGATGGTGGACGCCATGGAATCCTTGGTCCAGGAATTTGCTCCTACACTGCTGTGTGGGCTTAACTCCATCGCTGATGCCAAAGCTGGCCTCCAACAGTGTGTTTGCAAGAGGAGCAGGTGCCGGGCAGCTCGATCTAACTCCAGCTACCCCTTCTCCTGAAGGAATCAGCCAGGGGCCCTCGGACACCCATGGGTGGAGGATCAGCAGGTGCACCCCCGGGCCCATCCACCCAGGTGACTCCAAGATTGTCCGGCCTATCCGAATCCCCACTTCCTGTGATGTCAGCAGCTCCATATCCACAGGCCGAGGAGGGAGCCGCTTCCACACAGCAGAATCCCAAAAGCAGGCCGGGGCCCACCAAGTCTCAGCCCTCCAGAGGACACCCGCCAAGATCATCACAGACAGGGTGTAGCAGACAGCAGGCTGCCTCCACCTCTGCTGTGGATGTCCAGGGAGCACCAAGACATAGCAGCAGGGTTAGGAAGGTTAAGAAGAATTAGTTGCACAGCCTGGGCACAAGTATTAATCACTTGTACATAATGTTCACTATTGTCAATAAACTCCCAAGAATGTCTCCCTGCCTATGGCTCCTTCTTCTGATGAGTAGTGTTCTTGTCACTCAGATGTGAAACCTTTCTGCACAAGATAAAGGCAGGTGTCTCAGTCCAGAGCCTCTTCCCTGTGTTTTGTACAGCCTTCAGACCACAGTGATGGTCCGGCCTCACACTCCCTGGGAACATTATTGATGCCTGCACCTCAGACTGCAGCAGTCATTGCTGCCAGAATGTAGTGGGCAGGTGTCACAGAGTTCCCTCATTCTCTCTGTGTGCTCTCAGCACCTTTAAGGTGGGGCTGCCCCCTATCTCTTCAGCATCTGGGACCACTGATGCTGTGCTCCTGAAGGGATCAAGTGCTGAAGATGAACAAAGGATCAGATGCTTCTAAAGTTTCATGGCTGCGTCTCTATGGTATGATCCTGATCACAGAGCACAAGTGAGCTGCCCTCAGCCAGACAGGAGCCAGACATTCTCAGAGGCTATGTGAAGATCTGGAGTGTCCTCACTGCATGTCGTCATCATCCTTCTGCATTTGAGTGACTATTAGGGTCTCCACTGCATCTCCATGACAGGAGCATTCTCACAGAGGGTATTCACACTGCCATATGTTAAACATTCACAGATGTGATGTGATTAATGGCCGGATGTGCAGCCTGCTGTTAGTGGGCTGAGTGGACAATCATGACCTGCCTTCCTGCCCCATATAACTGGAGCATCATATTCTTACTTTTATATTCAATTCCTCTCATAATAAAAGATAGCATTCCATTAACCTTCTTAATTATTTGTTGTACCTGCATGCTAACGTTGTGTGACTCATGCATGAGTTCACCTAGATCTCTCTGCACCTTAGAATTCTGCAGTCGTTCTCTGTTTAAGTAATACTCTGCTTTTTTATTCTTTCTGCCAAAGTGAACAGTTTCACATTTTCCCACATTATACTCCATCTGCCAGATTTTTGCCCATTCACTCAACATGTCTATATCTGTCTGCAACCTCCTTATGTCCTCTTCACAACATACTTTCCTACCTAACTTTATATCTTCTGCAAATTTAGCCACCATGCCTTCACTGCCCTCATCTAAGCCAATTGTAAAAAGTTGAGGCCCCAACATAAACCCCTGTGGACTCCACTCATTACATCCTGCCAATCAGAAAATGACCCATTTATGTATACTCTCTGTTTTCTCTCAGCCAGCCAATCTTCTATCCAGGCTAATATGTTACCCCCTACACCATGAGCTTTCATTTTCTGCTATAACCTTTGATGTGGCACCTTATCAAATGCCTTCTGGAAATCCAAATACAGCACGTCTACAGGCTCCCCTTTATTCACAGCGCAAGTTACTCCTCAAAGAACTCCAGTAAATTGGTTAAAAGGAGACAGAGTTTAAGATGATTGGCAAAAAAATCCAGGGAGGACCTTTTTTTAACAAAAGCAAAATACTGTATATGCTGGAAATCAGAAATAGAGACAGAAAATGTTGGAAATACTCAGCAGGTCAGGCAGTATCTGTGGTGAGAGAAAGAGGGTTACAATCTCAGGTCTGTGACCTTCCACCAGAACTCAGAACAAAAGAAATAATAGTGACTTGAAGCAAATCTTTTTTAGGCAGTGAGTTGCTGTGATCTGCTAGGGCTGTGGAAGCAGATTCGATATTTGCTTTCCAAAGGGGATTGGATAAACAGAATAATAGCATGGTTACAGCACAGAAGGAGGCCATTCAGCCAGTGTGTCCATGCTGGCACTCCGCCAATGCAACCCACCTCATCCCATTCCTCCGCCTTTTCCCCATAGCTCTGCAAATCCTTTCTCTTCAGATATTTAACCGATTCCTTTCTCAAGGCTTCGATTGAATCTGTTTCCACCACATTCTTAGGCAGTGCATTCTCAGGCAATTAACTGCATTAAAAAGCTTTTCTTCATGTCACCATTGCTTCTTTTGCCAATCACTTTAAATTAGTGCACTCTGGTTCTCAACCCTTCCACCAATGAGAACAGTTTCTTCCGATCTACTCTGTCTAGACCGCCTCATGATTTTGAAAACCTCAATTAAATCTCCTCTTAAACTTCTCTTCTCTAAGGAGGACAACCCCAGCTTCTCTAATGTATCTACGTAACTGAAGTTCCTCATTCCTGGAACCATTCTCATGAATCTTTTCACAACCCCTCTAATGCCTTCACATCCTCCCAAACGTTTCTCAGAAGTGGACACAATAAATAGTTGAATGAGAAAGGAGGGAATTTAGGAAGAGACTGCACAACAACTCAAAGACAAAACCAGCTGGAAGAGAAACCCAAAGCTCCTGCTAATGTAATGAAAAATAATTTCCTATAATTACTGTCATGTAGCAAGCCCCAGAGCCTGCACAGCAGGGATACATGAGTAATGCAGCCAGTACCCTCAGGGACCCAGTGATGACATAGTCCTGTATCTACGGATACAATAATGATACAGTCCTGTATCCAGGCATACAGTAATGACACAGTCCTGTATCTACGGATGCAGTAATGACACAGTCCTGTATCCAGGTACGCAGTAATGACACAGTCCTGTATCCAGGGATACAGTAATGATACAGTCCTCTATCTACAGATGCAGTAATGACACAGTCCTGTATCTAGGAACGCAGTAATGACACAGTCCTGTACCTATGGATACAGTGATGATACAGTTCTGTATCCAGGGACACAGTAATGATACAGATGATAATGATAATGATAATGCATCCTGCAATCCAGGGATACACCTAATGCTCTGGACCACAGCAATATCCTCACAACCTATTGCTTAGGTCCAAGGGTTAACTTCTTGTGACTGCTGTACTGGATACACAGCAGCATCCAGTCAATCAACAGCATTATCGCATTCTCAGCTGTCATGAGTGCAGGAATGAATCTCCAACGAATGTTTAAATGAAATTTCTGATACTTTGAGCAGCAGAGAACTTTGCAAAGCTGTGACGAGCTGCAGCATCCTTGATGTTGATATAAAACATGGCAGACTCTCCCTCCCTGAGTGGCATGTCCCTCTGTTGGCCCAGGTATGAGCTGTTACTAAGTGTGGGGGGTTAGAAGCCTCAGATGCATGAGCCTCTACTCTTTCATGCAACAGGTTGGAGGTCAGTCAAGCTGTGCCACTGAGATGATGGGATGGATGATTGAATGCAGTTGGGGGAATTTACTGAACGTAGGAACTAGAACATAACAACATAGGAGCTGGTGTAGGCTATTCAGCCCATCGAGCCTGCTCGATCCATTCAATTAAATCATGACTGATCATCTACCCCAAAATCACTTTCCCACACTATCCGAAATAATCTACTGTTACTCCAATATAAAGTCAGAAGGATAGTCACACAGTAATAGCCCATAAAAGCTCAGTAGCCACAATTAATCTTCTGTCCTTGAAGGATTTGCTTACAAGCTCAGTATATGTGCAGTCACCATATATAAACAACATATTATATTCCCTAATGTTTATTGCTAAAGGAAGGAAGTACTGGTCTTTGTCATGCCATCGTTTTCTCATGTCTCAGCACAATCTCAAAGCCCTTCATGCCTCATGAATGACTTTCAGGCCCTGTGACTGTTATGTGGGCAAACATAGCTGGTGCTGTGGGCACAATATAGTTCCACAAAGCCCAAAGCGTCATGTGGCCTGTTGATCCCTTCTGGAGGAGGCTTTCCTGTCATTGCCCATAACACACAACACATGTGGGATTTTTCAATCGAAACAGGCACATGGACCACCCATTTCTAGATGGCGGAACCTAAGACCGTGCAGCATTCCCTCGGTACTGCAGTGCAGCAGCAGCCCAGGTTACGTTTTTAACTCAAACAAAATGGAAAATGCTGGAAAAACTCAGCAGGTCTAACAGCGTCTGTGGAGAGAGAAACAGAGCTAGCGTTTTGAGTCCACATAACTCTTAAGAGCAGCATTTTGCTTTTATCTTATGTTTTTAACTTCCTGGATTGGGTTGGAAAAACAATCTTCTGACTCTGAGGCAAAAATGCGGCCAACTGAATCAATCAGTGCTGACTTTCATCAGGAACTTACCCAAGCTCCCACTACAACTCTGACAGAACCCTGGAGAAAGAGCATCAGTGATGTTTAAACTGCTTCTCTAAAGTTTCTGATGATATTACACCAATATTACACTGATATTAGTGATATTACAGTGGGAGATATTACAGTGACATTACAGTGATATGACACTGATATTACAGTGGAAGATCCAGGAAACCATTGTGGGCAGTCTACCTGTGAATTTTTACATCAATTTACATTATCCTCACTGTTTGGGAGTGGCTTAAACCACATCAAACTTTAAAAAAAATCAAAGTTTAATGCATTTCTTAGAAATAAATCAACTCACCCTATTGTAAAATGAGAAAATCTAAATCCTATCATTTTCTCAGCACTGACAGCTATGCCTTTTAAGATTGAATAATTTGTTCTCCCTCCTGATGTTCAATGTTGGTTAATAAAAGCAAAATACTGCGGATGCTGGAAATCTGAAATAAAAACAGAAAATTCTGGAAAACCTCAGCAGGTCTGGCAGCATCTGTGGAATGAGAAACAGTTTGCGTTTAAGTCCAATATGACTCTTCTTCAGAACTGAAGACAGGTAGAAATGTGATGATGCTGCCTTCCACAACAGCACTTCTGACATGTCTTCTTCTTCCTCAGCTGAAGATTCCCCCCGCCGCACCCCCCCCCCAACCCACCCACCCACCCCCCACCCACCACCCACCCCCCACCCACACCCCACCCACCCCCCACCCACACCCCACCCACCCCCCACCCACCCCCCACCCTACTGTGGCTAACAGGGCACTTAAACATTTTCTGCACTTCTGCCCTCACCCCTTCCCCTCCACCTCATCTGATCATCCTCCACCATTGATGCCAACTCCAGCATGATGCCACCGCATCTGTCCCTCACCTCTCCTATCGGTATTCCGTAGGGACCGTTCCCTCCGTGACACCCTGGTCCACTCCTCCACTACCCCCAGCACCTCATCCCCTTCCCACAGCACCTTCCCATGCAATTGGAGGAAGTGTAACACCTATCCCTTTACCTCCTCTTTCCTCACTGTCCAAGGCCCCAGACACTCCTTCCAGGTGAAGCTGTGATTTACATATGCTTCTTTCAATTTAGTGAGACTAGACGCAGACTGGGTGACCGCTTTGCGGAACACCTTCGCTCACTCTGCAAGCATGACCCAGACCTCCCTGTCGCTTGCCATTTCAATTCACCATCTTGCTCTCATGCCCACAATTCTGCCCACAGCCTGCTACAACTTTCCAGTGAAGTCCCAGTGGCAGTAGTGGTATTATCAATGGACAATAGTCCAGAGACCCGGGTAATACTCCAGGGACCTGGATTCGAATCCCACCATAGCAGATGGTGAAATTTAAATTCAATAAAACCTGGAATTAAAAGCCTAACGATGACCATGAACCTATTGCCGATTGTTGTAAGAACACATCTGGTTCACTAATGTCCCTTAGGGAAGGAAATCTGCTGTCCTTACCTGGTCTGGCCTACATGTGACTCCAGACCCACAGCAATACAGTTGACCCTTAACTGCCCTCTGAACAAGGGCAATTAAGGATGGGCATTAAATGCTGGCCTAGCCAGGGACACCCACATCCCATGAACGTATAAATAAATAAAAAACTGGAGGAATAGCACCTCATCTTCTGATTAGACACTTTACAGCCTTCCGGACTGAATATTGAGTTCAACAACTTCAGATCATGAACTCTCTCCTCCATTTTGATCCCCCCACTCCCCAAGTGCCTGTCTATATGTTGTTCTCATGTTTTTGCTTTCAGAAAGCACTATCCTTTATTGTACTATTAACACATTCTGCTATTTTGCTTTCAGACAGTGCTGACCTTTATTCTGTTATTAACACTTGCTTTAGTCTTTAATGCTATCATTACCACTCCCTTTGTCTTGTGTTCCATGACATCTTTGGCATTTAATCTCTCTTGCTTTTTAACCTATCCCTGACCTTCTATTTGCTCCACCTGCCTCCTCTTCAACAGCATAAAACCCATCACCTTTCTACCCCTCTTCAGTTCTGAAGAAGTGTCATACTGGACTCAAAACGGTAACTCTGTTTCTCGCCACACAGATGCTGCCAGACTCCAGCGTTTTCTGTTGTGTTCATTTTACGAAGTGAGCCTCATGTGTTGCGTGTTATGGGGAAATGGTGGTGTGCCAGTAACATCATCAGTCTACTAATCCAGTTAACGTTTTGGGGACAAAGGTTCAAATCCCACCATGGCAGCTGGTGAAAATTAAATTTAATTAATAAATCTGGAATTGAAAGCTAGTCACAGTCTGAATACAGAATCATTGTTGATTGTTGTAAAAACCCATCTGGTTCTCTTGAGGGAAGGAAATCTGCCATCCTTACCTGGTCTGGCCCACATGTCACTCCAGACCCACAGCAATGTGGTTGACTCTTAACTGCCCTCTGGAATGGGCTAGCAAACCACTCAGTTCAAGGGCAATTAGGGATGGGCAACATCACCTTTCCAGCAATGCCCACATCCCAAGAAAGAATAAGGGGGGAAAAAACCTGCTGAAGGGAGCTTTTTGTGTGATGATGGAGCGTTGATGATCTGCCTTGTGTTTTAGCAGAGACCTGTGTTTTCAGACCAACTGTTCATCAGTAAAGAGCTTCCTATGAAGTGGAAATATCCCCAGAGTTTCCCCCTCTCACTCTCATCAACTCTCACCCACTTCCCTGGGCACTGAACAGACACGAAAAAAAAAACAGCAACAGATGTTGGCCAAGGTGGAGCAAATTGTCAAGTTGTTACTTTGCAGATAATAAAAGATCTGCCTCATGGTGACATCGCATAAGAACAAAGAACAGAAAACAATTGAGCCTTGTTCTACCCGACGAGCCTTGTTGCTTTTTAAGAGTGATTGATTCCCACCTTTTAACCATATCCCTCAATTACATAGACTGGATAGCACAGAAACAGGCCATTCAGCCCAATTGTTCCATGCTGACTCCACACGAATCTTCTTCCACTCTTCTCTGTCTCACTCTATGAGCACATCCTTCTATTGATTCATTCCTCATAGGCTTATCCAGCTTTCTCTAAAATCATCTGTCTCAATCGCCCCAACCACTCCATGCGATAGTAGAATCCACATCCCTCTCTCTCTTGCTCTCTCTCAAAACAGCTCTTGACTCTTAATCCCATTTACACTTTGATGATTTTCTCTTGGGACTCCTTCCCTAATAGCACTGTTGATGTACCTACACCACATGGACTGCAAGAACGTGGCTCACCACCACCTTCTCAAGAGCAATCAGGGATGGGCAATAAATATTGGCCTAGCCAGCGATACACCCACATCCCATGAATGAATAACTCTTCTTATTTGAAAGGGGCTCTGATGGCAGCCCTCTCAACCTTGAGTCAGAAGTTCATGTGTTCAAGTCCCACTCCAGAGAGTACTGACAGTGCTTGCAGAACTGAGGGAGCACTGCCCTGTCAGAGGTGCTGTCTTTCAGATAATGTTTTAAGCTGAGGCCCCATCTTCCCTCTCAGGTGGACATAAAAGGTCCCACAGCGCTATTCTAAAGAAAACTAGTGGAAGTTCTTCCTCATTTCCTGACCAATAGTTAGCTCTCAAACAACATTGCCAAAACAGTTTATCTACTCACTTGCCTCACTGCTAGTCATGGGATCTTGCTATGTGAAAACTGGCTGCCGCATTTCCCTAAATTACAACAGTGAGTAAACTTCAAAAGAATGAGGTCATGGGAGAAGCTCCTGGAACATAGGCTCTTTCTTATTGGACCACTGACCAGTCACTGAGCAGCATTCATTTCAATCCAGGAGACCAACCCACCGCTCGTCAAAAATCCAATAATATACACAATGAACATCAGAAACACTTCATGGGAAGTATATGGGAACTTGGCTCTGCAACTGCCAGCAGAGTTATCAGTGTAAACTTAAACAAAAGGTACAAGTGAGTGTTTTTTTTTCAATCTCGGAAGGATGCCAGCTGCAATTTTATCTCACCAAGAATGATAAGGAGCCAAGGTCATGACAGGAGAGGAATCATCAGAGCCTGCAGCACCAGCAGAGCCTCCCATCCCACTTACACGATGGATGTGTGCATGTCATAGAGGGGCCTGTGTATGGTGCTACTTGGAAAAACAAACTGAGAAAGAAACCCAACAGCACATACCTCCGTGGAGCACACCCTGACTGCTCCAGGCACATTATCCAGGCTGACACTGCCAGCGCAGTGCTGAGGGAGAGCGGCGCTGTCGGAGGGACAGTTTTTCTGGGTGAGCTGTTAAACTGTGCGGTCTGGCAGTGCAAAATGTTCCAATGCGTATTTCAAAGAGGTGCAGGGGAATTCTTCCTGTCATCCTGGATAATATTAAATCCTTCAACTAACATTACCGCACCCTCTGATTCACAAGGTTCTGGGTTCAAGTCTGACTCTTAGACTGGAGCAGGAAGGCTGAAACTGCTGCTGACTTTCGGATGGGAGACTGAGGCCCTTGTCTGCCTGCTCAGGGAGAGGTGTTTTTTTATTTAGTTACAGGATGTGGGCATCACTGCCTGAGCCAGCATTTATTGCCCATCCCTAACTGCCCTTGAGAAGGTGGTGGTGAGCTGCCTCCTTGAACCGCTGCAGGTCGCTGCGGTGTAGGTACACCCACAGTGCTGTTAGGGAAGGAGTTCCAGGATTTTAACCCAGAGACACTGAAGGAACGGCGATATATTTCCAAGTCAGGATGATGAATGGCTTGGAGGGGAACTTCCAGATGGTGGTGTTCCCATTCATCTGCTGCCCTTGTCATTCTAGGTGGTAGTGGTCTGGGTTTGAACAGGAGCCTTTGTAAAAGATCCTATAGCAATATTTTGAAGAAGAGCAGGGGGGGGGGGGGGGGGGGGGGGGGGGGGGTGGGGGTGGGGTGGGGTTATCCTCAATGTCCTGGCCAATATTTATCCCTCGATCAACATCTCAAAAACAGATTATTTGGTCATTATCACATTGCTGTCTGTGGGAGCTTGCTGTGCAGAAATTGGCTGCTGAATTTCCTACATTACAACAGGGACAACATTTCATTGGCTGTAAAGCACTTTGAGACATCTGGTGGTCATCCAAAGCGCTATATAAATTCAAGTCGTTCCTTTTTTCATTGTTATTTGAGGGATCTTGCAGTACACAAATTAGCTGAAACATTTTCACCAATACGCAAGGCCTTCATCGCTTGTAAAGCAGCTTGGGATGCTCTGAGGTCCTGAAAGGTGCTTATATAAATGCAAGTCTGCTTTTCAACCATTAGCATTGCTAACTAAACTCAAGAACTTGCACTCAGCAAAAGATAAATTGCATTCTGAGTCCCACTGCCAATACAAACATACATAGGAAATAGGAGCCTACTCTGCCATTCAATAAGATCATGGCCGATCTGTTTGTGTTTCGAATTCCACATTCCCATCTACCCTCGATAACCTTCGATTCCCTTGCCTAACAAGAATCTATCTAGCTCTGCCTTAAAAATATTCAGTAGGGAGACTTGTGTTTCTTTCAGGTGTCTTCTCTGATAATCCTGTCCCTTCACTTCAGTGTTCGTGTTAAGAGTTCTCATTTGTCTCCGCCCAGCATCTGGGGTGGGGAGTAAAGAGGAAGAACTATTTTACACCGTGAGTGTTAATGACCTGGAACCCGCTGCTTATGAAGGCAGTTGGAAGTGGAGAATCAATGATTTCAAAAGGAAATTGGGTGGGCATGAGCGAAATAAACTTGTAGGGCTACAGTGATACAGCAGGGGAATGGGGCTGATTGGATTCTTCTACAGAGGGCCAGCATGGATGCAATGGGCAGAATAGCCTCCCTTCTGTGATGCTATGACTTTATGACTTCCCTTGACCTCTTGCCCATGGTTCAACACACATCCTTCACTGTTGTCCCTTGTAAAGACCTTTGGTTTGGGTGTGGGAGGGGGGAGAGGCGTGTAGTGAAGGTGCTGTACAAATTTAAGTTGTTGCAGTAGTAGTCAGTCAACCTTCCAATCCCACTGCAGCATTTATTTGCTTCAGAAATGATTTCAGAATTTCCGTCTCCAATCCTTTACATGGGAACCTAGTCCATGTGTTGAAAAGTTGTGGTGTGCAGGGAAAATCTGGCCTCATCCCTCCCTATCTCTGTAACCTCCTCCAACCTTACAACCCTCCAAGAGCTCTGGGTTCCGGAAACCCTCTTCTTTTCTGCACGCCCCTCCCAGTTCCTTCGCCACAGCATTGGTAGCCATGCATTAGCTGCGAAGACTCTAAAACTCTGGAATTGCTGTTCTGTAAAGCTGGCTCAACCCCTGAGGCAATGATTCAGCCCACGTCTGCAATGTTACCTCACATCTGGCCCAGGTTCTAGTTCCTGGCTCCATCTTTTCCTCATCCACCTGCTGGGCTCTTGGCATTGACATCATCACCAGTAGCCCTGTCTTAAAGCCTCATTCGTTGACATCATCACCAGCAGCCTTGTCTTAAAGCCTCATTTGTTGACATCATCACCAGTTGCCCTGCCTTAAAGCCTCATTCGTTGACATCATCACCAGTAGCCCTGCCTTAAAGCCTCATTCGTTGATATCATCACCAATAGCCCTGCCTTAAAGCCTCATTCGTTGACATCATCACCAGTAGCCCTGCCTTAAAGCCTCATTCGTTGACATCATCACCAGTAGCCCTGTCTTAAAGCCTCATTCGTTGACATCATCACCAGTAGCCCTGTCTTAAAGCCTCATTCGTTGACATCATCACCAGTAGCCCTGTCTTAAAGCCTCATTTGTTGCATTGCTTTCAATATTTATTTGATAATGTTTCTATACAGTCACTAGTGTGGAATGTTAAACTCTGTGGATGTGGGAGTTGGACCCTGAACAAAGAGGATGAGAGGAAGATAACAGTTATTGAAATGTGGACAAGGTGGAAGATGGTCAGAATCATCTGAAAGGACAGAGAGTGAAATGAGTGGGTTAGAACAAGAGTAGAAGTTCAGGAATCGAAAGGGTTTCTCAGTACAGTTAGAGGAAGAAAGATAACAAGTACAGATATTAGAAACAAAGACCTGATAGCTTCGTCTTGGCAACAGTTAACAGAGAAATTGAGGGCAAAAGCAGAAGTGGAAGAAGAAAACTCAGATGGGTGAATAACTTTGAGGCATGAACTGAGGAAGGATTGAAGAAAACCAGAGAAGAAGCAAGATGATGTCAATGGCCCCGCTAAGGCTGTAGTGACAGAGAATGGTCCTGTGAAGTGCCTCAGTATGTTTTACAATGTTAAAGGTGCTATATAAATGCATGCTGTTGTAGTTCCTAAGCTCAGATTTGCGCCTTTTGGTCTATCAATTGGTCGGAAAGGCTCTTCTCCTCTTTGTCCCATGTGTCTAGTCATAACTCACACATCAAGGACAGCAGGAAAATCAGATTCCCCATCTCCCTGAACAAAAGTGTTTTGCAGTGGAGTTATTTTACGTTATTAGCTCACACCAGTGTCTTCAGCTCAGAAGTGAATTCAGAGTTTTAGTTCTGGGTGACACAGGAAATCCTGCCTCCCTCCTCCCCCTCAAAATGTATGACTTGACAGAGAATAAAACTCAGCTTCAGCATCTTTACTTAAGAGAAACAGGGTATCCCCTACTAACCTCTTCTTAAGTCTGCCTGAGAGGGCAAGTAGGTTTAACATCTCATCCAAAGGCTGATGACTCTGACAGTGTGGCCCTCCCTCAGTATTGCCTTGGGGGTCAGCCTAGATTTTACACTCAAGTCTTAAGTAGGACTCGAAATCACAACTTTCTGACTCAGAGGTTAATTGGCCCGCCCACGTAAAATGGCAGCGCCAAGCCAATCGTGGGCGGCGATCGTCTGCGCGCCCTCCCACGCCCGCTCCCATCCAACTCCCACGACTGGGAGAAAATTCTCCCCTGTGAGTAGTTAGGGTTTGGAATGCACTGCCTGGAAGTGTGGTGGAGGCAGGTTCAATTGAGGCATTCAAGAGGGCATTGGATGATTATTTAAATAGAAACAATGTGCCGGGTTACGGGGAAAAGGCAGGAGATTGGCACTAAGTTAAAATGCTCAGGGAGCTGGTGCAGACACGATTGGCTAAATGGCCTCTTTCTACATCGTAACGATTCTGTGAAATACATGCGCGCGCACACACACACACACACACACACACATGTACACGCATACACACACACGTATACACACACACACGTACACACATACACCCACACATGTACACACCCACACATGTATACACACATACACATACACACACATGTACACACACACACATGTACACACACACATACGTATACACACACACACGTATATACACACACACGTGCACACACACACATACACATACACACACACACATGTACACACACACATACACACACACACACACGTACACACACATGTACACACACACATACGTATACACACTCACACGTATACACACACACACACACACACACACACACACGTACACATATGTACACAGCTCCACTCTGTCCTTCCTCTTCCTGGAAATCAGCCTTTTGCACAACAGCAGCATTTATACCAGGATTGCCCTGTGACAGAACTGAGCAAACACTCAACACAACAATGCACAAGCAGACATGCACAGAACCACTAACTGGACAGGGAAAGTTCTGAATTGACAGATCATTCTGCCCAACAATTCTTTGCCAGCGTTTATGCTCCTCACAGCCTCTTTCTACTAGTTACTTCATCTCACTCTATCAGCCAAGTCTTCAATTCCTCTCCCCCTCATGTATTTATCGGGCCTCCCAGTAAATGTAAGTATACCTTTCATCTCAACTATTCCTTGCAATAGTGAGTTCCACGTTCTCACCAGTCTGCGGGTAAAGAAGTTTCTCTTGAATTCCCTATTTGACTACCTTATAATTATAGGAGGTCTTGTGGGACAGTGGGTAGTGTCCCTGCCTCTGAGCCACAAGCTCTGCATTTGAGTCCCACTCCAGGACTTGATGGTCAAGGAAGTTGCATACATAATACAGCCAAACAGGTTGAGTATCAACCTGCAAATCCTACAGCCTACACAACCAGTGGCAGGCTGGTAAGAGTGGGAGAGACTCCTGGTCAGCCATGTGATGGAAAGAAAGTTGCAGCCTCTACCATCACTACCCATAGCTCCAGACATGCATGTAAAAATGTATGTTGCCACAGCGTATTGAATGAACTGTAACCCCTTATATTCATTGGTAGTTCTGGTCTCCTGCACAGGTGAAAACATTTCTTTTATGTCAACCCTGTCAAAGCCCCTGACAATTTGAAAGACCTCTATTGGGTCACCACTTAGCTTTCTCTTTTCTCAAGAAATGACAGCCGACCTGTTGAATCTTTTCAGGTGGTGGGTGGCAGAAGCAGCCACATGTCTGATGAGCTTACCATCAATATATTCTTGCACTCCTGGTAGCAACGATGTTTCGAAAATAAGAATTCCTAACAGAGGTGGGGACTGTGAATAATTTCATGCTATCGACACACATTCCCTCACTAATGCTCTTGGGTACTTATTCATGCAGCCAGGTACACACACTGCCCACTGTACCCTTCAAAGTACAAGACAACACTATCAAATACCTGGAGCTGTGCCACTGGGCATTTTCACAAAGACTGACACTTAACATTCCTTTGGGTCTTTGCTCACTCTGCCAATGTAACTTTGACAGAAGAATGATAGAAACCCCGTTTATGCATATTGTGTTGCCAGTAGCTGCAATGTGTTTAGTGTTTACTGTTAATGGACATCAGAGAGGCCCCACAGCTTGCACACTATCGTGCAGTAATCCAAAAGTTGCAGTCAACCAACACTACTCCTGAAGGTTCAGTACTTCAAACGGCAAGTATGGGACCAGCACAAATTGGGGCTAATTTCTTACTAATTCCAAATTAATTGCACTCTAAATTTTATACTTGTATTTTCAGGCATACAATCAGGTCACTCCTGTCTGTATCCCTTGAAACTTTATTGAACAGAATTCTAACTATCTCAGTTTTGAAAGTTTCATTTGACGCTCAGTATCCACAGTCTTTTGGGGAAGAGAATTCCAAATTTCCACTGTACCTTGCGTGAAGAAATAATCCTGATTTCGCTCATGAGGGGTCTATCTCTAATGATAAGTCTCCCCATAATTTAACTCTTTAAGCCCCAGCACCTTGCTTTTGAACCTGTGCTGTAATCCCACCAACTCCAATATATCTTTGCCGAGGTGCTGCTCTCAGAATGCAATTGCTCCAGATTAGGGTCGGACCAAGGTTCTGTAAAACTGGAACATCACCCCCCCCACCCCACCCCACCCCCCGTTATATTTCAGCTTTTATCAACCTCAGGATGGCCCAAAGTGCTTTACGATCAATGAGATACAATCAATACATGTGAAATGTGGCCACTGTTGCAATGAGGAGCAGAGGGGAAAGTGCAGAGGTGAGGGAGTGTGTTCTAGTGAGAAAGGCCGAAGGAGCTGCAGAGTGAGGGGAGGGCTAAGGAAATGGGTGGGGGAGGGGCTGCAGAAAGACAGAGTCACATGACCACTGGCTGCTATTTGGGATAAGAGGCTTACTTAAGAAAGGATCTACTTGCACTGGAAGAAGTTCAGAGAAGATTCACTGGGCTGATTCCATGGATGAAGGGGTTGTCTTAAGAGGAAAGGTTGAACAGTTTGGGCCTGACCCCACTGGAGTTTGGAAGAATGAGGGGTGATCTTACTGAAACATGGTGGGACTTGACAGGGTGGATGTGAAAGGATGTCTCTCCTTGTGGGGGAACCTAGAACTCGGGGACGCAGTCTAAAAATTAGGGGTCTCCTATTTTAGATGGAGATGAGGAGAAATGTTTTCTCTCAATTAGTCTGTGGAATTCTCTTCCTCAGAGAGCAGTGGAGGCTGGGTCATTGAATATATGCAAGGCTCAGTCAGATTTTTCATCGACAAGGGAGTCAAGGGCTATGGGGGACAGGCAGGAAAGTCACAATCAAATCGCCCATGAGCTTAATGAATGGCAGAGCAGGTTCAATGGGCTATGCTTGTGTCCGTGTGTGTAAACATGGAGGAACTTCAAGATAAGGACCAGAATTTGAATTCCAACACATGGTGGGGGAAGGGTGGAGGGAGGGGTGTGGTCAGGGAACCAACACAGGACAATGAGGAGGATCAATAAGGGATGGGCGAGACATGGTAAGGAACAGGATACAGCAGGGAGGGAAGGGATTGGGGACAGAGTTTAGAAAAAGTTAGAATTCATGGAGAGACAAGGAATGGGAAATTAGAAAAGTGGGTATGAGAGAAATCAGATCTGGGTGCGATTTTCTTCAAAACTAATCAGTCAGAGTGAGAGCTCAGATTCCTAAAGAGCACTCAGGGTGGGAGAAAGTCTCACACAACACGAACTGGTCAAAGTAAATTATCTTTGATCACAATTTGTTGCTTCCATTATATCCAAGATTGCTTTGCAAATGCTCCCCTTTGGCCCATTACAGCTCATCACATAACCCATTCGCATCTTCAGTGCCACAGGTAAGTATGTCCTCGTGCAAAACAATATTAAGAAATGGAATATCTTATCACAGCGTGTTACTGAAGTCAAACCAATCACAGAATCCAGGTGGGAGATAAACACTTGAAGAAGCAAAATGTTAAAGAAAGGATGTGACTTTGACCAATTTGTGTTGTGTCTGACTGAAAGCAGGAAATGTGACAGCCAATCTGCACAGCAAGATCCCACAAACAGCAATGAGATAATCACCAGCATTTTTTTTAAGTGATCTTGGTCGTGGGATCGATATTGACTCAGGGAGAACCCCCTGACCCAGTCACCTTTGAATCATGCTTCAGGACTCATCAAGTGTCAGCCTGGATTTTGTGCTCAAGTCTCTGGAGTGGAACTTGAAGCCACAGGCTTCTGACCCTGAGGTGAGAGAGTTACCCACTGAGCCAAGGCAGGCGCCCAAACACAGCCGCCAATTTGCCCACAAAAAATTCTACAAATAGCAATTGGAACATACACTTTAAATGATACTGGCGAAGGGATAAGTATTGGCCAAGATGCTGGGAGATCTTCCAGCTCTCCTTCACGATGTGGAATCGTTTGCATCTGCTTGAGAAAGCAGATGGGGTTTCATTCGAAAAATGGCACCTCCCACAGTGCAGCACTCCCTCCCTATAGATTACCCACTCTGTCCCAGGGCTGGGACTTAAGCCTGTAACCATCCTGACAGAGTCACCAAATAAGCCAGGCTGGCATTTAAAGAGTAGACAGAAAGGGTATGGAAATAGAATCAGAGCAGACAGCTCCAATGTGGGGCTAGTTAAGGCCAGTGCAATGGGACAAATGGGCTTCTCCTGCTGGGAGAGTTTTCTGGCTCCAGGGTTAACTACATATGATGAGCCAACATGGAAAGAAATATTCTAAGTTGGCCGGCACAGACAGGAGAGCCTAGAGCAATGTTTTACTTGATTTTTATACAAAGGAGTTTCCATTCACACCCTGACTAGACCCTAGCTGTGCCGACAGGAGAAGGAACCAAAGACGACAAATTGTGGCATCTGAAACTAACCAAATTGCACCAAACGATATCAAAAGAATATCAAACTTCCCTCCTCCCAGTCATTGCTATAGGCTTCATAGGTGAACAGGAACCTCCCAACAATCAGTCCAAACTCTCAGGAAGACAATCATTCCAGAAAATTTCCTTAATACAGCAGAATCGGCCCTTTAGGAAATGTCCTTTCCTTTAACAATTTGATGAAGAAGCCCCTTTCCCCAACTCATTCTGTGTTATCATCAGAATGAAGTCAGCTCCATCTACACTCAGACGTGCTCTTTGTAACTAAACTCTCCCCTAAGCTGCTTCACTTCGAACACCCAGGAAGCACATAATTCTCTTAAAAACAAATAAACGCATCCTCGCCACATCACCACTTCCTCTCCATGGCAAGATTTTTTTTGACCCAAATTAGACTCCTTTAGCCAGGAGAGGATGTGATTGGCTGATGATCAGCCCTTTCCACTTGATATCATTTGGTTCCCCCTCCATCTCCCTTCCTGCTTTCCCTGCAGCTACTGTTACTGTTGGTGTTCCCTCTTCCTCTGGGTTATTAAGATGCCTCCCTGAACATTCTAATGCTTCTCAGTCACTAAGCCTCCTGCTTGGTACAGGATTCCACTATCCCAGCTTATTTTTTATTGGTTGAGGGCAATTAGGGATATAGAGCCAAGGCAAGTAGATAAAATTTCAGGTACTGATCGTCAGTGATCCAACTGATTGGCGATGGGCTGAATGGCCTCCTACTGTTCCTAAGCTCTAGGTGAGGCAGCCCACTCTCAACCTCCACTGCCATTGCTCTCAATGACAGGAGGTGTAAGCCTCTGGCCCCCTCCACAATCACCCTTCACTGCCCCTTCCCACACCCGCTCCTCATTAGGAACAATGCTTCTTCAATCGCCTGGACCTGCTGCACCCATCTCACCCAGACAGAACAGTGAGAAGGTCACAATGCCAATGTGTGTCTGGTGTCCCACAGGGAGTAGCACCTCTCTGGAAAGTGAAGATATTCTTCACTCCGGACAACAGGTGTCAGCTGTAAAGCACTCACTCCAGCGTCTGCTACAGAGGCTTTGGGATATTCAGCACAGTAAGGGTTAATTCTCACTGTGCGTATTCAACACAATGAGTACATGGGATGCTGCAAAGAGAAATGTCGATAGTAAAACAGGGCAGAGATGAACAGCAGAGAAAAACAACGGAATGTTCATTGCATAATATTCAAAGTAACTTTAAAACCACTTCAAGTAATTCATTTCTTTTATTTGGTTGATGGGTTTTTTAAAAAAAATCACAATGTTAACTGATTTTTATTGGAAAACCATATTAGTTTTCTCTTTTCTAAAAAAAAGTCAGTAACTCCATTCATTTGAAACAAAACTGCCTGCACAGTCTGGGCTGAATTGCACAAAGCTCTAGTCACAGTTCCACTCACCGTTTGCAGGCTGATTAAAGCTCGACACTGAAGTCTGTCCCATTTTCTTCCTGCTTCAACAGGAGACCTTTTATCCTCTTTCGCATGAAGTCAGCAAATCGTCAGAACCGTCCCAGACACTGTACACAGCCACAGTTCCTCCAGTCATCGAGGCACCCTGAGTTCATTTCACTCTTTCCACAGAGAGGGTTTCTGACGCTCTCTCTCTCTCACACACACACACAGATACTAATTGAAAACTTTCCCAGCTCACTCTCTGTCTCTCTCTCTCTCGTGCACACACCCAGCCCTTATGCTGCTTCAGCCTGCAGTCTGTCTGTTCCTGCTCAGCTAGCATGCTTGTCATTCCTCTATGCAGATTAACTCGGAGAGGTCAGAGGGCATGGGGAGGGAGTCCCAAGCTGGTACAGCGTTATTGGAAAGCAAATTCTCTCCTGTGGGTCTGTTCCTTGTACCCCAAAGAGGAAATAAACTTGAAGGGGTGGCAGTGGGGGTGGGGGGAAGAGAGGTGGTCTGATTTTTTTTTAGAAAGGGGATTCTACACCCCTACAGTTAAAAATTAATTTTAAAAAAGTAGATTTTCATTAAAGGTCAAAGTAGAATCATTTCAAATCTAGCAGCTGCAATCTTATCAGGACAAAGAGGGTAATAGAAATAATTTCAGCGCAGGATAAGCTGACATTGTCAACAAGCTCGAGAGTAAGTGTGAAGGAAACATTTGGCTTCATTTAACAGTTAAGTGCCTTTTAAATACAATTCAAAAACAGAATTACCTGGAAAAACTCAGCAGGTCTGGCAGCATCGGCGGAGAAGAAAAGAGTTGACGTTTCGAGTCCTCATGACCCTTTGACAGAACTATAAATGCAATTATAAAAACAAAAAAACTGCGGATGCTGGAAATCCAAAACAAAAACAAAAACAGAATTACCTGGAAAAACTCAGCAGGTCTGGCAGCATCGGCGGAGAAAAAAAGAGTTGACGTTTCGAGTCCTCATTACCCTTCGACTGAACTCCATTCTGTCGAAGGGTCATGAGGACTCGAAACGTCAACTCTTTTCTTCTCCGCCGATGCTGCCAGACCTGCTGAGTTTTTCCAGGTAATTCTGTTTTTGTTTTTGTTATAAATGCAATTGTCTATTCCAAATCTTTTCGAAGTATTTTAAATAAAGGGTTTTGTTAAATCCTTGTTTCCATTGTTCAGTTTTTAAATCTCCCTGTGGTTTTCACTATATTTTGGCACTCATCGAGCAGGAAGCTTGGGCGCGACCACAGGGTGAAAGACAATCTCAAACCCACAAAGATCTTCTGCACAGTGAGGTAGCTGGAGCTAGGTGACCATTAGGAAGGCCAAAGCTCTGCTTCAGGGATATTTACAAGTGTGGCATAAGGGCCCTAAACATCGATTCTCGCACTTTGGGAGGCACTAGCTGATGATGGTAAGAAATGGTGATGCCACCCGTGTGCTGGCGTGCATCTCAATGATCAATGGCTACAGCGGCTTGGCAATAGGTGCCAACACCAAAAACACCCACCCACAATGACACCTGATAACCAGTTCATATGTGGCCTTTTGTGGATTGGTCTCTTCAGCCATCATCAAAAGTGTTCATTATGAAGCTGCTCCAACGCCAATGGATTTAATTTGCTGTCATGTCCATCATCTAACATGGATGGAAGGATGCTCATGATGACAGAGTTTACTGAGGAAAACCTGGGCCCAGGCTATCGGTCATTCCTACCCAGAGACAGAGGCCTGGTATCAGCCCCTGAGCCCGAATCTGGCCCATGGAGCCCCTGAAATATCGAGCGTCATCATCACCCAGTCGGCAATTCAGCAATGGAAGATCGGGCTTGCAGGGGCCCCAAGAACATAAGAAGGAGCAGGAGTAAACCACTCGGCCCCTCTAGTCTGCTACGCCACTCAATGTGATCATGGCTGATCATCAACCTTAACTCCACTTTCCTGCCTGCTTCCCATATTCCTTGATTGCCTGAGAGGCCAGGTGAATGTTTTATTGGGATTGGGAAGGAGGAGGAGGTGAGCAGTGGGCGCACGATTTGGGTTAATCAGAAGGGCCAGTCGGTTATTCTGGGAGTCGGGAAGTGGTGAGTAGCGATTGGGAGAGCAGAGGTCAGGAGAGGAGGGGGGAGAGGACAGGCTCCCCAAGGCAGCCCCCAGGCTTTGAATGTGAGATGGAGAGAGGGGCCACTTGTCATTGGCTGTGGATTTGCAGGGAGGCCTGATTTTCCTGATGGTGATCGCCTCAGGGAACCCAATGCTGCACACGGGGCCTCAGTGGACCATTAGGCCCTTTATTTGAATGTGCTGTCTAGGCTGAACATCTGTTTCAGGGCCTGCAGGAGCACCTATTATTTTGCTGACAAATATAGCAGGTGGGGCAATTCCAGTTCTTAACACACGTGTGTTCCCTACACATCACATGAGAGAGTCAGGAGCCTGTTCAGTGCCTGAATATCTGGTGTGAAGCAGCAGAATATCTCGACCAGGATGTCAGAATGTGCAAAATAGCTGCCCATAATGATTTCCCTCCTCGCTACTCTGTGAACCTGGCCCCAGCTCGCCTTCAAATCTGGCAGCCACGTTGTGTAGGGTTACCAACTCTTGTCCTGGAGGTTGGAGCATTTGACATGCTGATCACATGACATCTGAGCAAGTTGTGCCTGATCTCGTGACAGCTACAAACGTTCCTGAACTCAGCTGGAAGATTGGGGATTTCTGCTTGCGGTTTCATAAGTGTCTGTACGAGAAGTTCCAAGAACCACAAGGCCTATTGTGAACAGCAGAAAAGGGGAAACTGAGGGTGGGGAATAAGGCAGTGTGAATGGCACGTTTATTGTATTATTAAGATTAAAGATACACAGGCGGGTGTCATTAATTGGGGTTTCTCCTGAGCAGAAGACACTTTCTGAAATTATGATTGGGTTGAGTTAGGAGGTATATGCTTGTAATGTTTCATGCTGTAAATAAATGGAAGGCTGAACAAAGATGAGCTCCAATATCATCCTTCACCAACTGGCTTTCTGGGATAGAACAGCTCAGGTATAGCAATGATGTACAAAAGGTTTAGTATAACTTACTTGCTTTTGTACTCTTTGCCTCTATTTATTTGCCCAGGAACCATATATCATTTTAAAAACCGGCTTTATTGATTTTTTTTGGAAAGATTTTCTGGTTTATGAGGGAAGTGAGACTAATTGGATAGCTCTTTCAAAGAACCAACACAGGTATGATGGGCTGAATAGCCTGCTTGCTTCTGTGCTGTATCATTCCGTCACTTGACACCTTCAAAGATTTGTATATGGGAACCCTCAAGTTTCTTTGTTCCTCCAGTTCCTTTAAAATTGTACCATGTGGTTAATATTTCCTCTCCCTGTTCTCCCTGCCAAAATGCACCACTTCACACTTCTCTGCATAAAATTTCACTTGTTGTGTAGAAGCTCATCATAAAGCCAATTCAGAGTGAAGTAGCGCAAAGCATTTCCAGTCCAAGAGAGTGACAGACAGATGATTATGGAAGAGTGGAGGCAGACACAGACAGAAATCACGAAAACCACTGAACAGGTTTAATTCATCCAGATTAGAATGGGCATGGTAAACACTTTGGACAATGGGCCACATATTACTCAATTGTAATCTGAAAAAGCAGCAGTTTGGTTTTATGTGCCTGGAATTAATCGCAGTGACAGAAAAGGACGGATTCAGAAACCATCTGAATGAATTCCATCACTTTCCCCATCCTGAAATGAAGGGAGTGAGTACTGACATCGTTGTTAGCCAATGAGGCGGAGATGGTGCAGGGTTTACACCAAAGAGAGATTATTTAAAGACAGGGGTTATATCAGGTTTGCCCCCAAGTTGAGGGGCAGGAATTGTGATGCATGATTAGCCCACCCCGATTTAAGTGCTGCAGGCAGATTGCAAATTACATGCTCCCTGTCCATTTAAGTGATTGTGGCGTGCAGCCCAGTGCAGCTGAATAGCTGCATGCTCCACAGGGGGCCCTCTGTTCATGTGAGACTAACGCCGCTAAAAGCTAGTCCCCACTCCATAAAGCCGGTCTGTATCTCTTGGACAACATCGGAAAAGCTTCAGAAAGGACCCAAAATGATAACAGGTAAGCCATCAAGTTTTCAGATACCAAACCGCAGTCATTAGCGCAGAAGGTCAATAGAAGAAAGGAAGTTCTCTTTGAGAGAGAGGGCTTGAATGTCCTTTCGACATGTGTTGAGAAGGGAGTGAGAGCAGGTGGCCTTGGTGTTCAAAGTCACCAGACCAGCGGCGAGCATCTGGATATAGTGCCGCAGGAAGTTTAATGACCTCACAGGAGTCATCAAGGTCAGTCAATGTATGTTTACAAGTTATTTTCTATCAACTTCACCACTGGCCTCACATATAGGGCAGGGTTTGTCACTGAGCAGATGGGAGTGTGCCTGACCTGCTCGAGTGTAAAATGACACCTGCCGACAATTAAAAGGCCTATTAAGGCCATTAACAATCTACTTGAATTAAATGGGCGGGCAAGTGAAAAGGCCAAGAGGGCTGGGCATTTTTTGCGAAACCTCATCCACAGGCGGGGTGAGGTTTCGATCTGTCATTTAAAAAAAACATTTTCATATTAATTTCTAACCTGTTCCTGCTCATGTGACAGAGTTACATGTGGGGACATGTCTTTGAACATCTTAAAATGCTTCATTTTTAATTTTTCATATCTTCATCTCTCTGAGGCAGCTCTGGGCTTCCTATCCACTCCCCCCACCCCACCCCCACCCCCAACCCCGAGCCCGCCCGACCAGGACAAAATTCTGCCCATCGTTCCATCACCACACCTCACTCACTCACCAAGTCAACGTCAGCCTCAACTCATTCACACGTTCATGTGCTTTGGCCTCACCCTCACACATTTAGCGCCGTTACGAGCTGCACACGCACGTCTCCAGCTTGTACACACTACTAGCTATTCAACTGTGGCAGGCACATCACCCAAACAGATGGCACCACACACACTGATACACTTCTGTCTCTCTTGCAGGACAAGGAAAAATTTCTTCTCTCAGAGGATCATGAATGCCTGGAATTCTTGAACCGAGACAGCATTGAAGGCTGAATATATTCCAGGGTGAGACAGACAGATTGTTACCAGTAGAAGTTATGGCGAGCAGGCAAGAAGGTGGAGTTGATGCCACGATTGTATCAGCCATGATCTCATTGAATGGCAGAGCAGGCTCAAGGAGCTGAATAGCCTACTCATGCTCCTAATTCTTATGTTTTTATGGTCCATACTCAGCAACAGCAGCACCCTCCATGCTGGCTGCACAATTAGGGGCAATGGGCAGGTTCCAGAGACAGGAGCTGAGGGCATAGCGGATTACACCAACAGAGACTGGCAGCACCCCACTCCCCCACCCCCACCCACCTCCATTCTGGAACCAAAGGGAGCAATGCTGAAGGCCAAACTGATAGAGTGGCAGGGTGGGAACTTCAGCTGCCCGCAGCATTCGTGGAGCAGAATGAAAATAAAAATGCATCCCGAGCAATCAGGCAGCAGGAGCGTTGCTTCAGCACACTGGTGGTCTGCTCACTAACATTGCTCATTGCAGCATGGCTCTCACTGCATAAGTACCAGCTATATGTAGCTCAGTGGCAGAGGTGGGGGGGTGGGGGGGTTGGTGGGGGGGGTCATTAGCCAGACATGTGGCAGAGAGCCTTTATCGCCAAGCAGCCACTTTCTGGTTCAGTGTGAGGGCTGTAAGGTAGCTCGACATGCAGGCTGGTGCGGGATGAAAGCATCACGACTGCTGCCAGGATAGTGGGCATTGACCAGCATGACAGGCACCACGTGGCCACACACCAACTGTACATTCAGCCGGCAGGTTTCAGTACATTTCAACATTGTGATACAGCCCCTGCAGAGACACATGTGTGCAGCTGTTGGCTCCTTGCAACATTGGGAGGCCCATTCCTCCTGCGTCTCCCTGCTTAGGAAACAACCAAGTCCTCTCTCCTGGTGCACATTGCCTTTGTGATCTCCCACGTGCAGTGACGACTGGAAACTGCAGGGTGTTTATGATGCCGCCTTCTCAGCCTGGTACGATGCACTGGCGAAAAGCATTAATGGCCACAGCTGCCCTCAAGGTCACAGGCAGCACCGCCCTCACCCGGTTCTGAAGCTGTAGGCCTGATCTCATGAGGCAGCACGGTTCTCTGTCATCTCCTTGGTGAAATGCAGTCACCAATCACAGCTCCTGGATTGGGTACCAGTGGGAAAAGTGTTCCTCCCTGAAGACCATGGCTGGGTAAGGCCTCCTACAGAGAGCCCGCCTCCTCCTCCCTCTATGAACATCTTGTCTTCCCTGCGGCCTCAGTCCCATCTCCCTCTGATGCTGCGGCTCAAGGGGAGCTGCAACTATATCACTGTGACTGAGGGTAAGTGGTGTGCTCAGAGGCCTTTTAAAAAAAAAAACACCTTCCAAACATCCAGCACAATTCCCTTCTGACTTTTAACAACTTCTCGCAACTTCCCTGACAACCCAGTACTTCCATGAGCTCTGAAACAGCAACTAGATTGTTAAAACCATCTCACCTATAATTTGAATGGTTTTGGGGTGGGGGGGATGTGGAGTCTCTGATGCTGCTGAGCACATGTTCCGCTGTGCATGTGTAGTAATTATAGTTTTGGGAATGTTGGACTGTGGCTTTAAGAATAATCCTGTGCTGTAACATGATCTGTGTAAACCAATGTGTTAGCAATGTGGGATACCTCAACAGGAGAGGTTTCTTTAGTTATGGAGTTTGAGGAACCCAAGTAGCTGCTACCGCTGTCTTGTAAATAAAGCCAAATGTTTCCACTAAGAAAAACTGTCTGAAGATCAACTCTATAACAAACTGGTGATGAGGATAAACAGAATCAGTGCTGCACCTTGCCCAGCGATTGTGATTATCTAAGGTTGTTAAAAATAACAGAAGATACACTCATCCAAAATGCCACAGTCTGGCAGAGTCAATCCTGTCAGGAAGATATAATAATTTTCATAATGTTATTGGAATTTACTGTAAAGTAGAGTAATAGTGGGATCTGTGTCTATGCCTGAGTATGTGTGTGTGTGTGACTTAATTGAATTAAAGGCAGCTGGTCTGAAGGCTTTAATGTATCAGAAGATAAGCTAGGTTTAAAATGTTAAATAGGTAAAAAGGGGGAAGTTTTAGAATGTAAGAGGTAAAGGGAACATTTGCATTTTAAATGAACTAGACTAGCTTGAATTCAAAGGAGGAGTGCAATGTTTCACCTAACCAGGAGAAGTTATGGAACAGAGTGTTTATTTTTCCCAAAGATTACTGATAAAATTGGTACTATGAGAGATTTTTATTGTTAGAGAGGTAAAGTCCAAAGACATAGTGAAACAATAGGAATTTGCATTCAAAGGGGAAAATATGCATAAAGGAGAAAAGGTTGTGTGTAATGGTGGGCATTTTAAAATCTAAAACAAGTGTGAAAAGCCTCCAGCATCTAAGCCTCAAGCTGCTGTCTACAAAGAACTGAAGTTAAAAAAAAACTCACTTTGATAAAAACAAAAAAACTGCGGATGCTGGAAATCCAAAACTAAAACAAAAACAGAATTACCTGGAAAAACTCAGCAGGTCTGGCAGCATCGGCGGAGAAGAAAAGAGTTGACGTTTCGAGTCCTCATGACCCTTCGACAGAACTTGAGTTCGAGTCCAAGAAAGAGTTGAAATATAAGCTGGTTTAAGGTGTGTGTTTGGGGGATGGAGAGAGAGAGAGAGAGAGAGCGAGGTGGAGTGGGGGGGTGGCTGTGGTTGTAGGGACAAACAAGCAGTGATAGAAGGAGATCATCAAAAGATGTCAACAACAATGGTACAGAAGAACACATAGGTGTTAAAGTTAAAGTTGGTGATATTATCTAAACGAATGTGCTAACTAAGAATGGATGGTAGGGCACTCAAGGTATAGCTCTAGTGGAGGTGTTTTTTTTTAAAGAATAATGGAAATAGGTGGGAAAAGGAAAATCTTTATAATTTATTGGAAAAAAAAGGAAGGGGGAAACAGAAAGGGGGTGGGGATGGGGGAGGGAGCTCACGACCTAAAGTTGTTGAGTTCAATATTCAGTCCGGATGGCTGTAAAGTGCCTAGTCGGAAGATGAGGTGTTGTTCCTCCAGTTTGCGTTGGGCTTCACTGGAACAATGCAGCAAGCCAAGGACAGACATGTGGGCAAGAGAGCAGGGTGGAGTGTTAAAATGGCAAGCGACAGGGAGGTTTGGGTCATTCTTGCGGACAGACCGCAGGTGTTCTGCAAAGCGGTCGCCCAGTTTACCTTTGGTCTCTCCAATGTAGAGGAGACCACATTGGGAGCAACGAATGCAGTAGACTAAGTTGGGGGAAATGCAAGTGAAATGCTTTTTCACTTGAAAGGAGTGTTTGGGTCCTTGGACGGTGAGGAGAGAGGAAGTGAAGGGGCAGGTGTTGCATCTTTTGCGTGGGCATGGGGTGGTGCCATAGGAGGGGGTTGAGGAGTAGGGGGTGATGGAGGAGTGGACCAGGGTGTCCCGGAGGGAGCGATCCCTACGGAATGCCGATAGGGGGGGTGAAGGGAAGATGTGTTTGGTGGTGGCATCATGCTGGAGTTGACGGAAATGGCGGAGGAAGATCCTTTGAATGCGGAGGCTGGTGGGGTGATAAGTGAGGACAAGGGGGACCCTATCATGTTTCTGGGAGGGAGGAGAAGGCGTGAGGGCGGATGCGCGGGAGATGGGCCGGACACGGTTGAGGGCCCTGTCAACGACCGTGGGTGGAAAACCTCGGTTAAGGAAGAAGGAGGACATGTCAGAGGAACTGTTTTTGAAGGTAGCATCATCGGAACAGATGCGACGGAGGTGAAGGAACTGAGAGAATGGGATGGAGTCCTTACAGGAAGCGGGGTGTGAGGAGCTGTAGTCGAGATAGCTGTGGGAGTCGGTGGGTTTGTAATGGATATTGGTGGACAGTCTATCACCAGAGATTGAGACAGAGAGGTCAAGGAAGGGAAGGGAAGTGTCAGAGATGGACCACGTGAAAATGATGGAGGGGTGGAGATTGGAAGCAAAATTAATAAATTTTTCCAAGTCTAGACGAGAGCATGAAGCGGCACCGAAGTAATCATCGATGTACCGGAGAAAGAGTTGTGGAAGGGGGCCGGAGTAGGACTGGAACAAGGAATGTTCCACATACCCCATAAAGAGACAGGCATAGCTGGGGCCCATGCGGGTACCCATAGCCACACCTTTTATTTGGAGGAAGTGAGAGGAGTTGAAGGAGAAATTGTTCAGCATGAGAACAAGTTCAGCCAGACGGAGGAGAGTAGTGGTGGATGGGGATTGTTCAGGCCTCTGTTCGAGGAAGAAGCTAAGGGCCCTCAGACCATCCTGGTGGGGGATGGAGGTGTAGACGGATTGGACGTCCATGGTGAAGAGGAAGCGGTTGGGGCCAGGGAACTGGAAAGTGTTGATGTGACGTAAGGTGTCAGAGGAATCACGGATGTAGGTGGGAAGGGACTGGACAAGGGGAGAGAGAAGGGAGTCAAGATAACGAGAAATGAGTTCTGTGGGGCAGGAGCAAGCTGAGATGATCGGTCTACCGGGGCAGTTCTGTTTGTGAATTTTGGGTAGGAGATAGAAGCGGGCTGTCCGATGTTGGGTGACTATCAGGTTGGAAGCTGTGGGAGGGAGATCCCCGGAGGAGATGAGGTCAGTGACAGTCCTGGAAACAATGGCTTGATGTTCAGTGGTGGGGTCATGATCCAGGGAGAGGTAGGAGGAAGTGTCTGCGAGTTGACGCTCAGCCTCCGCGAGGTAGAGGTCAGTGCGCCAGACAACAACAGCACCACCCTTGTCAGCGGGTTTGATGACAATGTCAGGGTTGGACCTGATAGAATGGAGTGCAGTAAGTTCAGAGAGAGACAGATTAGAATGGGTGAGAGGAGCAAAGAAATTGAGACGACTAATGTCGCGCCGACAGTTCTCAATGAAAAGATCAAGAGAAGGTAAGAATCCAGAGGGAGGGGTCCAGGTGGAGGGAGAATATTGGAGATGGGTAAAAGGATCCGTTGAACTGGGAGAGGACTCCTGCCCAAAGAAGTGAGCCCGGAGACAAAGACAGCAGAAGAAGAGTTCAGCATCATGCCGAGCCCGAAATTCATTGAGGTGAGGGCGTAAGGGTATGAAACTAAGTCCTTTGCTGAGCACTGAACATTCAGCATCGGAGAGGGGAAGGTCAGGGGGTATAGTGAATACACGGCTGGGGCTGGGATTGGAAGAAAGGGTGGGGACGGAGGGACAGGCAGGGGTGGAGGGTCCTAGATGGGTGTTGGTGTCGATGAGTTGTTGGAGCTTGCGTTCCTTAGCACTTGAGAGAAAGAGAAAAAGTTTCTTGTTGAGGCGTCGGATGAGCCGAAGGATAAAATGAAACCGGGGGCACGCGCAGCTTTGAAAAAGGGTACGGCGATGCTGCTGGAGGGAGAGGTCGAGTGTGTTCATATGGCGGTGCATGGCACTGAGTGTGGATCTCAGACTGTGACGGGAACAGCAGTCCGAGAAATGTTTTATGTCCCGGAGATACCTGTAATCCTGGGTGGGTTCGAAAGATGAGGGGTGGAATTTCAGTTGAAATCCACGTGGGGTAAGTCGGAGATGGAGACAGTCACTGAGAAAGGAGATGTGGCTGTGAAAGCGAGTTTTAGTAAACACCTTGTCAAACACCAGGAGGGAAATGGAAAGCAAGGAAGGTGAGCAGGGCAAAAGAGAGGAACGGAAATCTTGTCGCAGAAAAGAACAGAACTTCTTCAAGGAGGTAGGCATTTCTTGAAGAGCAGTGGCAGTCAATTAAACACAGAGATAAAAACAAAAAAACTGCGGATGCTGGAAATCCAAAACAAACACAAAAACAGAATTACCTGGAAAAACTCAGCAGGTCTGGCAGCATCGGCGGAGAAGAAAAGAGTTGACGTTTCGAGTCCTCATGACCCTTCGATAGAACTTGAGTTCGAGTCCAAGAAAGAGTTGAAATATAAGCTGGTTTAAGGTGTGTGTGTGGGGGACGGAGAGAGAGAGAGAGAGAGAGCGAGGTGGAGTGGGGGGGGTGGCTGTGGTTGTAGGGACAAACAAGCAGTGATAGAAGGAGATCATCAAAAGATGTCAACAACAATGGTACAGAAGAACACATAGGTGTTAAAGTTAAAGTTGGTGATATTATCTAAACGAATGTGTTAACTAAGAATGGATGGTAGGGCACTCAAGGTATAACTCTAGTGGGGGTGTTCTTTTTAAAAAATAATGGAAATAGGTGGGAAAAGGAAAATCTTTATAATTTATTGGAAAAAAAAGGAAGGGGGAAACAGAAAGGGGGTGGGGATGGGGGAGGGAGCTCACGACCTAAAGTTGTTGAGTTCAATATGCAGTCCGGAAGGCTGTAAAGTGCCTAGTCGGAAGATAAGGTGTTGTTCCTCCAGTTTGCGTTGGGCTTCACTGGAACAATGCAGCAAGCCAAGGACAGACATGTGGGCAAGAGAGCAGGGTGGAGTGTTAAAATGGCAAGCGACAGGGTACTTTGAATTGGATTGTTCAGGGTATCGTGATTCTTTGCCTGGGTCTTTTAAAATCTGTGTCTTACTGTTGCCTTAATGAAAGTGTAACTGGGATTTAGATTAACTAGGGGATTTAGAAGTTATTATAGTAGTAATTTGTAGATAAATGGGTGTGCTTAAAATAATTTCTTCTATTAATAAAGGTTTAACTTAGTTTAGTAACTCTCCCGAATGAAGACCATAGCACGCAGTTACCTATGGTGGCCAGGGATAGATGCCGATATTGAAAATGTCATAAAGCACTGTGTGCAATGTCTGCAGCTACAAAATCTGCCAGTCGCAGCCCCAGTATACCCATGGAAGTGGCCTGGTAGACCCTGGGTGTGATTGCACATGGACTACATAGGTCCTTTCCATGGAACCACATTTCTACTGATTATAGATGCTCAATCCAAGTGGTTAGACACTAATGAGGTAAAGTCACAAATGTCAGGCATGACTATAGAAAAACTACACCAGAGCTTCACCATCCACAGATTGCTGGAGGTAATCGTCTCAGATAATAGAACTGCATTTACGAATGCTGAATTCCAATGATTTATCAGCCTTAATGGTATCAACCACATGAAGACTGCACTGTACCATCCGTCATTAAACAGACTGGCGGAAAGGGAAGTATAAACTTTTAAGGCAGGAATGAAAACGTTAACAGGTGACCAGGTGGAGACCAAACTTGATTGTTTCCTATTTCACTACAGAATAAACCCTCCCCCCAACACACACGACAGAGCAACACCTGCAGAATTACTGATGAGGCGCCTAAGACTAAGCCTAATCCTTCCCAATTTGGAGGGGACAGTGGAAAAAAGTCAAGGGAACCAAAAAGCAACGCATGATTTGCATAGTCCTGAGCGACAATTTACTGTTGGATGGAGCAGTATGTGTAAGGAATTTCAGTGGAAGATTGAAGTGGTTACCGGGTAAAGTAAGTTCAGTGACTGGACCATTATCGTACCATGTGGAAGTGGAGGGCCAGATCACCTATAAGCATGTGGATCATTTGAGAAAAAGAGAGATACCCCAACAAGATATTGTTCCGGCTGTAACCATGACTGAACCAGCATTTCCTGTTGAAGATGCTCAACCAAGGACAGACATGCCCGATGTCTCTGTCGGAGTGGAAGACACTGAACTGCGTGTGCCTAATGAGGTACCTGATGTTAATGCGGGTCCAGAGAATGTGGTTCCTACAAAAGAATCGGAAGTGGAGCTGTGATGTTCCACACAGATCAGGAAACCACCTGAAAGACTGAACTTGTAATTTCATGACCTTTGTAAATATTGTAATGCCATGAGATAAATATCCTTGTAAATACAAAATGCACAGAAAAGTTAAAGGGGGAGGAATATAGTCATTATAGTTTTGGGAAATGTTGGACTGTAGCTTTAAGAATAATCCTGTGCTGTAAGATCACATAATCTGTGTAAACCAATGTGTTAGCAGCGCGGGGAACCTTGAGAGGGGAAACTTCTTTAGTTATGGAGTGTGATAAGCGCTTGTGCTACTGCGCTCTTGTAAATAAAGCCAAACGTTTCCACTGAGAAAAGTTGTCTGAAGATCGACACTATAACAGCATGTTTAAGAGAGGGTATTAATAGGAGCAGCGAGGCGCAAAATGTCACGTTGGGCACCAAATCAACATTAGATGCTGACTGACAATGTGGTCTTCTGAGGCATGTCCACACTATCACTCCCCCACAACATGCCAGTCAGCACAGGTCATGTCAGAAATGGGCAGGAGCAGCCCTCTGCCATCTTTAATCTCAACCGGCTGCCAGGAGTGCCAGCCAGAGACTGTTTACACTGCGTCTTTATGAACTACAGCAAACAGAACTCATGATCTAAACTGCAGCAACATCTCCCAACTGAAGCTGGATTATTTCTCCGGAAAAATGCAGTTGAGTGGAGGATAGTAACGCAATCCCAGCAGTGTGTGTGTGTGTGTGTGTGTGTGTGTGTGTGTGTGATTGACAGGGGAATTAGCCAATCGTCTCCAATCTGACTGAGTTTGGAAGCCCCAAAAAAGATGAAAGTGTTAATCCAGTGAGGCGGAGGCTCCTGGAGAAAAGAACACCACAGATGCAGCATTGTAGATGCAGGGTGAAACGTCCTCTATGCCACCAAGACAGCAAGCCTTAACCCGGGTCCCCCACTGCGCTGCGCTGGTGTGACTCTCAACCCTCTATGGTTACAATACCAGCCTCTCTGATTCAAATTGGGGCTGGATTCTGAACTGTGATCCAATGGGACTAAATGTATCCCAACTTGCTAGGAGAAGCAAGGGACAAAATAGTAGGGAGTCTGACCATCATTTTCCATTCCTCTCACTACAAGCGTGGTGTTGGAAGGCTGCTCACATTGCACAGTTGTTGAAAAGGGATGGACCTTGTAATTACAGGCCAGTCAATCTAACCTTGGTGCTGGGCAAATTAGTGGAAAAAATAACACAGAAACAAAAAATGCTGAAAAACTCAGCAGATCTGACAGCATCTGTGGAGAGAAAGACAGAGTTAACATTCCGAGTCTGGCAGATTTCCAGCGCCTGCAGTATTTTGCCTTTGTCTAAGTGGAAAAAATTCTGAGAATCGATATAAATCATTTAGAAAGACATGTGTTGATCAAGGACAGTCAGCATGGATTTGTTAAGGCAAGGTCGTGTCCGACTAACAATTACATTTTCTGAGGAGGTAACAGGGAAGGTTGATGAGGGTGGTGAATTTGAGGGACTCAGCATGGATTTTAGCAAGGATTTTGACAAGGTCACGGATGGCAGACTGATCAGCAAGTTAGAAGCTCATTGGATCCAAGGGAAAGTGCCAAACTGGATCCAAAATTGGCTCAGTGACAGGTCGACAGGTGTTTCTGTGACTGCAAGATAGCTACCAGTGGGGATCCTCATGGCAAATACCAGCCCCCATACTTTCATGGAATATATCAATTATTTAGGCTTAAATGCAGCGGGCATAATTAAGAAGTTTTCAGATGAAACAAAAATTAACCATGTGATTGACAATGAGGGAGAAAGCTGTAAACTGCAGGAATATATCAATGAGCTGGTTATGTGGGCAAAAATGCAACTCAGTAGCACAGGGCACTGGGGAAGAAGGGTTCCTGAGTGACTGTGTGAGGGAGCTGGATTAACATCAGTAGAGATACAGTCAGTAAGACAGGGCGCTGGGGGGAGAGGGGTTACTAAGTGACAGTGTGAGGGGTCTGGATTAACATCAGTAGAGATACAGTCAGTAACACAGGGCGCTGGGGGGAGAGGGGTTACTAAGTGACAGTGTGAGGGGTCTGGATTAACATTAGTACAGATACAGTCAGTAACACAGGGCACTGGGGGGGAGGGGTTACTGAGTGACAGTGTGAGGGAGCTGGATTAACATCAGTAAAGATACAGTCAGTAACACAGGGTCCATGTGTCCATGAAATGTTTAGTGTTTTGTCAGAGTGGTAATGAAAACACCAGCATTCAGTTACAATCAGGTTCTTGCATGAACTCCTGGCATGTGAGGCTGCCAGGTGTTGGCAAAAAAAAAAAATAGCAATGTATTTTTCAGTGAAAGGGGTAGGAAGTGCAAAGAATTCCAATAATATATTTTGAAATGAAAACATGGGAGTGTTATGACAGGTGACAATTGGCCTGTTTTGCAAACAACATCCTTGATGGTGTTTAAACAGCACTGACACAGAATTAGTGTACAGTCAAAATAGAGAGAAACGTTACATGCTGCATTACATCTGCTTTCTATTTCCTGAGCAACACTTACATTTGAGAGGAATTCCTGCTTAGAAGCAGTCTTGAGGTTTTTTTGATCACACTTCAGTTGAACATATTTTTTGGGGGACTAGGAAATTTCTTAAAGACTGAAAAAACAGAGGTTATGAAAACCAACAGGTTTATAGAAACCTCCCTGTAAACAAGGAAGCTAAATTCTGACTCTGCAGGGAAAATGGGATTAGTGGGTGCCTGAGAATGATGGAGTCTCTAGGCTCTGGAATTTTCTCCCTAAATCTCTCCAGCTCTCTACCTCTCTCTCCTCCTTTAAGACACTCCTTCAAACCTACATTTTTGACCAAGCTTTTGGTTACCTGTCCAATAACCTCTTTAAGTGAGGTAAGTTTTGTTTGATAAAGTTCTGGGATATTATACAATGTTAAATACAGGTTTTTTGCTTTTATAGACTGGAATCTAATCGAGGGGTTTGGGGAATGGTGTGGGGTTCATGTAGGATAACAGGTTAGCGAGAGTGAGCTACAAGATGAACTAAAATCGAGGGACTTGGGGAAAGGTATTTATATATAAATCCCCAGAAGAGAGCTATAGGCTGGAATCTAATCGAGGGGTTGGGGGTGTGGACGGGGCAGTTATATATAGAATAACAGATAACTGGGAGTGAATTACTGGCTGGAATCTAATCATAGGGCTTTGGGTGGGTGGGGGTTAGGGGCGTTGGCAGGGACGGGGGGGTGGTTTTATACCCATATATAGAATAAAAGGTACCCAGGTAAGAGTGCATTATGGGCTGGAATCTAATCAAGTGATCTGTATCATTTATATATATAATATATAGAACAAGAGAGTCAAAGAGATAGGCAGGAATGTAGAGTTGGGGCCACAATCATGATCTTATTGAATGGTGGAACAGTCTCGAGGGGCCGAGGGGCCTGCTCCTAATTTGTATGTATGTTCGTAAAACAGATACCCGGGAGTGATTTATGGGGATAATGAAAGAGGTTAAATGATTTCTGACCTTTCTGCCACACACAGTCCAGCAGAGAACTGGAATGAGCAAAGGTGAGAAATGGGGCAGAGAGTTGCATTGCTCGAGGATCTGGATCAGCAATGTGGGTATGGCTAGAGGGAGGTGAAGCTAGTGGTGGAAACAGAAACTATTCAAATGTGGAGCACTGCAAGCAATGCACTAAAATAAATATTCATTGCACTTTAAAAAAGTCAATAAGCACATGGGACACTGCATGCTTTCAAACAGGTCAATACATAATTGAACCCTTGAGAGAGCTAGGATTTCCCATTATGAAAGAGAATAAAACTCCAGGCTCTCAAATCCTGACTCACCGCTTACTCATCGCATCAAATTAGGCTTGAAGTCTGATTACAAAGTCATTTATGCAGCATTATCGTCTGAACAATTGATCCCAGCATCACTGTAATCACCAGAGGTCTGACACACTCTAAGCACAGAACATACTTCTCTCACATTGAACATTCAAAATGTTGCTCAGTAATCTTTCTGCCAATCGAACTGAAGGAACCTTTTTTCCCAATTTTGGACATCTGCTGTCAGCATCTGAGAACTCAAGGTCAAGTTAACGCATATGTTCGGCACAGAGTAAAGCTCCCTCTACACTGTCTCCGTCAAACACTCCCAGGACAGGTACAGCACGGGGTTAGATACAGAGTAAAGCTCCCTCTATACTGTCCCCATCAAACACTCCCAGGACAGGTACAGCACAGGGTTAGATACAGAGTAAAGCTCCCTCTACACTGTCCCCATCAAACACTCCCAGGACAGGTACAGCACAGGGTTAGATAGAGTAAAAGTCAGGGAAGAGCTATGCTTTGCTGCTATTCCTGTATCACAGAAGGGTTGCTGCACTCATCTTTATTTGAATTACTGCGTGATGGTAAGTGCACTCAGGCTGGCTACATCAATGAACTGGGAGAGCTTGCAGTCCGAACCCACTTAGGGGAGTTGGCGGTGTGTGTGTGGGGTGGGGGGGGGGTGGTGGGTGGGTAGGAATCGTGTAGGGAGATTGGGTAGAGGTACAGGAACGAGGGGTGGGAGAACAGGAGATGAGAGCAGAAACAGAGGATTCAGGAACAAAGATTTGATTGAGATCAGTGTCACAGGTGTAAACAGGCACAACTGGAGAAACAGCATTCACAAGGAACCCAATTATTACATGAAGTTGGAAAGAGTTGGAGAGTGTAATAAGGGAGCTGGAGTGTTCCTTCACCTCCATAAAAATAATCCTGGCCATTACTGTAGTGGGACAGTTTTCAACACAAATGCAATCTCTCCCCATCAAAACAAATAGTTTATGTTTCCACCATGAGCTTCTCCTCCTTCTAGCCATACCCACATTGTTGACCCACATCTTGGGGCAATGCAACTCCCTGTCCCAATACTCAACCTCTGCTCATTCCAGTTCTCTTCTGGACTGTGTGTGGCAGAAGGGTCAGAAATCATTTAACCTATTTCATTATCCCTGTAAATCATTATCCTCGCACTCCACACTTCAAGACCAGGCGAATATTCATAAACCTCAATCTGGTGAACCAGATCTGTGTGTAGCCCCTTGGCCATCCTGCAGCCCAATGTTAATGAGGTCATACCTCAAAATCGCTGTTATATCACTTAAATTCAGAATCAATCCCATGCAGGTGGTATGCCTTCAGTTTTGAGTTTCTCAACGGTTTGAAAAATTATCTCAACTACTTGGGCAAGGGAATCCTCCCACATTGGTCAACAGCTTGTTAATATCAGTCAATCGTTTATAATTCAAGACTTCATCGCACTAATCCATCATCGAACATGGGCCCTTCAGATTAGACAATAGACTGATGACCTCTCTGTCTGCTCCAGTGCTTCAGGTGGTCACAGTAATGGAAGAACAGGAAGGCACAATGGGCTGCATCTTCCTCAATGGGTCACAATCCTGATGTCGGCCTCAACTCCAGGTCAGGAACTCAAGTGACCTTGGTGGGATGTGGTCACAATATTCCAGGAGGAGGCCAGTTAAGAATCCACCTCTTGTGGCCATTCAAGTAATGGAAGTGAGTGGACCATTGAAGGGGATGCCCAATTGGAGGGGCTGCAGCCATGTCTGGTTGGCAGCCCTGCCAGGAAAGTTGAGGTAGGTAGAGGAGCATGAGGGCACTTCAAGATGGAGGTGTCTCTGGTTTCCAGCACAGAAGCCATCAAATAAAAGAGTCCTGAAGCCGGTAGGGCCACTGGGTGGAGGGAAAATGCCTTCGGAGTAATAATGATTGATACGGTGCAGCCTTTCATCCACGTTACCATGTCACTGAGCGTGAGGTCTTCAGTTCCGATAGCCCCCAGCCTGCCACTGGGAAGCTGCCTCTAATACCTGGCAGCCTCCAAAATCGGTGAGGTTCCATTCCAACAGCAGGGAAATATAATCGGTGTCACAAAATGGCTCCTAAGTGGGAGCTGGGTGGCACTAATTGGTTACCTTTATCCATGGAGTGGGGAGCTGATTCAGTTCTGATCCTGTCCTGGGAAAGTCCCCCCCAGGTTGGAGGGAGCTGTCCTGAGGCAGCGTCCACCCAGATCAATATCAACTTCATTTTCCCACCCTATCCCCAGATCCTTTAATGTCCAAAAGTCTATTCACCTGAGGCATGAATATACGGAAGACTGAGCAACCACAGCCTATGGGGTAGAAAATTCAAAAGACTCACAATCCTCCGAGTGAAGAAATATCCCGTCATCCCAGTCCTAATTGTTTGAACTTTTATCCTGAGACTATGATCCTTCTAGATTCTCCAGCCGAAGGGAAATGGCCTCTCAGCATCTATCCTGTCAAGCTTCTTAGAATTTTATACATTTTAATGAGATCATCTCCCATCCTTCTAAACACAGAGAGTACAGACTCATTCTTTTCAATCTCTCCTCATAGGACAGCTCTCTCACCCCAGGAATCCATCCAGTGAATCTTCATTCCACCCACTCTAAGGCAAGTATATCCGTTCTTAGGTAAGGTGACCAAAACTGAAGTCAGTGCTCACCAAAGCTCAGCACTTCCTTACTCTTATACTCTAAGCCCCTTGCAATAAAGGCTAACATATCACTTTGCCTTCCCAATTGCTTGCTGCACCTGCATGCTGTTTTTTGTGTATAATGTACAAATCCCTCTGAATACTATCAGTCTCTCACCTTCTCAAACACATTCCGCTTTTCTATTCTTCCTGTTAAAGTGGCTAATTTCACATTTATATAATCTTTCTGTCGTCTTCTTGCCAATCGCTTCATCTGTTTATATCTCTTTGCGAATTCGTCACAGCTAATTTTCCCATCTAGGTCCAAGTCATAAGCAAACTTGGATCCATTAAAATTGGTCCCTTCACCTAAGACGTGAATATAGATTGTACATAGCTGGAGCTAAGCATTGATCCTTGTGGCACCCTACAAGTTGGATCCTGCCAACTTGAAAATTATCTGTTTATTCTTAACAAAAACAGAAACAGAAATACCTAGAAAAACTCAGCAGGTCTGGCAGCATCGGCGGCGAAGAGCACAGCTGACGTTTCGAGTCCTTCTGTTGAAGGGTCATGAGGACTTGAAATGTCAACTGTACTCTTCTCCACCGATGCAGCCAAACCTGCTGAGTTTTTCCAGGTATTTCTGTTTCTGCTTTTGTTTTGGATTTCCAGCATCCGCAGTTTTTTGTTTTTATATCTGTTTATTCTTACTCTCTACTTTTTATCCTTTAACCAATTCTCAATCCAAGCTAATACATTACCCTCTGTCCCATGAGCCCTAATCTTGTGTAAAAAGCTCTTGTGTGTCACCTAACTGAATGGCTTTTGAAAATTCAAATATACTACATCCACCAGTACTCTTTATCTACCCTGCTACACCCTCAAAAAATTCCAATAGATTTGTCAAGCATGGTTTGCCTTTCATAAAACCCTGTTGACTCTGCTGAATCATTTAATGATTTTTGCAATGTACTGTCACCATACTCTCAATCATAAATTCTAGCATTTTCCCAATGACTGATGTCAGGAGTTTCCTACTTTACTCTCCCTCCTCTCTTGAACAGTGGAGATACATTTGTTAACTTCCAATCCATTGGGACCATTCTAGTGTCTAGGGATTTCTGGAATATCATAACCAATGCATTTGCTTTCTGTGGAGCCATCTCTTTAGGGATGCTACAGGATGTAGGATGTCCTCAAAACATCCCTGAAAAACTCAACCATCCCCATCCACTCTTGGGAGACCCTGACTTGTGACTGACCAAAATGGAGATGGTTCATTTGGGAAGGCACTGAGGCACATTGCAAGACTTTGTTGAGAATGTGCAGAGGTGAAGTCAAGGCGTTGGAGAGAACTGACAAACCTCCCAACAACCCATCTGCTTGTGGCTGAGTCAGCAGATCATGTATCTGATGATCAGCCATCTGAGAACCCCTCGAGCTGGATTGATCCTCAATCCTGAGGGACTGCCTAGGAAGGAGAAGAGCCGCCTCTTTAAAATCGTTTTCCATTTGTTCATGGGATATGGACATTGCTGGTAAGGCCAGCATTTGTTGCCAATCCCTAACTGCCCTTGAGAACAGTTAAGAGTCAACCACATAGCTGTGGGTCTGAAGTCACTTGTAGGCCAGACCAGGTAAGGACAGCGGATTTCCTTCCCTAAAGGACATTAGAGAAGCAGATGGGCTTTTACAACAACTGATGATAGTTTCATGGTCACCATTAGTGAGAGTGGCTTTCAATTCCAGCTTTTTAAATTAATTTAATATATTTTCCTTGAATTTAAATTCCACCAGGGGTTGTGGTGTGATTTGAGTCCATGTACCTGAGCATTCGCCTCTGGATTTAGTAGTTCAATAACATTAACACTGCTGTACCATCTCCCCATAGACATGCCTTTGGATGTTGGTCATCAGGTCCAGGGGATTTGTCAGCTTTCATTCCCATTAATTTACCCAGTACTTTTTCTTCACTATTATTGATTATTTTAAGTTCCTCACTTTCTAGAAACAATAATTCAGGGCAAAATTAATAGTCACATGGACAAAGGCGGGTTAATTAAGGAAAGCCGGCACCGGCTTAATGTAAAATCATGTTTAACTAACTTGCTGGAGTTTTTTGAAGAGGTATCAGAGGGGGTTGATGAGGGCAATGCTGTTGGTGTGGTATAAATGGACTTTCAAAAGTCATCATCGCCATGGAAACCAGGCAATGAGTCTAAGATCCACCATCTGGAATATTTCAATGGCTTTATCTGGTGGACAAAAGCTGCAGCAGAATGAAACCTTCAACCATCTTGGTTTCCTTGCCATTGAATCAAGGTTTTGTTCTGTCAGGACACATGTGCCAGCTGGTGTGCAACAGTTTCTCCGTGCTAAAAGATGTCCCACACAGGCTTCCTTTCTTTCCGAGCACATCTCCCAAGTCCTTTGGTGACCAGCAAATAGTGACAGGAGCAGGATCATGTTGTCTGGAAACTTCTATTCATGATCTGGCACTGAGGTGGCTGTTACAAGAGGGCCTTCTAGACTCAGACGAGGCAGGGGTGCCTTTTGGCAGCTGTAACTACAACTGAGCAGTTCTTTGTAGGACCTACTCTGCTCACTCCTTATTGGGGAGGGGAATGGACAAGTAGCCTGAAACATAATCTGCCTCATTTCTCCTGACCAGGTAGCCACATCCAGAGGGATCATCTTCTGCAGCAGAAACTCATGAAAGACACAAGTGGTAAAGTTTGGGACCTGGAACATCAGGACCTTCATGGACACACCGAGTGAATGCCCAGAGCGTTGCGCTATGACATCGGCATTGCCGCTCTGAGTGAGACCTAGTGACCTTGAGAGGGGCTGCTCAAGGATCTCCGAGATGGTCAAACTTTCTTCTGGAAAGGGAATTGAGAAGAACACAGAGTTCAGGGAGTTGGATTTGCCATCAGGAATGAACTTGTGAACCAGCTTCATGCGCTCCCTCTTGGAAGAAATGAGCACCTCATTACTCCTCGTCTCAAACTGGTGAGGAGTCAATTCACCACCATGGCCAATGCATATGTCCCAACTCTGGACACCAATGATGAATTCAAGGAAGATTTCCATGCCATATTTGATAAAGCTCTCCATTGGGTTCCAAAGGAGGACAGGCTTATTCTTCTCAGATGCTTCTACACCAGAGTTGGAAGAGATTTCAATCTCTGGAATGGAACTCTTGGCAGGGAAGGAATTGGAAATGTCAAATCCAATGGCATTCTTCTCCTTACCAAATGTGCAGAACGTGGGCTTATCATCACCAAGAAGAACAAGCACAAAACGTCATGGCAACACCATCGTCCAATCACTGGCACCTGATCGATTACATCATTGTCTGTGCCCAGAACCACAAAAATGCCTGCACCAGTAGAGCAATGACATGGGCCAATGACAGCTGGACCAATCACCCATTTATTCAATTATGTCCATCAAACTGACTTCCAAATGATGGGTGCAACAGAAGAGGTTTTCGCGAAGGATCAACGTCAAAGCTCTGAAGGAGTCAATCAAAGGAGACCGATTCTGACAATGGCTTCGGGAAAACCTTTCAAACTTCAATCAGGAACAGAAGAAGAGTGTCCACAGTGTTTGAGATATCCTTAAGGCCAATGTCCTCAATGCTTGCAAAGAGATACTTGGATTCTCTGTTGGGAAACATCAGAGTTTATTTGATGAAAATGATCAGGAAAGCAGCGAACTGATTGGTCATACACGCAAGACTTTCTGCACCTGGCTGAATGACCCAAACTCAAAGCAAAAGAAACCGATTTACCAACAAACAAAGGCCGAGGTACAAAGGTGCACCCATGACATGAAGAACGTGTGGTGGCAGACAAGGCAAAGAAAATTCAACATCTTGCCAACGTGAATGATATCTGTGGATTTTTCACTACCACAAAGACCATTTATGGCTCAACTGCTCAAGGACCAGTTCCTCTGAGGCCTAAGGACGGGGGAGATCTGATCAAGGAAAGGGAAACTGACAACATTGGAGGAAGCATTTTGAAGACCTTTTCAATCAAGAATCAATTTTCGATGAGAGTGATTTCAACTCCATCCCACAACACCCAGTTACAGATGAGCTTGGAACTCCACCAATGCCTGTGGAGGTGATGAAAGCCATCACACAAACAAAGCAGCAGGAGGTGATGGAAACTCCACTGAAATCTTTAAGCATGGAGGAAAAGAATTAACATTCTAGCCCCACGCCCTTACCCTATGGATCTGGAATGAAGTGGAAGTCGTGAATGACATCAAGGATGCCATAAATGTGACGATCTTCAAGAAAGGCGATAAATCCAACTGTGGGAATTACAGAGACGTGTCCCTGCTTTCTATTGCAGAAAAGATCATTACACCGACCCTTCTGAACCAACTTATTACACTTGCTGAAAAGCTACTCCATGAATCTCAATGTGAGTTTGGGCCATCAAGAGGCACAGTCAGCATGATTTTTACAACTTGTCACGATGACAGGCAATTGAAGCTGAGTGATATATACCTATAACTTCGCCAGCTAACCAAAAACATGCCGAATTGTTTAAAAGGGACTTTTTTTTAAAGAAAAGAAAAAAAGCACGGGCTAAAGATGGCTGCCACAAGTCATCTGATTTATGGAAGATGGAAGTTGACCACTAAGTTACCATATGGATTGCCTTACTGGCATGCCCTGACATGATTGCTCATGGAACGCCACAGCTGGAGGTGTCAAGGTCCATTTCAAAAAGGACTATTGAAAGGAAGGTATTAAAAATACTAAGAGCTGGAACTTTAATCAACTGTATCCTATCAAGATAATGGGGAATTGCTGGGATATACAACCAACAAACACTCAAACCCCTGTGGAGGATGAAAGAACACCACCTCCTGTTGGTTTTTGTCACCTTGAAATGTATTAAAGATTTCTGACATGAGACATCAAAATGTGATTATTTGATCTACAACAATGAGTACAGCAGACATGGTAATTGAATTCCTTTGGGCTATACATCTACCGCAGGGCTTTAAGAACTGGGTTTTAACAAGCCAAAGTAGTCACCATCGGAGAGATTTTGCAACAAAATTTCAGAGGAGAAACAGGCTGAAGAGATTGCTCTCTCTCTCTCCCTGGGAATAAACATAGCACCCAGTTCAAGAAATCGGCCTGCCCAGAATCTATCAACAAACCAAGAGCTGGTAAGAATTGCAACATCTTCTGCATCTACCTGCTCCAAGGAACCAGATAACTTCAATCAGCTGCAACATTTAACAATCTACACCTCAAAGACAAGCAAAGGACTCCTAACTGGATATTCTTTTGACTTTTATTTGGACTCTAACTTTCTTTACTTCTAATAACAGTGTGTGTGATGTCACATCTTTTATTATTTTCTAACTCGGGTGCGGGAGTTAAAAAACTTGCTCTTTCTTTAACTCAAGAAAACCTACCTTGATTAGATCCTCATTGTTCACTGCATCGATAGTTAAAAGTACAGTTGGATTTGGAAAAGGCATTCATGGAGGGAAAGGAAATTTAAAAACATTTGTTGTGATCAACCGAGGAGGCTGAATAGAGAGGGCCCAGTTCAGCCCTCCCCACCTGGCCATAACAAGCTCGCCAACTATAAGAGAACTGTTGTGAACAACATCAGCTTCTCTACCGAGCGTCCTTTGACTCGACAAAGGCCCTTGAGTCCGTAAATTGTGAGGCTGACTGGAATATTCTGCTAATGTGAGGACGTGCTCCAAAATTCATTACCATCTTTCACCTGCTTCTTGATAATAGGCGAACGGGGATCCTCAACGACGGATCCATTACAGACCCTTTTGAGGCTAAGACAGGAATCAAACAAGGTTGTGTCATTGCTTCAATTCTTTTTTTCGATCTTCTTTGGTGCCATCCTCCGTCTGACTAGACACAAGCTGCCTGCTGGAGTGCCGCCTATTTATCAAATGGACGGTAAGCTATTTAATCTCCAATCAAAAAACAAAGACCACCCTGACCTCATTCAGTGAGTTCCAATACGGTGATGATGCCACTGTAAGTGCTGTGTCAGAGATGGACCTCCAGAGAATCGTCGATGTGCTTACTAGGCATACAAGAGGGTGGGACTAACATTCAACATTCAGAAGACCAAAGCCCTTCATCAGCAAACTCCAAATTCACTCATCCCAGCCCCAATGTCATAGCAGAATGAGGAAGGAGACTTTGCATAGTCAGTTTGACGAGCTAGGCACCAAATTAAGAAGCAGAACCGCAAAGGTAATAATTTCCTGATTATTGTTACCTGAGCCACAAGCAAATTGGCATAGGACAAATAAGATTAGAGAAATGAAAGCATAAAAGCAAAATACTGCTGATGCTGGAAACCTGAAACAAAAATAAAAATAGCTGGAAAAACTCAACAGGTCTGACAGCATCTGCGGAGAAGAACACAGTTAACGTTTCGAATCCGTATGTCTCTTCATCAGAACTGAGGGAATATAGAAATGACGTGAAATATAAGCTGGTTGAGGAGGGTGGGACAGGTAGAGCTGGATAGAGGGCCAGTGATATGTGGAGGCAAAGGAGAGATTGCCAAAGATGTCATAGACAAAAGGACAAAGGGGTGTTGACGGTGGTGATATTAGCTAAGGAATGTGCTAATGTTAACATTAAGGGTAGAAAGCAGGACGAGCAAGGTACAGATAGCTCTAGTGGGGGTGGGGTGGGGGGAAGGGATCAAAATAGACTGAAAGGTGGAGATAAAACAATGGATGGAAATACATTTAAAAATAATGGAAATAGGTGGGAAAAGAAAAATATATTTAAAACATGTAAATTATTGGAAAAAGGGGGTTGGAAAGGGGGTGGGGATGGAGGGGAGAGTTCATGATCTGAAGTTGTTGAACTCATCCACACCGAGCCCATCCACACCGAATCCCCCACACCGAGCCCATCCACACCGAGCCCACCCACACCGAACCCCCTCACACCGAGCCCACCCACACTGAGCCCACCCACACCGAGCCCACCCTCACCGAGCCCACCCATACCGAGCCCCGAGCCCATCCACACCAAGCCCACCCACACCGAACCCCCTCACACCGAGCCCACCCACACTGAGCCCACCCACACCGAGCCCACCCTCACCGAGCCCACCCATACCGAGCCCCGAGCCCATCCACACCGAGCCCATCCACACCGAACGCCCCCACACCGAGCCCTGAGCCCACCCACACTGAACCCACCTACACCGAGCCCCCCCTCACCGAGCCAGCCCACACCAAGCCCACCCACACCGAGCCCACCCACACCGAGCCCCGAGCCCATCCACACCGAGCCCATCCACACCAAGCCCACCCACACCAAGCCCCAAGCCCACCCACAGTGAGCCCACCCACACCGAGCCCCGAGCTCCCCCACACCGAGCCCCGAGTCCCCCACACCGAGACCCCCACACCAAGCCCACCCACACCGAGCCCATCCACACCGAGCCCCGAGCCCAGCCTCACCGAACCCATCCACACCAATTGCGCCCACACCGAGCCCCGAGCCCACCCACACCGAGCCCACCCACACCGAGCCCACCCACACCGAGCCCCAAGCCCACCCACAGTGAGCCTACCCACACCGAGCCCATCCACACCGAGTCCACCCACATCGAGCCCCAAGGCCACCCACACCAAGCCTACCCACACCGAACCCCCCCACACCGAACCCACCCACACCGAGCCCACCCACACCAAGCCCATCACCAAGACCATCCACACCGAACCCACCCACACCAAGCCCACCCACAGTGAGCCCACCCACACCGAGCCATTCCACACCGAACCCACCCACACCGAGCCCACCCACAGTAAGCCCACCCACATCGAGCCCATCACCGAGCCCATCCACACCGAGCCCATCCACACTGAACCCACCCACACCGAGCCCACCCACAGTGAGCCCACCCACACCGAGCCCAACACCGAGCCCACCCACACCGAGCCCATCCACACCGAGCCCACCCACACCAAGCCCACCCACAGTGAGCCCACCCACACCGAGCCCACCCACAGTGAGCCCACCCACACCGAGCCCATCCACACCGAGCCCATCCACACCGAACCCACCCACACCGAGCCCACCCACAGTGAGCCCGCCCACACCGAGCACATCCACACCAAGCCCACCCACAGTGAGCCCACCCACACCGAGCCCACCCACAGTGAGCCCACCCACACCGAGCCCATCCACACCGAACCCATCCACACCGAACCCACCCACACCGAGCCCACCCACAGTGAGCCCGCCCACACCGAGCACATCCACACCGAGCCCACCCACACTGAGCCCACCCACACCGAGCCCATCCACACCGAGCCCGCCCACACCGAGCCCATCACTGAGCCCGCCCACACCGAGCACATCCACACCGAGCCCACCCACACAGAGCCCACCCACACCAAGCCCATCCACAGTGAGCCCACCCACACCGAGCCCACCCACACCGAGCCCATCCACACCGAGCCCATCCACACCGAGCCCATCCACACCGAGCCCGCCCACACCGAGCCCACCCACAGTGAGCCCGCCCACACCGAGCACATCCACACCGAGCACATCCACACCGAGCCCACCCACACTGAGCCCATCCACACCGAGCCCGCCCACACCGAGCCCATCACCGAGCCCGCCCACACCGAGCACATCCATACCGAGCCCATCCACACCGAGCCCATCCACACCGAGCCCATCCACACCGAGCCCGCCCACACCGAGCCCACCCACAGTGAGTCCGCCCACACCGAGCACATCCACACCGAGCACATCCACACCGAGCCCACCCACACTGAGCCCATCCACACCGAGCCCGCCCACACCGAGCCCATCACCGAGCCCGCCCACACCGAGCACATCCACACCGAGCCCACCCACACAGAGCCCACCCACACCGAGCCCACCCACACCGAGCCCATCCACACCGAGCCCACCCACACCGAGCCCACCCACACAGAGCCCACCCACACCGAGCCCATCCACACCGAGCCCACCCACACCGAGCCCATCCACACCGAGCCCATCCACACCGAGCCCGCCCACACCGAGCCCACCCACAGTGAGCCCGCCCACACCGAGCACATCCACACCGAGCCCACCCACACCGAGCCCGCCCAACAAGGTTAAAACTCTGCCCTATGCAATTGGCTTTGTTTAAATTTAAGACTCTAGTCTCAGGCTGAGGGTCCATTTCTATGCTCTAGTTTCTATGCAGCTCTATATAGATCTCTGTCCACATAATTAGCATTAAAACAGACTGCAGAAATTCAAACAACAGCAAAAAACGCTTGATACTGGAAATCTGAAGTAGGAACAGAAAATGCTGAAAATACTCAGTAGGTCTGGTAATATCTGCAAAAGGAGAAACAGAGTTAATGTTTCTGGGAAGAGCTGTGATGGAAGGTCAGCAAATGTTAACTGTCTCTCTCTGTCTCTGTCTCCACAAATGCAGACGTGATGAGCATTTCCAGCAGAAATTCAAGTACAATTGGCAGCTCAGTCCATCAACAAATTACCAACAACATTTGGGGGGTTAAATGAAATGTTTATTGGAAGTTGCAAATGACAGCAAATAATGGATTTTTAAACCTTACCTACTCGTTCTCATGAATTAACTAATGAACTGGATTTGCTGTTAAGTGTATTTGCATTTTGATGTTTAAGTAATATTAGATACCTTATAGTTTTATTTCACACACACACACATATACACACACACATACATACACACACACATGCACACACATATATACACACACACACATACACACCCACATGTACACACATATACACACACACATACATACACACCCATATGTACACACATATACACACACACACATACACACCCACCCACAAGTACACACATATACACACACACATACATACACACACATGCACACACATATACACACACATACATACACACACATGCACACACACAAATATACATACACATACATACACACCCACATGCATACACACATATACACACACACATACATACACACACATGCACACACACATATATACACACACATACATACACACCCACATGCACACACACATGCACACACATACATACACACACATGCACACACACAAATATACACACACATACATACACACCCACATGCAAACACACATATACACACACACACACCCCCTGCAAAAATGTGGTAGTCGAACTTTTCCAGTCGAAGACCATCTACAAACAGCAATCATCTCCCAGAGATCACCTGAATATTGACAAACATATATTCCCTTCCCCCAATAATATCAGCACAATCCCTGGGGGGTCCTCACCTCAAATAATATCAACACGCTCCCAGGGAGACCCCTCCCCATTCAATATCATAACAGCCCCAGGGACCCCTCTTCCCAATCAATATTGACACAGTCCTGCGGAGACCGCTGTCCAAATAATATCAGCACACTCCTAGGCAGAGCCCCTCCCCAATTAATATCAACACAGTCTCAGGGATCCCTCTCCCCAATAAATATCGACACACTCTTGGGGAGACCCCTGCAGAAATGACTCACTTCCAGGGACTACGTGACTTAAGTTAAAAAACAGTGCCAGTTACCAAAGGACAAATGGTGATTTCAATGCAGCAAACATTATTTTTATTTGTGCGCAGCAGTTGTGTGATGAACGATAGAAATTTGATGGTTTCACAAAGCACCTGGTCATCATCTTCTGGTCCCCTCAGTAGCCCTGAACCCCAATCTGAATGTACATGCATGGCTCACTTTGTCTCGGCTGTAGTAAGTTCCAAATACAGTTAACAGGTCTGGAATAATTTCAATTTTGTACAAGAATAATTCTACCTTCATTGACTAGAGAGACAGGATGACATTAGGAAAACTCAGATTTTTCTCTGCAAATATCACAAACCTGAGCAGGAGGGGGTGTGTTTAATTATAGTCTGTGAAAGCACAATCACAAATGGTTTAAAAGCGATAAAACCCACATGCACCACTTTGAGATGTTTATTTACACTGTTTCATCTTTTAAAAATCACACTTGAAGAAGTCCAATAACATTCAACTCACCATCAGAGATATTCATGGCTTGAGAAGTGAAGAAGCTGCATGGGTTCTGAGTAGAACAATACATCTCAGCTTCCAATATTAATGAATGTTCCCGTCACTCTGCTGACTAACCACCCATTGCAAGCACTGGCTGCAGCAGAAACCATCAGGATACACAAATGTCTCCAAGGATGCCATTAGCTGCATTATAGGCTAAGTGAAGGCAGCAAGAGTCCATCAACTGTCCACGAGAAACCACTGGCTAGTTTTTTTTCACTCTCTCTCTCTCACACACACACAGGCCCCCTCTCTCCTCCTCCTCTTTCTCCATCTCCCCATTACCACCCTGCCACAGCTGTAGATTATGCAGAGAGTTAAAATGAAAAGAAATGAAATGTCAGAAATCCATTTCCCAAAGTTAACAGGATTTATTTTTTCTCAAGTAAGAAAGCAAAATGCTGGGGATGCTGGAAACATGAAGTAAAAACAGGAAAACACTCAGCAGGCCAGGGTGTATCTGCACAAACAGAGAGGGAGAGGGAGAGAGAAAAAAGAAATAGATAACAGGTCATTGGCCTTTCATCGAACCCCATCAGAGGATATTTAAGAACTCAGTCCCAGAGCAGTTCAGAAGTATAGTGTGCACTTTAGAATGCAGCAATTCCAAACTCAGAGTCAGTTGCACTTCAATGATTGCGCAATAAATTTAGAGAATGCAGTTAAATATTTATAATGCTTCCAAAGGAGAGGGAGCACAGTGATTTGGAACTCTTACCGACATCCCAAGGTGCTCCACAGGGATGATGTAAAGCAAAATCGTTACGTCAGGAGATTTTAGGGCAAAAGCCTGGTCAATAAAGAGATACAAATCAGGAGCAGTAGGCCACTCAGCCCCTTGAGCCTGTCATCAGCGTATATGTGAAAACTAACAGATCGTGTCACTGAGAGGCAACATGAATATATATAAGAGGGAAAGAGATAGATTTCTAGACTCTAAAGGCATTAAGGGGTATGGGGAGAGAGCGGAGTATGGCGTTGAGATGGAGGATCAGCTATGATCATATTGAATAGCGGAGCAGGCTCGGAGGGCTGAATGATAATCTCCTGCTTCTACTTTCTATGTTTCTATGTAAATGAGAAATAGGAGGGGGCCAAGAATAGATCCTTGGGAGACACCAGAGGTAACAAATTGTGGGAAGAGGAAGAAAAGTCAATGATGGCATTTTCCTGGCCATGGTTAGATAAATCACAGTAGATGTACATATATGTGGGAGATAGAGAGAGAAGTTGCCTCAGTGCACTGTGTTATGATCCTTGGCCAGACCCTGTGGGAGATCCGGTCAGGGTTAGGTTTTGTTTAAAGTAGACAACGTTTGAGTTTCAAGATGCTTATTAAGTGACCAAGGCCAAGAGATTCCACAGGTTTTGAACAAACAGAAATATACTTTACTGTACAAGTTCAGAAAGATAAAACAATTTACAATATCGATCTTATACTCTAACATTCAGGGTAAATATAAGGTACAGGTGAATTAACAGGCAAATGATGGCAGAATACATCCCACAACAGACTAAATGACAGATGTGATCTAAATGGATTCCACGGATTTCTCACCAACCTACCCAGATGTTAGTCACACTGCCAATCAATGAATCTCACTGAAACTTTGTCTCTCTCATGAAGGCTTTCAGTCTTCACTTTTGAAGATCTTGCCTTGGAATTCTCTCCAAAAATTGACCTAACTCAGACATCTTCAATGATGGCCCACCTCGCAGGGTTCAATCTCACCTCCTGAGGTTGGGTTTTCCTAGGTTCTTGAGTACACTCAAGCACCAACTCACAGCACAACTTCAGATCTTCAGCCGTGTGAAGCAGAGCACCACTGCTCCAGAGGGGTTTCCTCTGTCCAGCAGCAACCTTCTGCTGCCTTTGTAGATCTTCCAGGCTTCTCATGAGCCCACTTCACTTAAAGTCTGCTCGCTGCACCTCTTTTTTTTTAACATGGAGCCTATTTCTCTGCTCCTTTCTTTTAACTTAACTGGGATCCATTTCTGTTCCTTTTGCCTCTGTCCCTCACCTGGGACACATGCTGGCTGACTGATCCAAACTGACTGTTCACTGAGCCTTGAACTAATCTGGTGACCTATCAAAATACTCCAAGAGTGTTCTGTCCTTATTACTAGATAGGGTAGGAACAAATATAACAAGCGGTGGAACACCATGTACCTTAAATGTTACAATCTCCACAGATTACAACCTTACATAGCACACAGCGATACATAATGAATTAATTTCATAACAACAGAGCTAATGAACACACCAACTCAGTCATAATCCTCCAAGGGGATAATCTGAATTAGTATCCTTCACCACACAAACTTGGCGATCTCTTGCCACGCTGATATCGGTAACAAGAGGCATGGTCTAGAGATTCATGCCCCCCCCCATTCTTGGGCATGCGGTGAGGTAGGGAGGATGGGGGAGCAGAGTGAATACCAGAATGATAAAACTCAAGCTGCCCCAATATTGGGCTTTGGGCCTCGTTCTAATGGACCCGGCAAGGCGCCCCCAGTGAAACGTTCTTCAAGATCGCGCAGCTGATCGTATTTGCATCACAGGGGCACTCAGGTCAGGGGTCATGAATTGAGGAGAATCGGGGGTGGTGGAGGAGGGGGAAGGGGAGAGCGGAAGAGGGTGGGGATTAGGAACAGCAGTGAGATTTCACTAAATGTGGGGGTCAGCAGGAAAACTGGAAAACTTACTTTTCAGGGCACAGACAATCCCAAGAAGGGTCACACGGACTCGAAACGTTCACCCCGTTTCTCTCTCCACAGACGCTGCCAAACCTGCTGAGTTTTTCCAGCATTTTCTGTTTTCATTTCAGATTTCCAGCATGCGCAGTATTTTAGTTTTATTATAATCCCAAGGTGCTGCTCTCCCCAAAGTCCAGCTGTTTCAAGGCAAAGAAACTTAAAAGTGGGGGCCTCAGACTGGCTTCAGGCCCCATCTCTCCGTGTGCCAGGAGCCGCTGGATGAACAGAAAAGCCAAGGTCCACCTCAGTTCTCTTCCCACTGTCCCAGCATTCTCACCGCACGGATATGGAATTCAGTCTCAGCGAACATTGAGTCTGCTTCACAGTTTAAATGTAAAGTGGTGACCAAATCGATATCCTCTTGTTTCCCTCCTGGGAGCACATCGATCCATGTTACTGGAACAGTTTTCAATCACTACACACGAACTTGATGAAGCAACAGACTGAAAAATACAATTTACCGGCTGGTGAAGGAATTTTATGGCCTTGTCATTGGTGGGGGGGGTCAGGGCCCGGAAATGCGGCGAACTGTTCAAACGTCCATTGACTTCAGCGGGAACCGGAAAATCCCGCCAGCGGGAGGAGCCATAAAATTCCAGCCAATGAAAATGACAGAAGTTGCAGTTGTTGAACTGGGCTGTAGGATTGTACATCATAGACAGCAGCTTGGAGCTCTCTGCCCTCACAATGCCTCTCAGGCCCTGGAATGTCAAAATGATAAATGGCCATTAACTTGGCCAGTTATTTCTCAGGCTAATATGACTCAGGCCGTTGCAGTTTTGCATGCTCTGTTGCCTCAGAACACCTTGGAATCTTGCTTTTGCTGGTCTCATTTCTCGGCAGAGAAAAGGGTTTGGTTAGTGAATTGAATTTTTGACCATTTCTGGGAATTTTATTCAAATTTCAGAGTTTTAATTCATTGCCTGTAACTTTTGGATGAGGTAAACATTTGGCTGCCTGTTGACCCTTAAGTGAAATGTGGACCTTGATGCATTTATTGCCCTGAGAAAGTGGTGAGCTGCCACCTTCTTGAACTGCTACAGAACAGACTTGGTACAATTGAGCGCTTTGCTAGCCCACTCAAGAATCAATTACATTGGCTTGGAACTGGAGTCACGTATAGGCCCGTGCTAGGGAAAGGGGGATGGTAGGTTCCCTTCCCTAAAGGTTTATGAGTGAGTCTTTATGACAATCCCACAGCTTTATGGTCACATTTACTGGATTTTATTTGCAGATTAAACAAAAAAGACTGCATTCAAATTCTCCCCACAATGGAATTTGAACACATCTTCTCTGGATTAACACTAACAACAACTGCACTACCCGACTCTTTGTGTAGGGTCACAGATGAAGATTTCCACATGGCTAAGACACTGGAATGAGAAAGACGCATTTGTCAGACTAGAGCGTATGAAGAGGACCTGCCTTTAGCATGAGAGGAGGGAGCTTCAGGTGTTTTTTAAATAGAGCTCCTTCCTGTAAATAACTCTCAGTAAGGATGGTTTTGCATAACCCAACACAGACAACTGGACAGCAGCGGAAGAACATTCCTGGCACAAAGAACTCCAGATGGCAGTAAAGCCAGGGAGATAACCAGGGGTAGTCAGAGCCACTGGTTAAATAAGAAACTGATGCTTGACTAATGGAATGAATATCGCTAAACTAGTTATAAAAACAAAAAACTGTGGATGCTGGAAATCCAAAACAAAAACAGAATTACCTGGAAAAGCTTAGCAGGTCTGGCAGCATCAGCGGAGAAGAAAAGAGTTGACGTTTCGAGTCCTCATGACCCTTCAGCAGAATGAGAGTGAATATTAGGAGAGGGGTGAAATATAAGCTGGTTTAATGTGGGGGGAGGTTGGGTGGGGAGAGAGAAGTGGAGGGGGGTGGTGTGGTTGTAGGGACAAGCAAGCAGTGATAGGAGCAGATCATCAAAAGATGTCACAGACAAAAGAACAAAAGAACACAGAGGTGTTGAAGTTGGTGATATTATCTAAACTAATGTGCTAATTAAGAATGGATGGCAGGGCACTCAAGGTATAGCTCTAGTGGGGGTGGGGGGCATAAAAGATTTAAGAATAATGGAAATAGGTGGGAAAAGAAAAATCTATATAAATTATTGGAAAAAACAAAAGGAAGGGGGAAACAGAAAGGGGGTGGGGATGGGGGAGGGAGTTCAAGATCTAAAGTTGTTGAATTCAATATTCAGTCCGGAAGGCTGTAAAGTGCCTAGTCCGAAGATGAGGTGCTGTTCCTTCAGTTTGCGTTGGGCTTCACTGAAACATTGCAGCAGGCCAAGGACAGACATGTGGGCAAGAGAGCAGGGTGGAGTGTTAAAATGGCAAGTGACAGGGAGGTTTGGGTCATTCTTGCGGACAGACCGCAGGTGTTCTGCAAAGCGGTCGCCCAGTTTACGTTTGGTCTCTCCAATGTAGAGGAGACCGCATTGGGAGCAACAAATGCAGTAGACTAAGTTGGGGGAAATGCAAGCTAAATGCTGCTTCACTTGAAAGGAGTGTTTGGGCCCTTGGATGGTGAGGAGAGAGGAATGAAGGGGCAGGTGTTGCATCTTTTGTGTGGGCATGGGGAGGTGCCATAGGTGGGGGTTGAGGAGTAGGTGGTGATGGAGGAGTGGACCAGGGTGTCCTGGAGGGAATGATCCCTACGGAATGCCGATAGGGGGGTGAAGGGAAGATGTGTTTGGTGGTGGCATCATGCTGGAGTTGGTGGAAATGGCGGAGGATGATCCTTTGAATGCAGAGGCTGGTGGGGTGATAAGTGAAGACAAGGGGGACCCTATCATGTTTCTGGGAGAGAGGAGAAGGCGTGAGGGCGGATGCGCGGGAGATGGGCCGGACACGGTTGAGGGCCCTGTCAACGACCGTGGGTGGAAAACCTTGGTTAAGGAAGAAGGAGGACATGTCAGAGGAACTGTTTTTGAAGGTAGTATCATCAGAACAGATGCGACGGAGGCGAAGGAACTGAGAGAATGGGATGGAGTCCTTACAGGAAGCGGGGTGTGAGGAGCTGTAGTCGAGGTAGCTGTGGGAGTCGGTAGGCTTGTAATAGATAGTGGACAGTCTATCACCAGAGATTGAGACAGAAAGGTCAAGGAAGGGAAGGGAGGTGTCAGAGATGGACCATGTGAAAATGATGGAGGGGTGGAGATTGGAAGCAAAATTAATAAATTTTTCCAAGTCCAGACGAGAGCATGAAGCAGCACCGAAGTAATCATCGATGTACCGGAGAAAGAGTTGTGGAAGGGGGCCGGAGTAGGACTGGAACAAGGAATGTTCCACATACCCATAAAGAGACAGGCATAGCTGGGGCCCATGCGGGTACCCATAGCCACACCTTTTATTTGGAGGAAGTGAGAGGAGTTGAAGGAGAAATTGTTCAGTGTGAGAACAAGTTCAGCCAGACGGAGAAGAGTAGTGGTGCATGGGGATTGTTCGGGCCTCTGTTCGAGGAAGAAGCTAAGGGCCCTCAGACCATCCTGGTGGGGGATGGAGGTGTAGAGGGATTGGACGTCCATGGTGAAGAGGAAGCGGTTGGGGCCAGGGAACTGGAAATTGTTGATGTGACGTAAGGTGTCAGAAGAATCACGGATGTAGGTGGGAAGGGACTGGACAAGGGGAGAGAGAAGGGAGTCAAGATAATGAGAAATGAGTTCCGTGGGGCAGGAGCAAGCTGACACGATTGGTCTACCGGGACAGTCCTGTTTGTGGATTTTGGGTAGGAGGTAGAAGCGGGCCGTCCGAGGTTGGGTGACTATCAGGTTGGAAGCTGTGGGAGGAAGATCTCCAGAGGAGATGAGGTCAGTGACAGTCCTGCAAACAATGGCTTGATGTTCAGTGGTGGGGTCATGGTCCAGGGAGAGGTAGGAGGAAGGGTCTGTGAGTTGGTGCTCAGCCTCTGCAAGGTAGAGGTCAGTGCGCCAGACAACAACAGCACCAACCTTGTCAGCGGGTTTGATGACAATGTCAGGGTTGGACCTGAGAGAACGGAGTGCAGCAAGTTCAGAGAGAGACAGGTTAGAATGGGTGAGAGGAGCAGAGAAATTGAGATGACTAATGTCACGCGAACAGTTCTCAATGAAAAGATCAAGAGAAGGTAAGAGGCCAGAGGGAGGGGTTCAGGTGGAGGGAGAATATTGGAGGTGGGTGAAAGGATCCGTTGAATGGGGAGAGGACTCCTGCCCAAAGAAGTGAGCCCAGAGATGAAGACGGCGGAAGAAGAGCTCAGCATCGTGCCGAGCCCGAAATTCATTAAGGTGAGGGCGTAGGGGTATGAAACTAAGTCCTTTGCTGAGCACTGAACGTTCAGCGTCGGAGAGGGGAAGGTCAGGGGGTATAGTGAATACACGGCTGGGGCTGGGATTGGAAGATGAGGTGGGGTCGGAGGGACAGGCAGGGGTGGAGGGTCCTAGATGGGTGTTGGTGTCGATGAGTTGTTGGAGAAAACTAGTGTCTTACCAACGCATGTCAGAAGGTAAAGAGTGCACTTCCCAGAATGGAAATACAGGAAAAACTGGGAAATAAGAATACTGGTCCAAACTGGTCTTGTATGCCTTAAATTGGAACACCAGTAAAAACTAGGAAATAAGGTACTGGTCCAAACTGTTTTTTACCTTCTGAGTGATCGTTTAGTGTATTATATCCTGTATTTATTTCATTCTCCCGGAATGCTACAGTGAAAGTAAATGTTGTACAAAGTCATGAGAACATCTTTCCCGATAGTGTGATCCTTATATATATTTTAAAAAACTACCTCTATTTAACCAGGGCTCCATAAAGGCACTGAAATTCATCTCTGGAATTCAGTGACTGGGAACAGACATTCATTGCAATAGCACAGAATCATAGATAGCACATGATGCTCAAAGTTGGAAATAGCTGCTCTCCCGCTAGCCCCCACCCTCCTCTCCTCCACCCCACACCCTCCCCTTTCTGGTTGCTGCCAAGTTAACACAGTAGCTCCTGGAAATTAAGCACAGACAGCAGTCCGCCCAACACTGAATGCGGGAGCGCTGTCACCCTGCTCCAAAGCCACTGTCCATCTACCATTGTAAGCACATAAAACCAAATCCCAAAAGATATATTCTTCCAAAGGGAAAATTTGCTGGGCTATCGGGCAAAAGAGCAGCGGGATTGGCACTGACTGGAAAATTCTTTCAAGGATTCAGCACAGGAACGATGGGCCGACTGACCTCCTCCTCCTCCTGCACTGCAAGTTTCTACGTGTGCACATGCAGGACTGCTGGACCAGTGCCTGTATGCGGTGATCTCTGCATTGCAAAACAGCTGCCCAACACAAAGCCAGAGGCAGATATGCAGGGCTTAAGTTAGCAATTGGTTACACTGAGATATAATCTGCACTGCACTGGGAGTCCCAGGAGGATAAAACTGCCCAACCAGAATGGTCAAAACAACTGCCAATTGGGAATTGAGACCAACAGAACTTAATTGACAACAACCTCCCCCCCGCATCCCCGCCCCCCCCCTCCCCCCGCCAAACCAAAACCCCCCTGGTCGCCGGGTAGCTGACATTTCCCGGTTGGAAACAGCTGGCACTGGTTGGCTATTACTGGGTAGAAACAGTCATCACCAACAAGTTTTTCCCGGCTGTAAAGCAGTTGTCAATTGTTGCTTATCCATGTTGTGCCCAGCTCATACAAGTCACATGGTAGTACAGAACTTCGGTAGTACAGAACTTCAGTAGTACAGAACTTCAATAGTATAGATAAAAGCAAAATACTACAGATGCTGGAAATCTGAAACAAAAACAAAAATAGCTGGAAAGCCTCAGCAGATCTGACAGCATCCGTGGAGAGAAACACCTGTCCCACCCCCTCAAACAGCTTATATTTCACCTCATTTCTATTTTTCTTTAGTCCTGATGAAGAGTCATACGGACCCGAAACATTAACTGTCTTCCTCTCTGCAGATGTTGTCAGACCTGCTGAGTTTCAATGATATAGAACTTGATTATCACTGAGAAAAGGGACAGATCAAAGCTTTTTGTCTTGCACTCATGAGGACATTTGCAAGAATCCCAAATTTAAAGGGAAAAATAATTTATACTTCATGAGAAGAGAATGTTGATTGGTTGGCAAGAGGACTCTGATAGGTAGAGGCATTGCCAACAACAATTTATACCTCAGGAGAAGAGAGTGCTGATTGTTTGGCAAGTGGACTCTGTCTGCTTCGACATGTTTCTTCTTTTGGTTATAAGAGGAAATTAGCAAAGCTGTTCCTGTAATAAAGACCTTGGAGATCAGCATGATTATGTGTGGATTTGTAAAAAGCTAGTGAAGAAACTGAAAGACACTAAACTGAAAGACACTGACTAGCATTTATTGGTAAAACACAAATTAAATGGTACAGAATAAGTAAAGAATTCATCCTCTGGCCAAGGACAGAATTTCAGAGGTGCCCTGGGGTCTTGATCCCAACATTGCACCTGTAAGTAAAATCAGTGATGGATCAGTATCCCATATCGAAAATCGGAAAATATCACATATTTCAATGGATAGTTTTTAAGGTTCAGGTACCAATTGGCACTGGGTAAGTTTAACACTGCAGTCAGTACTGTTATGTTGATCAACTTCTACAAATCAGTTGTAGCCACAATTCAGGCGATGCTCTGAAAATCATTTAAGGTTGATCACCTTGCCGTTGGCTGGATTGTACAGGTTTTCAGCTGTGTCTCCGAGGCTTGGAAGCATTTCCAGAGGATGACTCTGCTTCGATGCTGTTGCTGCCACTGACACTCTTGCTGCAATGATGAAAAATCACCAGTACCATTCTGAGATGCCATTGGGCCGACGAAAATGCATGCATCTGTTTCCCATTTGATGCTGCTTTAGCCACAGAAGATGTACGTAATGCACAAATAAATAAGTTACCTGATTCTGAGATTGCCACAATTTCATTTTGCAGCTTTACATTCTCAGCCGTCTGGCGTGTGCTGCCCTCTCCTCCTCCAGGCATCCTCCCATTGTCTGGCCTTGGGTATAAGAGAGGGAGTGAGATTGCCCGACACAGACCCAAGTCATTGAATGATCCGTAGGTGATGTGCAGGACAACAGCACACATGGCTACCAGCTGGAGTCATTGGGTTACATGTTGTTACAGCAAACTGATTGGGTCAACAATTTAAAAAAAAAAACAGCCTTCGGGCTCACAAATCTATTGAATTATAGTTCACCTTTGATGCTTTCATTACATTGGGAGCCAGAGAAAAGTGTGCAACACAGAAGCAGCTACTGCATTTCTATAGCACCTTTCATGGCTTCAGGATGTCCTAAAGCTCTTTAAAGCTAATTACTTATGAAGCCTGGTCACTGCTGTAATGGAGGAGGTGTGGCTGCCAATATGAACAAGATCCCATAATGACATAACTCACTAGTTAATCATTTTAGCGACATGTAATCGAAGGGTAAATATTGGCCGGGACTCTGGGGGGAAATCCTAAGCTCCTCTAGTGCCACAGGATCTTTTACATCACCCAGAGGGCTGACAGGGGCCTTTGTTTAACATCTCATCAATGCTGCACTGCAAGTGTCAGCCTGGATGATGTGCTCAGGTCACCAGTGTAGGACGTAAAGCCACACACAGCCTTCCGACCCAGAGGTGAGAATGTGATGCACAGGAGTGCAACCCACTGATGGCAAGTCAATATCGATTGATATTGCCTGGAATTCCATGAGTTTTAACCAGGGCTTTTGGAAACTGAATTCTGCAACCCTGTTTGCTAATCCCAAGAGAGCTGGAAACGTGGGCATAGATTTTTCTCTTTGCTTGTGGCCTGCGTTATTGTCATGTAAGAAGTAGAAGCCTTCCCCACTCCATTCCTCAGAAAATGTGCTCCATTAGAGGACCTGACAAAATTAAAACTGACCTCACTTTGTTATTTGGGGTTTGCAATCAGAGATGTCACGTATATCGGAATTGGAGGAGGCCATTCAGCCCCTTGAGCCTGTCTTACTGGTCTTTCAAATCGTGGCCGATCTGTATTAACTCCAGCTATCAGCGTTCAGTCCTTAACCCTTAATATCTTCACCTGACAAAAATCTATCCATCTCAGTTTTGAGGTTTTCTATTGATGTCCCAGTCCCAGCTGAGAGGGAGAGATTTCCACTACCCTTTGTGTAAAGAAGTGTGTCCTGACATCACCCTGAATGGTACAGCTCTAATTTTAAGACAAAGTCTCCTTGTTCTGGAATCCCCCCACCAGAGGTAATATATTCTCTCTATCTATCTATCTATCTATTGAAATTCTTCAATAATCTTAAACACCTAAATAGGTGTCACTGTCCGACTGTTATAGAAATTATAACAGAACCTAATTAGCACTAATACTGTGGAGGATGAATTCCTGGAATGTGTACAAGATGGGTTTCTGGAGCAATATGTTGAAAAACCACCTAGGGATCAGGCTATTTTAGATTTAGTATTTTGTGGTGAGAAAGGGCTAATTTGTTGTAAAAGAGCCTTTGGGAAATAGTGACCATAATATGATGGAATTTTACATTAAGTTCGTTCTGAACTGAATTAAATCTGAACAAAGGAAACTATGAAGGTATGAGGGGAAAGTTGGCTATGGTATTTTGGGAAAATACATTAAAAGATTTGATGGTAGACAGACAATATATTTACAGAAAATATTACACGGTCTGCAAGAAATGTACATTCTTCTAAGTTACAAAAATCTAACAGGAAAGGTGAATCAACCGTGGCTAATAAAAGAAGTCAAAGATTGCATTAGATCAAATGAAGTGGCTTATAATGTTGCCAGAAAAATGGTAAGCCCGAGGATTGAGATCAACTTAGAAACCAGCAAAGGAGGATAAAGGAACTGACTTAAAAAAAAGGGTAAAGAGAATATTAATGCAAGCCAGTGAGTAACAAAAAGGTGGACGGCCAAAGCTTCCTTAGGTATGTAAAAATAAAAAGATTAGCGAGGACAAATGTGGATCCAATACAGGCAGAGGCAGGAGAAAGGGGAAATGGCAGAGAAATTAAACAATTAGTTTGTGTCTGTCTGTCTGTCTTCAAGGAGGAAGAGACAAAAAATCTACTAATAATACAAGGGGACCAAGGGACTTGTGAAAATAATGCACTGAAAGAAATTAGTATTAATAAAAAGGTAGTACTCAAAAAATTAATTGGATTGAAGGCTGATAAATCTCCTGGACCTGATGAGCTGCATCCCAGAGAATTGAAGGAGGTGGCTATAGAGATAGTGGATGCATTGGTGGTTATCTTCCAAAATTCTATAGATTCTGGAAAGATTCCTGCAGACTTGAAAGTAGCAAATGTAACCCCACTATTTAAGAAAGGACGGAGAGAGAGTACAGACAGCTGCAGACCTGTTAATTTGATGTCTTAGTAGGGGAAATATTAGAATCTATTATAAAGGATGTGATAACTAGACACTTAGAAAATAATGATGTGATTGGGCAGAGTCAACATGGATTTATGAGAAGGAAATCATGTTTGACAAATTTGCTGGAGTTTTTAAGGATGTTACCTGTAGCATAGATAATGGGCAACCAATGGACATGGTATATTTAGATTTTCAGAAAGCCTTTGATAAGGTCCCATGCAGGAGGTTAGTAAACAAAATTAGAGCACATGGGATTGGGGGTAATGGATTGAAAATCGGTTAACAGACAGAAAACAGAGAGTAGAAATAAATGGGTCATTCTCAGGTTGGCAGGCTGTGACTAGTGGGATACCACAAGGATCAGTGCTGGGGCCAAGCTGGACACAATCTATACAAATGATTTGGAGTGGGGACCAAATGTAATATTTCCAAATTTACTGATGGCACAAAACTAGGCAGGAATGTAAGTTGTGAGGAGGATGCAAGGAGGCTTCAAGGGGATGTGGACAGGCTGAGTGAGTGGGCAAGAGTGTGGAAGATGGAATAGAATGGGGATAAGTGTGAAGTTATCCACTTTGATAAGAAAACCAGAATGGTAGAGTATTTCTTAAATAGTGAGAGATTGGGAAGTGTTGATGTCCAAAGGGACCTGAGTCACTAAAGGCTAGCATGCAGGTGCAGTGAGCAATTAACAAGACAAATAATATGTTTTTTTTATTCATTCACAGGATGTGAGCTTCGCTGGCTGGGCCAGCATTTATTGCCCATCCCTAATTGCCCTTGAGAAGGTGGTGGTGAGCTGCCTTCTTCAATCACTGAAGTCCATGTGCTGTAGGTACACCCACAGTGTGTTAGGGAGGGAGGGAGTTCCAGGATTTTAACACAGCGACATTGAAGGAACAGTGATATATTTCCAAGCCAAGATGCTGCATGACTTGGAGGGGAATTTCCAGGTGGTGGTGTTCCCATGTGTCTACTGCTCTTGTCCTTCTAGATGGTAGTGGTTGTGGGTTTGGAAGATGTTGTCGAAGGAGACTTAGTGAATTCCTGCAGTGCATCTTGTAGGTGGTACACACTGCTGCTACTGTGCGTCGGTGGTGGAGGGAGTGAATGTTTGTGGATATGATGCCAATCAAGTGGCTGCTTTGTCCTGGACAGTGTCAAGCTTCTTGAGTGTTGTGGGAGCTGCACTCATCCAGGCAAGTGAGGAGTATTCCATCACACTCCTGACTTGTGCCTTGTAGTTGGTGGACAGGCTTTGGAGAGTCAGGACGTGAGTTACTTGTTGCAGGATCCCTAGCCTCTGACCTGCTCTTGTAGCCACAGTATTTATATGACTAGTCCAGTTCAGTTTCTGGTCAATGGTAACCCCCAGGGTGTTGACAGTGGGGGATTCAGTGATATTAATGGCATCGAATGTCAAGGGCAATGGTTAGATTCTCTCTTTTTGGAGATGGTCATTGCCTGGCACTTGTGGGCACAAATATTACTTACCACTTGTCAGTCCAAGCCTGGATATTGTTCAGATATTGCTGCATTTGGACATGGTCGGCTTCAGCATTTGAGGAGTCATGAATGGTGCTGAACATTGTGCAATCATCAGTGAGCATCCCCACTTCTATCCATATGATGGAAAGAAGGTCATTGATGAATCAGCTGAAGTTGGTTGGGCCTAGGACACTACCCTGAGGAGCTCATGTAGTGATGCCCTGGAGCTGAGATGAGTGACCTCCAACAAACACAGCCCTCTTCCTTTGTGTTGGTAAGACTGCAACCAATGGAGAGTTTTCTCCCTGACTCCCATTTCCAGCTTTGCTAGGGTTCCTTGATGCCACACTTGGTCAAATGCAGCCTTGATGCCAAGGGCAGTCACTCTCACCTTGTGAGTTCAATTCTTTTGTCCATGTTTGAACCAAGGCTGTAATGAGGTCAGGAGCTGAGTCACCCTGGTGGAACCCAAACTGGGTGTCAGTGAGCAGGTTATTGCCAAGCAAATGCTGCTTGATAGCACTGTTGATGACCCCTTCCATTACTTAACTGATGATCGAGAGTAGACTGATGGGGCGGTAACTGGCCAGGTTGGATTTGTCCAGCTCTTTGTGTACACGACATACCTGGGCAATTTTCCACATAGCTGGGTAGATGCTAGTGTTGTAGCTGGAACAGCTTGGCTTGGGGTGCAGCAAGTTCTGGAGGACAAGTCGTCAGTGCTATTGCCAGAATATTGTCAGAGCCCATAGCCTTTGCAGTATCCGGTGCCTCCAGCCGTTTCTTGATATCACATAAAGTGGATTGAATTGGCTGAAGACTGACATCTGTGATGCTGGGGACCTCCAGAGGAGGCCGAAATGGATCATCCACTCGGCACTTCTGGCTGAAGATTGCAGCAAATGCCTCAGCCTTATTTTTTGCACCGATGTGCTGGGCTCCTACGTCAATGAGAATGGGGATATTTGTGGAGCCTCCTCCTCCAGTGAGTTTCCACCATTCATGACTGGATGTGGCAGGACTGCACAGCTTAGATCTGCTCTGTTGATTGTGGGATCGGTTGTCTATCACTTACTGCTTATACTGTTTGGCCCGCAAGTAGTCAGTTCTGTGTTATAGCTTCACCATGTTGATACCTCATTTTTAGGTAGGCCTGGTGCTGCTCCTGGCATGTCCTCCTGCAATCTTCATTGAACCAGGGTTGATCCCCTGGCTTGATGGTAATGGTACAGTGGGGATATGGTGAGACATGAGGTCACAGATTGAGTTTGTACAATTCTGCTGCTGCTGATGGTCCACAGTGCCTCATGGATGACCAGTCTTGAGTTGCTAGATCTATTCGAAATCCATCCCATTTAGCACAGTGGTAGTGCCACACAGCATGATGGAATGTATCTTCAAAGGGAAGGTGGGACTTCACCTCCACAGCGGTGGTCACTCCTACCGATGCTGTCATGGACCGATGTATCTGTGGCAGGCAGGTTGGTGAGGATGAGGTCAAGTATGTTTTTCCCGCTTGTTGGTTCCCTCACCACTTGGCGCAGACCCAGTCTAACAGCTATGTCCTTTAGGACTCGGTCAGTAGTGGTGCTACCAAACCACTCTTGATGATGGACATTGAAATCCCCCATCCAGAGTATACATTCTGTGCCCTTGCCACCCACAGTGCTTCCTCCAAGTGGTGTCCAACATGGAGGAGCACTGATTCACCAGCTGAAGGAGGGGGGGGGGCATGTGGCGATCAACAGGAGGTTTCCTTGCCCAATGTTGAGGACTCCCAGGGCAACTCCCTCCCACTGTGATGCCACTTCTGCTGGGTCTGTCCTGCCCATAGGGCAGGGCATACCCAGGGATGGTGATGGCGGTGTAAGATATGATTCTGTGTGGATGACTAGGTCAGCTTGACCAGTCTGTGAGACAGCTCACCCAATTTTGGCATTTGCCCCCAGATGTTTGTGAGGAGGGCTCAGCCATTGTCATTTCTGGTGCCTAGGCCGACGCCAGGTGGTCCATCTGGTTTCATTCCTTTCTAGTGATGTAATACTACTGAGTGGCTTGGTAGGGCATTTAAGAGTCATCCACATTGCTATGGGCCTGGAGTCACAGCAACCAGGCCAGCTGATTTCCTTTCCTAAATGGCATTAGATTGGCCTTTACAAGAATCTTTAATTCTAGATTTTTATTTAATTCAAATTCCACCATTTGCAGTGGCAGGATACGAATCTGGGTCCCCAGAGCATTATCCTGGGTCTCTGGATTACTAGTCCAGCGACAATACACCATCAACTCCCCCCTCATCACAATGGGATTTGAGTACGGGAGTAAAGATATCTTGCTGCAATTGTGCAGAGTCTTGGTGAGATGGCAGCTGGAGTGTTGTGTACAGTTTTGGCCTCCTTACCTAAGGAAGGATATGCTTGCCACAGAGGGAGTGCAATGAAGATTCACCAGACTGATTCCTGGGATGGTAGGTTTGTCATAGGAGGGGGGATTGAAGAGGCTGGACCTGTATTCTTGAAAGGTGATCTCATTGAAACATACAAATTACGGGTCACGACAGGGTAGATGCAGAAAAGATTTTTCCTGGCTGTGGTGGGGGGGTGGTCTAGAACCAGGGGATACAGTCTCAGAATAAGGGTCACGCCATTTAGGACTGAAATGAGGATGAATTTCTTCACTCAGAGAATGATGAATCTTTGGAATTCTCTACCCCACAGGTCTGTGGAGGCTTAATCATTGAGTATGTTCAAAACAGAATTTGTTAGATTCCTGGATGTTAACAGCATGAAAGGATTTGGGGATAGTGTGGAAAAATGGTGTGGAGTTAGGCGATCAACCATGATCTAGTTGAAGGGCTGGATGGCCTATTCCTGCTCCTATTTCCTATGCCCCTAAAGCAGGCCTTTTGACCTAATCAATCCTTGCCAGCATTTACCACACACCATAGCAAATAACCCCATTCACATTTACCTGCTCTGTCTCTTCAACCACAATTCCTCCATCCGCTTATTCCAATTTAACCATGACGATTAACATAGGGCAGGTTTCTACAGTGAGATTTGGATCCCTGGTGTTGGGACTTAATGGGGATCCTGAGCCTGCACTTGCTGACAGCAAGACCGATTAAGCCAGCCTCCTAACTGGCTGCCTCTGGACTCACTGTCCAATCTACGGCCGGCAGGATGTAGATGCTGCTGGCTCGATCAGATGGCCGAGTTCTGGAGGCTCGACAAGCCCAGGGGGAGAGAAGAGGCAGCTCGGGGATTGAGAGGGAGCCTCAACATGGAGGCACTCTCGGACAGGTAAATTAAAACATTTTTTAAAACGCTCAATGTGATTTTCCCCAATTTGGCCAATTACTAGCCAGAGCATGGTCTCACTGTCTAAGAAGGGATGGTGGCCATGCTATTAAAACAGGAGGCCCAATAGGATGCTTTTGCAGCTGGATGTCATGGTAAGTAAGTGAGGGACAGGGTGTCCCAAGGTGGAACTGCTCTTTCTCCAACTTATACAATTCTCAAACAGAGAAAAAGTCTGCCAATGTGGTATTGGCATTGGGTATTGGGCTGGGGGCAGTGTTGGGGGTGTTGGTGGTGGTGGGTGTGGGGGGTTTGGTGGGGAGAACACCCTCCACAGGGGTGGCCTGTGGCTGTGGTTGCAGCCACCTCCAGTTACAGGGGCCTGGAACATCCCAGTCGGCCTCCAACGATCGGCCTTCATCAGCCTTTAAGTGCCACAATTGGGTACCCAATTCCTGAGGGCAGGTAGCCCTGCCGCACCTCTCCCCATCCCCCATCCCCCTTCCAGGGGTGAGACAGAGCGGGGGACTTGACACTTTGGTTGTCCACATTAAAAACTCTGCGCCTGCCCATCTCTGTGGCTCTGCCTCACGGGGAACTAAAAATTCAGCCTGTTAACTCCGGGTTTCTGCCCCCAGATGCTGAGTTTTTACAGCAGTTTCTGTTTTTATTTCAAATATCCAGCATTTGCAGTATTTTGCTTTTGTGTTAAATTACCTTCAGTTCCTTTCTCCCTCCTGTGTTTATCTAGCTTCCCTCTTAAATACATCTGTGCTCCACCCGCTGTGGTAGCGAATTCTGCATTCTCACCACTCTCTGGATAAAGATGTTTCTCCTGAATTCCCCATTGGATTTATTAGTGCCCATCTTGTCTTTATGGGCCCTGGTTTTGGAGTGCTGACAAGTGGAAACATTTTCTCTCCATCTACCTTATCCGACCCCCTCATAATTTTAAAGGCTTCAATCAGGTCTTTGCTTAGACTTCTCTTTTCTATATAAGAACATAAGAAATAGGAACAGGAGTAGGCCATTCAGCCCCTCAAGCCTTCCCCCTATTTCAACAAGATCATGACTGATCTGCCCCAGGCCTCAACTCTTTCGTGCCAGCTCCTCATAGCCTTCAACTCCCCGATATTTCAAAAATCTGTCTACCTCCTCTTTAAGTACTTTCAGTGATCTAGCCTCCACAACTTTCTGGGGTAGAGAATTCCAGACATTCAGTAGCCTTTGAGAGAGGAAATTCCTTTGCAACTCAGTTTTAAATGAGTATCCCCTTATTCTGTAACTATGTCCCCTAGTCTGAGATTCCCCCACCATTGGAAATATCTTCTCAACATCTAACCTGTCAAGCCCCCTCAGAATCTTGTACATTTCAGTAAGATCACCACTCATTCTTCTAAACTCTAGCGAATAAAGGCTTAACTTGTTTAGCCGTTCTTAATAAGTCAACCCCTTCATTCCATGAATCAGCCTAGTGAATCTCTTTTGAACTGCCTCCAATGCCAGTGTATCCTTTCTTAAATATGGGGACCAAGACTGCACACAGTACAACAGGAGTGGTCTCACTAACACCCTGTACAGTGTAACAAGACTTCCCTATTTTTAAACTCCAACACCCTAGCAATACAGACCAAAATTCCATTCGCCTTCTTAATTACTTGCTGCACCTGCATGCTAACTTTTTGTGTTTCTTGCACAAGAACAACCCAGATCCGTCTGTGCTGCACTTTTTTGTAGTCTCCCTCCATTTAAATAATAGTCTGCCTTTTGATTCTTCCTACCAAAGTGCATAACCTCACACTTTCCTACATTAAACTCCATCTGCCCATTTTGCTCACTCACTCAACCTTTCTATATCCCCCTGCAGATTCCCTATGCCCTCATCACAACATGCCCTCCCACCTATTTTTGTATTGTCAGCAAATTTGGATACATTACACTCTGTCCCCTCCTCCAAGTCGTTAATATAGATAGTAAATAACTGATGCCCTAGGACTGATCCTTGTGGCACTCCACTAGTTACGTCTTTTCAACCTGAAAAAGACCCATTAATCCAGACTCTCTGTCTTATCTGTGTTAACCAATCCTCAATCCATGCTAATACATTACCCCCAGTACCGTGAGCTCTTATCTTGTGCAATAACCTTTTATGTGGCATCTTATCAAATGCGTTCTGGAAATCCAAATACACAACATCTACTGGTTTCCCTTTATCAACTCTGCTTGTATATCCTCAAAGAACTCTAGCAAATTTGTCAAACATGATTTCCCTTTCACAAAGCCATGTTGACTCTGTTTGATTCTGTTAAGCTTTTCTAAATGTCCTGCTATTTCTTCCTTAATAATGGACTCTAGCATTTTCCCAATAACAGATGTTGGGCTGACTATAGTTTCCTGCTTTTTGTCTCCCTCCCTTCTTGAACAGGGGCATCACATTAGTGGTTTTGCAATCTGCTGGGTCCCTCCTGAAATCCAGTGAGTTCTGGAATATTTCGATCAATGCCTCAACTATCTCTGTAGCTACTTGCTTTAAAATCCTTGGATGCAGGTTATCAGGTCCTGGTGACTTGTCTGCCTCTAGTCCCATTAGTTTCTCAAATACTTTGTCCCTCGTGATAGAGACTGTTACAAGATCTTTCCTCCCATTAGCTTCTTCCTTATCTGATATCTTTGGGATGTTTATAGTGCTCTCCACCGTGAAAACCGATGAAAAATATTGATTTAAATTATCTGCCATTTCCCTGTTCCCCATTATCAATTCTCCAATTGCATCTTCCAAGGGTCCCACGCTGACTTTAGCTACTCTCTTTCTTTTGATATACCTGTAGAAGCTCTTGCTGTTTGTTTTTATATTTCTTGCCAATTTACTTTCATCATCAATTTTCTCCCTCTTTATTAGTTTTTTAGTCATCTGCTGCTGGTTCCTAAAAAATTCCCAATCCTCTGGCCTACCAGTTTTTGATTGGATATTCTCCCTGACCACCTTTGTTAACCACGGGCGGCTCATCTTTCTCATCAAGTCCTTCTTTTTGACCGGGATAAATTTTTGCTTAGTGTTATGAAATATTGGCTTAAATATCTGCCACTGCTCATCCACTCACCTCCCCTTTAGTCTATTTTCCCAGCCCGCTCTAGACAACTCTTCCTTCATACCTCTGTAATTGCCCTTATTTAAGTTGAGGACACTGGTTTGAGACCCGAGCTGCTCGCCCTCAAACTGAATTTGAAATTCAACCATGTTGTGATCGTTACCCCCTAGAGGACCCTCAACTACAAGATCTCTTATTAATCCCACCTCATTATACATTACTAGATCTAAAATAGCCTATTCCTGGGTAGGTTCTGCAATGTACTGCTCTAATAAACAATCCCTGATGCACTCTATAAATTCATCTTTCATGTTACCCCTGCCAATCTGATTTGTCCAGTCAACATGCAGATTAAAATCACCCAGGACAGTTGTAGCACCCTTCTTACATACCTCCATTATTTCCCGATTTATACTTTGCCCTACAGTGAGGCAACTCTTCGGAGGGCCTATAGACGACTCCCACCCATGACATCTTCCCCTTGCTATTCCTTATTTCCACCCAAACTGATTCCACATCATGATCAGGAGAGCCCCAGCCAAGTCAATCTTTCCTCGTCGTTAAGAAGGATGTGAAGGTCCTTGAGAGGGTGCTTTGCAGATTTACCAGAATGGATCCAGGGATGAGGAAATTTAGCTACAATGTTCATTATAGAAGTTGGGATTGTTCTCCCTGGGGCAAAGGAGATTGAGGGGAGATTTGAAAGAAGTGTACAAGATTATGACAGGTTTAGATAAGGTAGACAAAGAAAAACTGTTTGCATTAGCTGATGGTACAAGGACTAGGGGCAGATAGAGTTGAGGTTTTGGGGAAGAGATGCAAGGGGGATATGAGGAAGAACTTTTTTACACAGCGAGTTGTAATGACTTGGAACTCGCTGCCTACGAGTGTGACAAAAGCAGAGACGATCAATGATTTCAAAAGGAAATTGGATGGGCACTTGAGGGAAATAATCTTGCAGGGCTATGAGGGTAGAGTGGGTCAATGGGACTGAAAGGATTGCTCTGCAAAGAACTGACATGGACTTAATGGGCCAAATGGCCTCTTCTGTGCTGTAGTGACTCTCTCACTCCATGACCACTTGGTTCTCACGCCATCCCTGTGAATCTGTCTGTACCTGTTCCTTCACTGTTGCTGGGTCAAAATTCTGGAGCTGTAGGTGTGCCGACACCACATGGACTGCAGCAGTTCAAGAAGGCAGCTCACCACCACAACCCTTGAAAGAGTAAAAATAAATCTTCCCAAAAGCATCCATAGTTTTTATAATAAGATGAGAACTGTGCACAGTACTCCAAGTGCCCAAGTGTAAAAACAAGATTTAAAACAAGATTAGTGATACGAAGCATAGGAAAAACTGGCAAGTCAGCAAATAACCCTTGTGAAGCAGTAATGTTGCCAAATTTATTTTTGAACAGGATGGGATGGAGCATTTGTACTGCAATTAAAATAGAGCTTCTCGGAAATAAATCACAGTTAGGTTAGAATTTTCACAGGGATCTCTGTCCTTCACTCTGATTCTGATAGACTTGTATCTTGAGCTGTCTGCATTTCCATTATCATTACACTGGCACTGATGCCATCCTCCTGTTTGGAGGATAAATTCGCCAGCAGTTATTTGCCTGTTTTAGAGCTGGCAGGTTTTTTTAGGGGGGGGGGGTCTTACTTTTCTGTTTTATATTTGCATGCGTATTCCCCCATACCACTACCACCACCACCACCCTCCGCCCCACCCCCCGCACCCCCCCACCCCCCCACCCCAGATGTCTAATAGGAGTGGCAATGACATCTTCAGAATTCCATGTTCAGAATGCACTTAGCACTTAGACCAGCAGATCCGTCACACTGTAGCTACGTATGTACAAAGAGAGTTTATAAAGAGCTTGTCGTTGCTTCCTGCTGCTTTTAATGTATTTTTTTCCCTCAGGGAACAGATTTTAATTATTAGTTTTGAACCCCCTTGTAGGTTATTTTCCTGCAGAGCAGACAGTTTGACTGCCTGAACGCCTCCCTCATATGGGTAGTGATCCCGGATATCAGGGAAATGCTAAAAACAGAAAGATTTGCACGTATTCACTTGCCAGATCCATCTGACAGTCACACACCCACACTTGCCGCAATGTGTGATCCCTTTTTCCTTAAAACCACACCTCCCACGCGCCAAGCTGCTCGGGGATTTTCCAGCTGAGCTCATTAAAATTTATTTTAAATAAAAGTGTTCAAAACTGATGCCAAACTGATTTGAAGCAGCTAGAGGGAGAGAGAGAAAGAGAGAGAGAGAGAGGGCAGGGAGAGAGAAAATCCATCACCTTCAATTAAATACCAAAGGATAGTGAGTCACTCACCTTGGGAAAAAGCAGCCGTCTCTACACATTGCTGGATAATTGGTTCAGTTTGGACAAGGAGGATTGTTAAAGCTCAAAATGCACTGGCTCATTCCACTTTGAGGCAGTCATTGAGATAATGAGTGATTTTATGACAGGTTTTCCCATCCCTGGTAACTTTTTATCCACCCTGTTTAGCCAATCAGGGACTGGCTCAGCTGGTGGTATATTATAGTCAGGATGTTGTTGGGTCCCATTCCACAGCACCTAGGCTGCCACTTCAGTGTAACACGGAGGGAGTGCTGCACTGCCTGAAGTGCCATCTTTCAGGTGAGATATTAACTAATGAAAGTGTTCAAAGCAAATATAATAAAAAAATTCACAATTCCTTTTAATGTGCCCCCACCCCACCCCCTCCCCTCATTAATTTTCTTCCAGAGTTTTTGGCGACAGTGGCTGGGAGATGAATCGTTCATTCCTGGAGACTCCAGGACGACTCTGGATTGTTGGCAACCCCTTCTCTGAATGAGAGCACCAATCAGAGCTGAATTAGGGGCAGTGCTTCACTGTAAGGGCCCTTGCTCACTAGGAGCTGAATTGAGACCAGGCAAACTCATTTCACACAGGACCTGACAGGTCTCATTATTGTGTGTGGGATCTTGCTGTGCACAAATTGGCTGCTAAGTTTCCTCTGTATGGCTACATTTTAAAAAAATACTTTGGCTGTAATGGCACTTTGGGGTGTCCTGAGGTTCTGAAGAAAGGCGCTGTATAAAAATGCCAGTTTTTCTGCCTTTTATCCCATCAGTCTTGTCTAGAGTTAGAGCTGGATTCTCAAAGGTGAAAGCACAGTGCTTAAACCCAGTCTCATGGGGATTGTTTTAAAAAAGTTAAATATTTTTTCTTGCCAATCACCTATTTTCTCATCGACTCCCTCTGGTGTCCCAAGGCAGGTAGAACATCTATTACTCAAACCTAGTATCAGCTGGTTTCTGGGGCTGTGCCCAGCACGTGAACACTTCAGGATGGAGTTTCCCCATCTGGATTGGGCACCCGAATACCCAGCGCCTGTGGGTCTCCTGACCCAAAACCAATGTTTCTGGGTCTCTACCAAAACTTTGCCAAAAGCTTTCCATCGACAATTTCGGAACACAAACAAGTTGCAGCACGACTGCAGTTCCAAAGGAACCAAAAAAAAAAATAAACTTTGAACATTTCCGGTTTATTGTGGAATGCTTTTTGCCTGAAGTGGAATAAGAGGAGCTTTCTAACCTGGAGTTTACAAAGTAACATCAGCCACTAATTTGAAACAGAAACAAAAATTGCTGGAAAAACTCAACAGGTCTGACAGCATCTGTGGAGAGAAAGAGTTAACGTTTCGAGTCTGTATGATAAGCATGGAAATTCATCACATGGATACTAATGACTGGGTAGCCAATCACATAGTTAGCGGTCCGAAGACCTACTCTGATTACATCATATGATCTGTGATGCTGTCTTTATTAATTAATTACATTAACATAGGAAAATCCGAATTCAGTTAACATATTTGTAAGTAATATACTGCACCCACCACCAAAATAATGAACAAAGATAATTGCCAAAACCATAATGCTGGACTAACACAATCACTGTACTAATATAAACAAGCTATCCACCCTACCCGCACACCGGGGATCAGGCCTTGGACTCCTCACTCTGGGGATATACAATACCCATCTCGTAGCAACGTCCCATCCTTCATCTTGGGTCTTGCGATATCAAATCAGGTGAGCTCTGTTGGACGATTCTCTGATTACTGGTCTCAAAAATTTGCGAAAAGTTCCAAGGTCAGAGAGATCGTCAGTCTCGAGATGAGCTGGGCGAAAGACCTTGTATTTCTGGATCTTCAGGAATTGCATGAGGGCTGTTGTTCAAATCGAGCCACTTTCCTCTTGCTCCCATGACGAAGTCGACGAAGTTCACAGACGTACTCCCGGTCAGCTCTCCTATTTCATCCTTCAGGTGTTGATATTTCTGTTCTTCCTCTGCCCAAGCTTTCTCCAACGAATTGTTGTTGTCTTCAAACCACACTGTGACACTGACAACTGCAACTACTCCGTCCTTGACGAGTGCCAGGTCCGGCTTCCATAGTCTTTTCCGAAGAGCCCAGGTTCCAAGTGGGATGCCCTGCTGTACTTCAAGGTTAACTATTGCAGGTGGTCCAGGGTTTTATTGTGTCTTTCGATCCGGGCGTTCTTGACGAACGGACAGTTACCGGAGATGCGGGCCAATGATTCGAAAGGGGCCTCACATCGTCTGCAAGGCTTGTTTGCGTGGTGTCTTCCCCTGTTTATGGTGGATCTGAAGAAGAATGGTCACCTGGGGCTCGAAACGTTAACTCTGTCTTCCTCTCTGCAGATGCTGTCAGGCCTGCTGAGTTTTTCCAGCAATTTTTTGCTTTTGTTTCAGATTTCCAGCATCCGCAGTATTTTGCTTTAATCAGCCATTAATTTCCCTGGATGAAAATCACTTTGGCTCCACCAGCAGGTCTTTGCTGGCACTGCCGGCGGTCAGAATGTAGTACCTGACTCAGGCAGGCTGAATGACACAGAAAAACAGACACAGAAATGCTAAACTTTTGCAAGTCACGGGTTAATCTCCAGCTGGAGTGTTCTATTCAGTTCCGGGCACCAACACTTAACAAAAACTATCAAAGGGGCAGGGAGGGGCTGCAGAGGAGATTTATTTGAGTGGTATCAAAGCTTCAGTTACATGGAGAGACTGGAGAAGCTGGGATTGTTCTCTTTGGAGTAGAGAAGGTTAAAAGAAGATTTAACAGAAATGTCCAAAATTACAAGGGGCTTTGATTGAGTAATTAAGGAGAAACATCCCACTGCCAGGAGAGTTAGTAACAAAAGAATACAGATTTAAGATAATTGCCAAAAGAATCAGATGGGAAGAATCTACAGGACAATTGTGAGACCGGCTTCATTACGTAGTGCAGAAACCTGAGTGACATCAAGACGGGAGGAACAACGACTGGATACTAATGAGGAGTGGATGGTGAGATGGATGTGTGAAGTAAAGAGAAAGGACAAGATCAGGAACCAACACATCTGGGGGTCAGTGAAGATTGTGAGAGCATCAAAGAAAGTAGCCAAGAAGAGTTTGAAATGGCCTGGTAGTCCTCTGGGGAGAGAAAGGGTGGAAATGAGGCGAGGCGAGCGATGGAGGTGGGACTGTCAGGAAAGAGGAGAAGAGAGAGGCCTAAGATCAGATGTGGTGGTGAGAGACTTAAATGCAGAGGGATTGGAAAAGGAATGAGTGACTGACAGAAGGAGATGGAGAAGGGTGATCAACCAGCATTGTGGTGACCCCAAGTAAAATGGGAGAAGCTGGAAGAAGAAGACAAAAGAGTCGGAGCAGAAATGAGGAATGTTTTTTTAACACAATGAGTTGTTATCATCTATAACATGCAGCCTGAAAGGGTGGTGGTAGTAGATTCAATGACTTTCAAAAGTGAGTTGGATATGTACTTAAAAAGTTTTTAAAAATCAGGACCAAGGGAAAAGAGTCGAGGGGAGGGGGACTAATTGGATAGCTCGTTCAAAGAGCCAGCACAGGCATGAAGGGCTGAATGGCCTCCTTCTATGCTGTATCATTCCATGAAGAAGAGATAAACTGAGTGGATTAGTCTGAATATGTACATCCACTATGGGAAATTAAGCAAGCATTTCAACCCCTCCATGGCCTCCCCATTTCCGATCACCTCCAGCCAAACACCAATCCCCCTTCACTAACCGTTCCACCTGTTTCCGCATTTACCTTCCTCCTTTCTTCCACTATTGCCTTCAAATGCTTAGGGTACTCTTTTTCTCCCTAAACCTCTACACCTCTCTCTTTTTAAAGCTTGCCAAAAACTTTGGTCACCTTCTTAGTGTCTCCCCCACTGCCCCCAGCCCCTCTCCCCTTGGCTCAGTGAGTTGCCTGTCTAAAAAAATAAAAGTGATGCATAAATGCAAGTAGTTGTTGGGAATGTGATCCTTGTGGTTCTTGAGCTTGGTAAGGAGCGAGATGTACTTTCCTTTGTTATCAAAGTAGCTCAACATTGTGACTTTCGCTGCCTGCCTGACTGCTCATTGATAGTCTGGATAAAGAGTTATGAAGCATTGGAATGGAATCTGATCCCTGACGTCAGCTAAAAAATTCAATTCAAAAACTAATCTTGTATGAGCAATGAGTAAATATTGCTCTTCATATGCAGAGGCCCAGATTTGTACTATGACAGAGAGGCTCTCCACCCGTGACGAGAATCCTGGAAATGGCGGGAAATTCTAAGTCCCGCCTCCCAATGCGGCATTTCCTATTTTTGCGGGGGGGTGGTGGGGATGGGACTGCGTCAGGCTGGGATTCATGTATGAGCAGTTTACAGATGCAGCAGGCCATTTAAATCATCAGCTGCCTCCACTGAAGTGGGACTTTGGAAGTCCAGGAGTGTGGAATCCAGAACGTGCGGATTAGACCAGGTTAAAGGAGGCCTGAGCTTGGTGAATTCATTTGGATAGGATCCTGGAACAGCTTTGAGGTAAAGCACCCTCTGGGAGAGGTAAGGCGCCCTTTGGGATTGTTAAAAGTAAACATGATTGTGTGTAAAAAGTGCACCATCTCATTGGAACTGTCAAAGCCGGCAAAGAACTGTCAAAGGATAGTGGTGATTGGCATGGAGGGAGGAAGGGCAAAAGGTGGTGGATGGAGAGAATGGGTTGGCATAAGTTGGCACTAAATTGGCATAGGTGCTATAAAGGCCCATGGATACATAGGGGGCCCATGGGGGGGTGGATGGTGGGGGGGGGGGGAAGGGGGTGATAGGCATGAGGTAACATGGGTTTCCATGGATGGGGCATGGGGAGTGTGCAGGGGGGTTGGTGGTGGGGGCTGGAGGGCTGCACCCACCGACCTCTGCATCCGCCGACCTCTGCACCCGCCGACCTCTGCCCTAGTTCAGGGGCGGCAGACCCAACTTGCGATCCATCCCACTCCCCTGGGACAAAAATCAGAGCTGCAGGCGTCCATTTGTAAAGGCTGGGTTTGCGGAGCCGGGAATTCTCATGTCTCTGTGCACTTGAACTGGGAGCGAAAATCTGGGCCTAACTCTCTGCGCTATCTTTTTCACGGGGATGTTACATTACACAGACTCTTCCGAATGGAAACAGGCTATTTGGTCTACCCCGGCATTTACTAAAACAGATTATCCCTGGTCCATTGACTCATTGCTGTTTGTGGGATCTTGCCATGCAAAAAATGACTGTTGCATTTCCAACATTTCAACAGCGACCAAACTCCAAAAGTACTTCTTGGGCCATAAGGCACTTTGGGATGTCCTGCGGTTGTGAAAGGTGCTATAGAAATGCATGTTCTTTCCTCACTCAGAAAATTAGAAAAGACTCTACACTTGCCTCACACAACACTTTAAACTCCAAGTGATTTATAATCACACAGCAACCTCAGTGACAGGCTATAGTTTAGTCACAATGGCAGGAGCAGAGGAGAAGAAGCCTATGTTGAATTGACAGGAAAGTGCTCTACCTAACACTGACTGAAACAACAACACCATTCAGAATTCCACACCTTCGGATGTCTTTTCGCTCATGAGATGTGAGGATCGCCAACAGTTATTGCCCATCCCAGGTGAAGGTGAGCTGCCTTCTTAAACCGCTGCGGTCCATATGGTGCAGGTACATCCACAATGCTGTTTAGGACAGAGTTCCAGGATTTTGACCCCGTGCACTTGAAGCAATTCAGATTTCTAGATCCCACCCAAAATAAATCGGAACAAAACATTCTGGGGCCAAATCACTGGGTTAACTAGTTAGAGCGACAGACTTTCTCTTTCCAAAGTATATCTCAATGAAAGGGGATTATGCCGGTATCTCTGTTGATTTAGTTGGTGGAGGCCCTGAACCTCAGAGACCTGGTGTTCCTCCAGATCGATGTGGAGAACAATGGCACAGCTGCCTCAGGCCTTTCCAGTGAGCTCCCTGAAGGCAGACAGCTGCCCTGGGGTGGGGGGGGGGGGGGGTTGCAGGCCTCCACAGAACAAACCAAACAACAAAAAATGCTGCAAAACATGTCCATGCAGCACAATCGAGCACCAGATGTCTCTTTTTATTTTATTTCCCCAACGGAGGTTTCATCCCGCCCTGAATCGAGGTTTGAGAAAAAAATGTCAAAGTGATTGGCCCGGTCGCCAACCGTAAAAGTGATGGGCCATGAAAAATTGCCTCCTTAAAGGGCCTTGATTGCCCGTTTAATTGTCAGCGGACTCACTTCCGACTGCCACGCGCGCCCACCGAGTGAGGTATCACACAAGTGCACGGTGACGTCAGGACCTTTGCCCAACGTCATCACCCGCAATTCCTCAGCCAGACGGGTCAGGCATGCGCCTGCCCGCAGAATGTGGATATCTGGCCTCGGAGAGCCCCGCGGGCTGTACGCCTGACGTTGGTTGTACTTGGTGAATATCAAGAGTATTGAAATTGTATTGAGGTACCTCAGAGAGGAACATGCTGCGATTTTCTGAGATTTGTCAGTTTGCCATGTCCTGCCCTCAGGGTGTAGGATTGACACGGAAAGCATATTGTAAATATCACGAGAATGATAATTGTATAGAGGTACCTGGGAGGAATGGAGACAAATAAAATTTTATTGCACTTCCTGTAATTTTCAAGTTGAAAAGTTTTGCAATGTCCTTCTACAAATTTTATGAATGAATTATATTTTGGGAAAAATAACATGAGGTAGCCATTCATGCAAGTTACAAAGGCCCTTTCTTTCTTAGACAGTGTATCAACAATCCTTCTTCTCAAGGACAATCCCACAATGGAACAAGCTACAAAAGGAAATCGTCACAGTCCCATCACTGGAAATCTTCAAGACCCAGCTTTAGATTATTTCCATTTACAAGTTTTCATTATCAGGACAACCATCTCAGCAGGTCATGGTTAACTAGCGTGACCCATGTAAACATTGGCGGAATACGGATAATAGCCTGCAGTGGTGACACAACTAAAGCAGAAACAGAACCAATGGTTCCCAAGGTCAACCCTTTGCCTCTACTCTACAGCCAATCCACAGGATTGGATGTATTAACTGTAAAGCCCTCCACATTGTCATGATGATGTGATATAGGCATGATGCATTTTAATCTTTAATTTCATTGGCTGGTCAAATATATATATTGAACTTCTCTAAAAGGACTTTTAAAACAAGCAAAGACACTGACTTAAGATGGATGCCACAGGTCACTTGACACTTCGGCAATTACATGTTGGTCAGTTTCTGGAGGTTTCCAATGTGGGTTATAATGAGCACATGCCAAGGCAAACCTCCTATGGAGTTTCATACCTGCTGATGTCAAGAATTACTTCAAAGGTGAACTGAAGCTTGTAACTGCCTCTCACCATTTGCACTACTATAAAGCTATGTTCGAAGCCGTCAGGCAGAGACAAAAAGTCTACAGGAACAATGGCTATATAGGAGGTGTTGATATGGTCTTCCTATCTCATCACAGGGAAGAATGGTCTATTCAGAAGTGAAAGCTGGGACGTTTTTAAAAAGAACTAATCACTTAGGTCATAACACAATAGGAAAGGTCTGTTCAGACATGAGCTAATCAATTACCTTCTGCGGAATATTCAAATCATTATGGAGAGGGGTCATGTGACCAGGAACACAACTTTGAACTGTCTTTTATTACCACACCTTGATTGTTTTTGGCAGTCTGAAGAAGGGGTCTGCTGATGCAGCAGTAATACCATCTCTCCCCCCGCTGTGTCAAGTTTGGAGCCCGACCTCTGTCACATTTTTGGAATACATCACAGAGATAGGGAATTTCAATCAAAATGAACTTTGCCTGTTTAGATCATACTGGAGTCAACACACAGAGAAGTTTGGAGGACACTTCAAAATCCCAAAGCAGTGTCTTACTAACTTAATACGATTTTTTGAGGAAGTAACAAGGCGGATTGATGAGGGTAGTGAAGTGGATATTGTCTACGTGGATTTCAGTAAGGCATTTGACAAGATCCCACATGGTCAGGAAAGTGAGATCTCATGGGATACAGGGGAAGGTGGCAGGTTGGATCCAAAATTGGCTCACTGACAAGGAGCAAAGAGTAATGGTTAATGGATGCTTTTGCAAATGTAAAAGGGTTTCCAGTGGTGTTCCACAGGGCTCAGTATTGGGGCCCTTAAATGTGGGAAGCATGATTGGAAAATTTGCAGGTGACACAAAAATTGGCCATGCAGTTGATAGTGAAGGGTATAGCTGTCCGTTCCAGAATGATATCTGTTTGGTTGAGTGGGCGGAGAAGTTGTAAATGGAATTAAATCTGAAAAGGTGTGAGGTAATGCATTTAGGGAGGGCAAACAAAGCAAGGGAATACTCAATAAATGCGAAGCTATTGAGAGGGGTTGAGGAAGTGAGAGACCTTGGAGTACATGTCCACAGGTCCCTGAAGGTGGCAGGTCAGGTGGATAAGGTGATCAAGAAAACATATGCAGTGCTTTCCTTTATTGGGCGAGGTATTGAATACAAAAGCAGGGATGTAATGATGGAACTGTATAAAACGCTGGTTAGGCCACAGCTGGAATTTTGTGTAAAGTTCTGGTCGCCACATTACAGGAAGGATATAATTGCTCTGGAAAGAGTGCAGAGGAGGTTTACAAGAATGTTGCCAGGACTTGAAAATTGCAGTTATGAGGAAAGATTGGATAAGCCAGGGTTGTTTTCCTTAGAACTGAAGAGGCTAAGGGGTGGCCTAATTGAAGTGTGCAAAATTATGAGGAGCCTAGATAAAGTAGACAGGAAATACTTGCTTTCCCCAGCTAAAGGGCACAGATTTAAAGTGATTGGTTGAAAGATTAGAAGGGACATGAGGAAAAACTTTTTCACCCAGAGGGTGGTAGGCATTTTACTGCCTAAGTTAGTGGTTGAGGCTGAAATGCTCAACTCATTTAAAAGGTACCTGGACCTGCATTTAGAGTGCTGTAACCTGCAGGGCTATGGACCAGGAAAGTGGGATTAAAATCAGCGGCTAGTTTCTTTTTTCTCTTTTTGGCCGTTGCAGACACAATGGGCTGAATGGCCTCTTTCTGCACCGTAACTTTTCTATGCTTTTATGGTTCAGATACTGAGGGCTCTCTATTCTTTTTTGCCTTTTATCATTGAATCTTAATTTGGCCAAAAGTTAATCTCCTCTACAGTATAGCTTGTAATTTTGCATGCATGTGTTGCGACTGTCACGATGTGTGATTATCTTTTAAAATTTTAAAAATTTCTTTACTTGGGTGGGTTTTTAGCACAATAAAAACAAACCCCTTTTGTGTTCAAACTCGAGAAAGGCTGTTGGACTGAGTTCTTTGCAATCAGCACGTAAACGTTTAAGTGCAGACACTGAATCGACACCTTCATCCTTATAACTTTAAAAATTCTTGTTATGATCAATCGAGGAGTCCTGGCGCTGGTCCTCATCAGGTCGTAACAACATTCATAAGGCTCATCAATGAAAAGGCCGACCAAGTTACTGGGCTGGTGCCACTTGGCAGCTTATTTTCCATAGCCATAGACTTCCATCCTCCACGAAGCTGTGCTTGAAGGACACCAACATGGAAAGAAAGACTTGAATTGATAAAGCGCCTCTCACAACCACCAGCCATCCCAAAAAGCTTTATAGCCAAGCCATAGTCACATTTGTAATGTAGGAACCGCAGCATCCAACTTGTGCGCAGCAAGCTCTTGCGGACAGCAAGGAGATAAATATCCAGTTGGTCTGCTTTATTAGTAACGTTAGATGAGGTTGATCTAGACACTGGGGAGAACTTCAAATTATTCTTCAAACAATGCCGTGGGATTTTTACATCCAGCTGCGAGGTCAGAAAGGGTCGTGATTTAGTGTCTCATCCAAAAGGCATGACATGATGCACCCTTGTTACAGCGAATCATATGGTGTCTTTCAACACACGGCACTTCAAACGCTGAGGCAAACTCTGAGTGGTTACCATGTAAATCTAAATTCCAGTGTTGAACTTGGCTTTGTTGATCAATCACCTTAAACATCAAAAGCAACAGAGAGCTGAATAGCATTGTGAAAAACATCACCTCAGGCAAAGAAGTAAGAAGCTTTTGTTTAGAAGGACACACATAGACACACATGCGCACGTGTGCTGATGCCTTTCCACAGGATGTTTTGCCCATATATGGAACCAAGCTGGCAGATTACATGGAGACTATTGAGCTCATCAGCAGCCAGTTCTCATGGCAACCAAAAAAAATCACTGCTTCTGACGGAGCCAGGTTTGGCGTGGTGGATGGGAGCAGTGGTTGTGGGTTGGGGTGGGGGGGGTGCTGTGGGGTGGGGGGGGAATGAACTGATGAAGATGGTGACGCGAAACATGGTGCCAGAGAGAGAGAGAGAGAGGCGGGGAGGAGAGGGGTCTGCTAATTCCCTAAGCCCATGGTTCATCGAAGGTCAAAGGTTCCAACACAGACAGACACGAGCTGCAGTAGGAAACCGCAGAAAGCAAGACAGTTAACAGAGAATCTAGAATTACCAAAATCTCCACTCACATTCCTGGAGTAGGACTAGAAGCCACAACCATCTTACACCAGAATCGGAGAGGTTCCACTCTAGCTCCTTGATCACATAACCCAGGCTGACACTCTCTGTGCCGCACTGAGCGAGTGCTGTACTGTTGGAAGTGCCGCCTTTCGGATGAGATATTAAACTGAGGCCAGCCCCTGCCAGGCAGATGTAAAGAATGCCATGACAATGCTTGAAGAAGAGCAGGAGGGTTCTCCCTGGTGTCCTGGTGGATATTTACCTCTTAGCCACATCATTAAAAAGCAGTTCATCTAGTTATTATCACGTTGGTGTTTGTGGGATCTTGCTGTGCTTTAATTGGCTACTGCATTTTCCTATGTTACAAAAGTGAACATATCTTAAAAAATGCTTCCTTGGCTGTACAGCCCTTTAGGGATGTCCTTGTGCAGCACTTTGTCAGCACTACTCCTTCTTTTCTCCCTTTCACTGAAGCCAACAGTATAAAATAGAACAGAATCTTTGAATGGTTTACATGAAAACTACAGCAAAAACAACTGGGCGCTTTCTGGCACACAAACAGGCCATTCAGCCCAACACCTCCATGCCAGGCTTTATGCTCCACACAACCCTTTACCCATCCTATCAGCAAATCCTTCTATTCACCTTCCTACTCAAAGCTTTTTCCGGAGACAGGAAGGATTAGGAAAAATGATAGGACAGTTTTTGTTAATTCATTCATGGGAATGTGGGCTTCGCTGGCTGGGCCCAGCATTTATTGTCCATCCACAATTGCCCCTTGAGAAGGTGGTGGTGAGCTGCCTTCTTGAATCGCTGCAGTCCATGTGGTGTAGGTACACCCACAGTGCTGTTAGGAAGGGACTTCCAGGGTTTTGACCTAGCGACAGTGAAGGAACGATGATATATTTCCAAATCTGGATGGTGAGTGACTTGGAGAGGAACCTGCAAGTGGTGGTGTTCCCATCTATCTGCTACCCTTCTCCTTCTAGATGGTAGTGGTTGTGGGTTTGGAAGGTGCTGCCTAAGGAGCCTTGGTGAATTCCTGCAGTGCATCTTGTAGATGGTACACACTGCTGCTACTGTGCGTCGGTGGTGGAGGGAGTGAATGTTTGTGGACGTGGTGCCAATCAGGTGGGTCTGTTTTGTCCTGGATGGTGTCGAGCTTCTTGAGTGTTGTGGGAGCTGCACAGTCAGGATGAGGTTGATCCTGAGATCATAAAAATTACTATATAAATGCAATGGCCAGAAATTTTGCAGTGCAGCAGGGGGTCCCACTGCTGGGTCGAAAAGATTGTGCGGGGACAGGCTTTGATTCTCCTTCGGCAGGTGGCAGGGACCACGTTTTACCAGCCAATGGCCAAGTAAGTACCTGCCATTGGGGCTGCTGTCCTATTAAGGGCTGGCAGCTCAACAGCCTCAGCAGCGCCCCTGCTGGTGGTGGCCACTGCTGGGACTGCACCTGGAGGAAAAGGACACAGCAATGGTTGTGCGCCCTCAAAGTAAGATCAATGGGTTCTGGGGGCCTGGGGCCAGTCAAGCAGGCCCCAGTGAGATGGTGGGGTGGGGGGGGGGGTGGTGCGCGGTGGGTGGTCACAGAGGGTAGGCAATGTCAATGATGTGGGGTGGCCAGTGCCACCTGAGGGCCAAAGAATGCCAAAAATGAGACCCCTCCCACCATGAGGGGACCACCATGTTTCACTGGACAGCCTCCCCATGGCCCCTCCCCACCACTGCCCCTGGTAAAAAAAACCAGCAGAGATGGGCAAGGACCTTAATTGTCCATTTAAGTGGCTCAGTTGGGTTGTGGGTGGGCAGGCTATCTGCTATCTTGCCCCCTGCTGGCAAAACGGCATGGCGTGTGAAGGCACACCCCTAGACCCCTTGCCATGCCATTCTGCCAGTCTTCCCGCCTACCAGCCCTGTCCCAAAAGGGCTGGCAAAATTCCAGCCAAGTTCTTCCTTAAAAGGGACAGGTTTAGAGCAAAAGCTGATCACCTTTCCATGTTTCCATAAAGCCTTCAGCCTTTTTCTCCACTAACTGATGTAACCCTGCTCCTCCCCTTCACTATAATGAAGTCAATCTGATTCCTATTGGATGTCAACGAGAGAGTTGCTGGGGCTTAGCCATCCCATTAATTCAAACAACCGCAATGTACATTGCTGCTGTTTCCATGCTTGGAAGAGAAATTTCATCGGGGTCAGGTGGCGTCTACTCTGCCTCGGAGCAGAAAGAGGCAAATGGTAACAAGAATGATCAAGTTAAATCTCAATGCCATGGAGAGCGACAGGCATACACTGGTGGCAGTCCTTAGGCCCTCAGCAAGCGAGAGCTCATTGAGTGCAGGCTGCTTTACGCCTGTAGAGTAAAGGGTTAACATCAGAAACATACATGATTCAGATCACATGACTGAAAAGTAAGAGAGATCTGGAAGGAGAAGCTCCAACTGCATGTAGAGGTCCAAACATGTAAATAGTTGCTGTAAATAAAGGGCAATGGTTTTGAGAAACTACAGACTTAAGCAGCATACTTTGGGAGGAAAGACAGGCCACAAAACCACGGTCTAGACCCCAACCACACAACGAAACATGGTGGCAGTGAGTAAAAGACCCAGCAAACCTTAAAAAGAAGGTACAGGGCTGGCAAGAAAAGAGATCCTCGAAGGAGGGACAAAAGAAAATAAATTAAGACACACCAAGATGTCAGAACATTGTGGCATGAACGTATGCAAGCTGAGGCACAGGCCCAGAGACCAGGCAGCAGTGAGATCAGGCCCAAAGCAGCAAACAGCAGCATAGAATCAGGAACAAATCCAGAGTTCAGCAGAAGCATGGAATCCACACTACCGCTGCCAGAACCATTTCAGAGTGCAGAAGGCTCACAACAAGTCTGGAACTGTGACAACTGGAGAAAAAGGTTCACAAGGTACAGAACTGCTTCAGAATTACACAAAAGATTGCAAAATGACTAGGTCAGCACACTACTTTATGCAGTAGGATCTATTGCAGACGACGTGATAGCAAGACAGGGGGTTGATGAGACTTCAGCTGCATACGAAGAAGTCCTGAAATCTTATTTTAGCAACTGTCAGAATTTCATAATAGGGAGGGCAAAATTTAATAAAAGAAAGCAAAGACCAGGCCAAAGCATGGATTTGTTCTCTATTGCCTCACAGGGAACTGTGATTCTGAAATCTTAAACGTTGAGCTGATTCACAACAGAATCACAGTCAGGGTGCTAGATGAAGCAGAGAAAAGAGGATTTAACACTAATAAAAGCAATGCAGAATGTCAGGCAAACCGAACTTAGGAAACAGAATCGGGCGTTTATTTGCAGGGAAGGGGAGGTCCCAAGGAGAAGATCAAGTGAGACCATTCCGCTTGTGGGCCAGAAGAGAGAAAGCGTGCCAAAGCCTCAAGAGAAAATGGGAAAAGTACGCCATCTTCCATTTTGAAATGTCTTCGGTGTGGCAGAAACAAACCCACACAAGTGAGAAGAATGTCTAGCAGGCATTAGCAGAGTGCCACAACAGTGGAAAATTAAGTCATTTCAAAACTGTTTGTCACTCGAAAACACTGACAACCTTTAAAAAGAGGGAGAAAATACTAAAACAGCCACATACAAGAAATGGAAGAACCAAAGCAAAGGAACTAACCTTCCTGGGGTAGCCAGGCAGTAGGGTGGTGGGGGCGGGGGTGTGGGGGAGAGGCGGGGGAAGTGATACAGAAACTGGCATTGGAGTATTAAACCCCACAGAATTTAAACTAGACACAGGAGTAGGGGCTTCTATTCCATCAGATGAAGTCAAATGGCTTAAACAGATTACATCACAACCTTCATCTGTCAAATTCCAAGGTCCTGGTGGGACAACTTTAAAAGGGAAAGGCCAACTTACGGAAAAGTTGAAATATAAAGACCGAGAAATCCTCAAACCTCTTTATGTCATTCAAAATCAAGAGTGCTGCCTACTAAGCAGAAAGGCAGGCCTGAAACTGAAATTAATCTGTAAAGTGGATGAAGTTGCTGATGAGATTACAGCAGTACATTTCAAAAGGATTTCCAAAATTGGCTACAGGCCTAGGGAAGTTGAGGACCAAGTGCCATATCATCCTACGAGCTGATTCTAAACCAATTTGCCTCTTTACACTGAGGAGAAAAGTCCCTCACCCACTCTTGGACAAAGTCAGGGGTGGAATTGAAAAGATGCAGCAGCAAGGGGTTATCTCACCGGCTGCCATGCCAACAAAATTGTGTTCAGGAATTGCCAAAGCCCAAACGACTCTACAATAATCTGCGTGGATTTAACTCAACTAAACCAATCAGTGTGATGTGAGATCCACCCAGTGGCTTCAATGGATGAGAATCAGCCAAAAGTACTTTATTTATCAAATTGGATGTGAGCATTGGATTTTGGCGGTTTCCTCTGGACAAAGATCCAGACTGCTGACCACTTTTATAAAATCATTCAGAGATTATTGTTTCAACAGGTTACCATTCAGAATTGTGTCCGCTTCAGAAATTTTCCGGAGAACAATGTCTCACATTCTAGAAGGCATGGAAGGAGTAACATGTCACGTGAACAACATACTCGCACATGACTCCATGAGAGAAGAGCATGATCGCAGGATCAGGGCAGTCCTGAGAGTCTTACAGGTCTAACATTGAATGAAAAATGTGGGTTCGCCAAACCCATGATCAAGTTTCTCAGTCACAATGAACAAGCCACCAGAATCACAGATGATCCACACAAACAAAAGTAATCAGAGAATTTCCACAACCCAGGAACATTACCGAGCTTCAAAGATTCCTCAGGATGGTCAACCAGGGAGGCAAGTTCCGGTCAAATTTAGTAGAGGTCAGCAAGACCTTGTGGCAGCTGTTGAGACAGAGTCAACAGTGGTGCTGGAATGTGGACCAGCAAAATGCTTTTGAAAAGATTAAACAACTTTTAATCTCCTCTGAAATTTTGACACATTACAACCCAGAACTACCAACCATAGTAGCAGCAGATGCATCGTCAACAGGGTCTGGGGGCAGTTTTATTTCAAGTGCAGAGAGACTGCAAGCGTAGATTAGTCTACTCTGCCTCTAGGTCACGAACAGAGACAGAAGAGTGATATGCTATGATAGATAAAGAAGCATTGGCAACAAAGTGGGCATTTGAAAAGTTTTCAGACTATTATGGGATCCTGTCTGAAAATCTAAACAGACCATAAGCCTCTAGTCACCCTTCTGAACATGAAAGAATTTGCAAAGCTGCCACCCAGAATCCAATGGCTTTAGATTAAGATTGATGAGATATGACTCCATCTCAGAGTTTTTGCAAGGGAAGTAACAAACAGTGATAGGCACACTGTCAGGAATACCATCAGAAAGAACCAAACAAGGAGATTTACACCTCATCGAGGAGGTTGAAGCATATACATTCTTAATCACTCAGAACTTACCACCTCCTGCAAAAAATATAACAAGCTCTGCAATGCAATGAAGAATGTCTCCAAATCGAAGAATCTTATCTGGAAGGATGGTCAGACTATATCCCCATTAATCCAATACTACGGCGGTACTTTGAACAGCGCAAGCAGATCACTATCATTGATAACTTACTAGTCTTCAACGTGAGAATAATCATACTGAAGCACTTCGGCTTGATATTCTTCAATATCAATACTTCACATCCGTCTTCATCCAAGAGAATGAGGATGAAGTATGGAACTCGGGGAGAGAGACTGCGAGGTTCTTAAGCAAATTGATATAGGGAGTGACAAGGTATTGGAGGTGTTGGCAGGCTTAAAAGTGGACAAATCTCCAGGTCCGGATGATTTGTGTCCCAGACTGTTGAGGGAGGCAAGGGAGGAGGTCGCAGGGGCTCTGACCCAAATTTTTAATTCCTCTCTGGCCACGGGGGAGGTGCCAGAGGACTGGAGAACAGCTAATGTGGTTCCACTATTTAAGAAGGGCTGTAGAGATAAGCCAGGGAACTACAGACCAGTGAGTCTCACGTCAGTAGTAGGGAAACTATTGGAGAAAATTCTGAAGGAGAGAATCTATCTCCACTTGGAGAGGCAAGGTTTGATCAGGAATAGTCAGCATGGCTTTGTCAGAGGGAGGTCATGCCTAACAAATTTGATTGAATTTTTTGAGGGGGTGACCAGGTGTGTAGATGAGGATAGTGCAGTTGATGTAGTTTATATGGATTTCAGCAAAGCCTTTGACAAGGTCCCACATGGGAGATTTATAAAGAAGGCAAATGCACATGGGATACAGGGTAATTTGATAAGGTGGATTCAAAATTGGCTTAGTTGTGGAAGGAAGAGGGTGATGACAGAAGGATGCTTTAGTGACTGGAAGCCAGTGTTCAGTAGTGTACCACAGGGATCTGTGTTGGGTCCCCTATTATTTGTCATTTATATAAACGACATAGATGACTATGTGGGGGTGGGATTAATAAGTTTGCGGATGACACAAAGATTGGCCGGGTGGTTAACAGTGAGGTTGAGTGTCTTGGGCTACAGGAAGATATAGACGGGATGGTCAAATGGGCAGATGGAATTTAACACTGAAAAATGTGAGGTGATACACTTTGGAAGGAGTAATTTGACAAGGAAGTATTCAATGAACGGCATGACACTAGGAAGTTCTGAGGAACAAAGGGACCTTGGTGTGTGTGTCCATAGATCTCTGAAGGTGGAGGGGCATGTTAGTGGGGTGGTGAAAAAGTCATATGGACACTTGCCTTTATCAATCGAGGCATAGATTACAAAAGTAGGGAGGTCATGTTGGAGTTATATAGAGCCTTGGTGAGGCCATAGCTGGAGTACTGTGTGCGGTTCTGGTCGCCACATTATAGGAAGGGTGTGATTGCACTGGAGGGGGTGCAGAGGAGATTCACCAGGATGTTGCCTGGGATGAAACATTTAAGTTATGAAGAGAGGTTTGGATAGACTTGGGTTGTTTTCGTTGGAGCAGAGAAGACTGAGGGGCGATCTGATCGAGGTGTACAAGATTATGAGGGGCATGGACAGGGTGGATAGGGAGCAGCTGTTCCCCTTAGTTGAAGGGTCAGTCATGAGGGGACATAAGTTCAAGGTGAGGGGCAGGAGGTTTAGGGGGATGTGAGGAAAAATCTTTTTACCTAGAGGGTGGTGACGGTCTGGAATGCGCTCCCTGGGAGGGTGGGGGAGGCGGGTTGCCTCACATCCTTTAAAAAGTACCTGGAAGAGCACTTGGCACATCATAACATTCAAGGCTATGGGCCAAGTGCTGGTAAATGGGATTAGGTAGGTAGACCAGGTGTTTCTCACACGTCGGTGCAGACTCGATGGGCCGAAGGGCTTCTTCTGCGCTGTGTGATTCTGTGATTCTGTGAAGGACTTCACCAAGGTCATGTAGGATTGGTAAAATGTCATATGTGAGCACAACAATCAGTTTGATGGCCAGGCATTACTCACTCTGTAGAAGAAATGATTTCTAACTGTCTTACATGTGCCATAAACAGCCAAAAACAAAAAGAACCATCATTACCTTCTACTTTTCCATCAAGGCCAGGGGAGTGGCTAGGAATGATAAACCTTCCTTATTGTCAATTATCATTACTCGCGGTAGATTGATGTAAACAGATTGCACAGCATTACGGTGAAAGCAGTCATCCAATTTCTCAAGAGAAGCTATGCAACAGATGGCATTCCAGGCATTATAGTGTCTGGCAATGGGCCACAATGGGCTTTTCCCCAATTTCACAAATGAATATGGCTTCACTCATTTAACCAGTTCACCTCACTACCCTCAACTGAATGGAGAAGCTGAGAGGGGTACGAACCATCAAAGCTTTATTGAAGAAAAACAAAGACCTTAAGCTAGCTTTTCTGAATTATCAAACCCCACCACTACACAATGGTGTCTCACCATGAGAGTTACCAATGGGTAGGAGATTGAGAACGTGACTTCCATCTCTAGCAAAAAAACCTCAAACCCAATATCACCTCGAATGACCACGAGAGGGTAAAACAGCATGAGGAAGAGCGGAGAAGGAAACAGGCTTTTAATGTTAATCATAGGCATACAGCACATGCGTTACCAGCACTGAAGCCCGTGATAGAGAGTATGGGTCCGAGAACAACAGAAGGAAAGTGCAATCCTTAAAATGCTTCCACAACCAAGGTCATACAACCAAGATTGAGACAGACCAGGCTATGATAATAGAAGAGAAATCATAGCGCCTTAATGTCCTTGGAGAGAAAGCCACTTGAGCTTACTACTCAGACCCTGATGTAAAAGAAAGACTTACTACAAGCTGTACAGCCACCCAGGAGAACACTCACACCAACAGAAGGGCGAGCACTGAGTATCCTCAACCTCAAAAGGAGATCAGAACGAGATCAGAGAGAGTGGTCAAGGCACTAACTCTGTGAAGTCTGAGGTGTTGTGGGGGAGATATAGGAGGATGTAAATATGATGGGGATAAAGACTGGTTGGGAGATGTGGAGTAAAGTGTTAACATCAGAACCATACATGATACTGATGTAATAATGATGTCAGATCAGATGACTGAGTAGTGAGAGAGATCTGGAAGGAGGAGAAGCTCCAACCTTGTATAGAGGTCCAAATGTGTAAAAACTTGCTGTAAATAAAGAGTAATGACTTTGAGAAACTTCAGGCTTGAGCAGCATACTTTGGGGGAATAGACAATCCCCAAAACCTCCATCTGGACCCCAACCACACAATGAAACAATTCCCACAGTGGGTGCGAAGCAATCAAGAGCAAAGAGACTTGTTGGGTTCCAATCTCACTGTTGGAGACCCAGTTACAGGAGATGTTGGCAAGAACCTGGGCTTGGTGAGACACACAACCTACAGGCTTCAGGCTTCAAGAACAGGCAACAAAAGAATGAAAAAATAAGTTATTGCAAATTTATCCTTATGAAACTAGATGGCAGAGGTTAAAATAAGAGCATAAACATTCTCTCACTTCTCTAAGCTTGAATTTTAAAAACATGTTTTTATCCCTTTTATTAGAGGCATTCTGCTTTTCTTCCAGGTCAGTCAAGGCAGCATGCTGACTACTTCTTCACTTCAGGGGCTTGGACACCCAGGCCTGTCATAGAAAGAGTCTTGTGGCACTTTTCCCATGTATGGGAACAGTCCTGTGGGACTCCTGACAGTGTATGGAGACTGTCCTGTGAAAAACCATTGATCATAGGACTGGACATGGCAGCTCAATGGTAACAAGTGGCTAAACATGCTGTTAGCTTGGACAGATAAATCATCCTCACATGCTTTAGACCAGCACTCTGAAGTTTATGGCATGTATAACCCTCTGGTACACCCTGCTTATTACTTTCAGTTAGTGTTCAGTCTGTATAATGAAGAGAAATGTATAGCTCCCAGCTTTCTGCTCTAATTAATACAAAACTGGTGAATGTTGTCAGATAACCTTCGGTTGCTAGATTCTGTACAACTGACTCAATCTGTAATTATGCTAAGCAAGCTCTTTCACGGTGTCTGACTCAGCAACACCTCCGAGTACTGTCTTATCCCTACTGATCTTAACTAATTCAGCTCGCTCACACGGGTGCATTAACCCTTCCCCAGCCAGTGTTGTATTACAAAATTATTACAACTTGCATTTATACAGCACCTTAATGTGGTAAAACTTCCCAGTGTGCTTCACAGGAGCTTTATCAAATAAAGCTTGATACCGAGTCACAAAAGGAGATGTTGGGATATGCGACTAAAAGCTTGGTCAAAAAGGTAGGTTTTGAGGAGCATCTTAAAAGAGGAGAGAGATTTGAAAAGTGAAGGGATTTAGGGTGGGAATTCCTTAGCTTAGGGACCAGGCAGCTGAAGGTGAGGCAACCAATGGTAAGGCGATTAAATTTGGGGATCTGCAATAGGTTGAATTGGGGGAGTGCAGAGATTGTGGAGTATTGTGGAGCTGGAGGAGATTTCAGGGAGAAAGGCCAAGGAGGGATTTGTAATCAAGGGTGCGAATTTTAAAATTGAGGCATTGGTGGACTAGGAGCCAATGTAGATTAACGAGCACAGGGGTGTAAGGTGAATGGGATTTGCTATGGATTAGGCTATGGGCAGCAGAGATTTGGATGAAGTCAAGTGGAAGATGGGAAACTGTCCAGGAAAGCAGTTGTCAAGTGCAGAGTTAACAAAAGTTTCAGCAGAAGTTGAGCTGAGGCAGGAACTGTGATGTGTAATGTTACAGGAGTGGATGTGGTCTTGGTGATGCAGTGGATTTGTGGTATGAAGCTCACCTTACAGTCAAATCTGACCCCAGAGTTGTGAACAGTCTGGTTCAGCCTCACTCAGTTGCCACGAAGTTCGATGGAGTCAGTGGCAACAGAATGGAGTTTGCTTTTCTACCGTAATGGGTGGAATTTTAATACCAACCCTTCCTTCCCACCCCCAAACTCCAAGAGCAAACTGGCAGGTGATGGGGAGGGGTGGGAGATGAAAATTTGGGTGCCGTAGTAGCAACACTGTACTTGCCGCCACCAGTATTTGACCAGGGTGGGGGAAGACAGCCCACTTGCCTATTGGCCATTTGAGGCCCTTATATGGTCACTAAAGGGCCTCCTCTTGCTGCCGCTGGTATTTTACCAGTGGTGGTGGCAGTGTTCAGGCTGTTCAGCAAGACAACCAGGTAAAACCTGGTGGCCTTCTTACCCGGCTGGGGGTATACCACCTGTTTGGGCATCCTGTGCCCAACAAAGACCCCACCCAAGGTAGTTCTCCTGCCTACGGCATATTCTACCCCCTGTCCTGCACAACTTGCCACCCCCATCTCCCCCAACCCACCTCACCAGGGCCTCCTAGCCTTGAAGTCTGACAACATGGCCCTTCTTCATTGGGGATGTTCTGTAGTCCCAGCAGCGGCCACCAGGGCAAGTGGCACTGCTGGGACTAAATAGCTGCCAGCCATTTGATTGGTCAGCAGCTCTTAGAGGCTCAAGCCGAATAACAACCCAATGTTTATTCAATGGCTGTGGATGACCTGGCCGGGGTGGGGGGGGGGTGGGGGGTTGCGGGGTGGTCTCGTCCCTGGATTGTATGCTGTGGGTAGGGCCACCACTTCTGTGTAAAATGCTTCCCCATGGATTTGGCCCTGCCACTTTCTAGTTAGAGAGGAGTGGATGTCAGAGGATGGAGTGGAGGGGTCGAGAGAGGGGGTGGTAGGCTAGAGCTAGCTGGTACCAGCGAACGTGTGGAGCCTGATATTGTGTTTTCAGACACTGTTACTGAGGGCTATCATATCAATGAGAAATAGGAGGGGCTGAGCTAGATGGGGGGAGATGGTGGTGTAGCAGTAATGTCACTGGACTAATAATCTGGAGGCCTAGGCTAATGCTCTGGGGGTGTGGGTTCAAATCCCACCATAGCAGCTGGTGGAACTTAAATTCAGTTTTAAAAAATCTGGAATTGAAAACAAGTCTCAGTAATGGTATCTATAAAATCATGAAGTTAACATAAGAAATAGGAACAGGAGTAGACCATTTGGCCCCTCGAGCCTGCTCCACCATTCAATAAAATCATGGCTGATCTTGTGTTTCGATTTCCACATTCCCATCTAACCCCGATAACCTTTGATTCCCTTCCCTGACAAGAATCTATCTATCTCTGCCTTAAAAATATTCACTGACCCCGCCTCCACCACCTTCTGAGGCAGAGAGTTCCAAAGTCACACAACCCTCTGAGAGAAAAAATTCTCCTCATCTCTGTCCTAAAAGGGCGACCCCTAATTTTAAAACAGTGCCCCATCGTTCTGGACTCACCCACAAGAGGAAACATCCTTTCCATGTCCACCTTGTCAAGACCGTTCAGGATCTTGTACACTTCAATCAAATCACACCTCACTCTTCTAAACTCCAGTGGAACAAGTCCAGTCTGTCCAACCTTTCCTCATAAGAAAACCCACTCATTCCAGGTATCAATCTAGTGAACCTCCTTTGAACCACCTCCAACACATTTACATCCTTCCTTAAATAAGGAGACCAAAACTGTACACAGTATTCGAGGTGTGGTCTCACCAATGCCCTGTATAACTGAAACATAACATCCTTACCTTTATGTTTAATCCCTCTCATAATAAAAGATAGCATTCCTTTCGCCTTCTTATTAGTTGCTGTACCTGCATACTAACTCTTTGTAACTCATGTACTCGAACACTTAGATCCCTCTGCACCTCAGAATTATGCAGCCATTCTCCATTTAAGTAATACTCTGCTTTACTGTCCTTCTTGCCAAAGTGCCAAAGTTGTAAAACCCATCTGGTTCATTAATCTCCTTCAGGGGAGGGAATCTGCCACCCTTACCTGGTCTGGCCTACATGCGATTCCAGACCCTCAGCGATGTGGTCGTCTCTCTGCAATGGCTGAGCAAGCCGTTCAGTTCAAGGGTAATTAGCGATGGGTAACAAATGCCGGCCTTGCCAGCGATGCCCACATCTCATGAATAAATAGAGGAAAAAGATCCTTGGAGGACACCAGAGGTAACCCTGTGGCAATGGGTGGATTACAGGCAATTCACTTGTTTTGACTGGATAGTTAAGAACGGAACGAGGTGTGAGAAGTCCCACCTCGAGAGGCAATTATATAGTAAGAGGGATACAGATAAGGAGGGATAGTTCACAACATTCCCAGTTAATTTCTCTAGCTTCCTCCACTGTGGGAATTTGCACCCATAAGACAACATGAATCACAACAGTAAATATGAGTATAATTTTCATATGGGATTTATGACAGTTTAATAGAAAAATTTTGCATCTCTTTTTAATATATTAACACCTCATGCTGTACAGTCATAACACCTGATACCTTGGAATAAAATTAAACAGTTACATCATACAAGCTCTATGGTTGGACTCTTCTTCCTCTACACCACCCTACCTGAGGGGATTGCGTTAGCTCGTGTGAATCAGCGATTCGAGCTTGTAATGAAGCAATCCCTGGAAATCCTTCAAAGTGAAATTACCAGCTCGAATTACACCAGCACACAAGTACTGCTGGTCGATTAAGTTGTCACGCAGTGCTCAGCATGTCATCATGTTCATACCTCACAACTGCTTAATAAGGCGTGGGATTGCCTTGTGTGTGTGGTTGTGTGGTTTCTGTGGATTTCATTTTTAATTCCTACCATTAATCTGGCGGTTGCAGGTCCACAGATGTGGCCATGAGATGTGAAGATTGGAGAGCAGAATTAGCTTACTTCTTAAAGCATGAGAAATTGGAATATCAACCTCCATTAATCCCCCACAAATCCTCAAACCAGGAGATCTCTGAACTCTTTCGATCTGGCCTCTTGTGTATCCCCCGCTTCCATCGCTCCACCATTGGTGGTCTTGACTTCAGCTGCTTAGGCCTTAAGCTCTGGAACTCCCGCCCTAAACCTCTCCCCATCTCTAGATCTTTCTCATCCTTTAAGACTCTCCTGAAAATCCACCTCTTTGACCAAGCTTTTGATCAGTTGTCCTAATCTCTCCTTCGGCTTGGCATCAATTTTTTGTCTGATTACTCTTCCATGAAATGCTTTGGGGCATTTCACTACATTAAAAGGTGCTATATAAACGCAAGCACTTATTGTTCAACAGCAGGCCATGCATAGAAGATTAAATGTCTGAGATTTAGAACAGAGGACAGGAAAAACATCTTCACACATAGAGTTGTGAGGCTGTGGGAATGACTCCCAGGGTTAGTGATTGAGGCAGAAACTAGATCAACATTCAAGAGCAGAGTGGACAGGGGGAAGAAGAAAAATGGGGTTGAAAGGATTTAAAGACAAAGGGTGTAAACATAATTTGAATTATTTCCTTGTGTGGAGGGTAAGTACCAACATGGACTAATTGGGCTAAATGGACTGTTTCAGTGTTGTAACTTCTATGCTGCAACTAAAAGCAGCTGAAAGGCTCATATTTCTAGGAATTTACCTCATATGTACTTTTACAATCAGTGATAATTGTACTGAACTAATTCATGCTGCAATCAGCTACATCAGCCTCTCACGCACAGTAGGGTCATCTCAACCCAGGCTCAGACCGCTGTGAGGAAGCCAGCAACCTTGATTGTCAGTGGCGATTACATTCATTAACAAATACCTAGGAGCTGGTTAAAAGGTGTTAGCGAGCATTCAAAAAAAAACTGAGATTTAGGGAGGGACCAGGAGTCACAGCATCTCTGTACATGGCTATAAAAACAGAAAATGCTGTAAAAACTCAGCAGGTCTGGCAGCATCTGTGGAGAGAGAAACAGAGTTACAGAGTATTGAGTCCATATGACTTCTTCAGAGTCCGTATGACTTCTTCTGTACATAGCAACCCTTGCTGTAGAGGACCACAATTATGACCTGGTTCAATTAATTGATTTAATACCAATAAATTAATGCTTTCAAGTCTGAAAACATTTAAAATGATTCGCAATAAAGCACATTCACCTCTATTTTTATGAAAACATTGCATATTCACAAGGGTTTTGTATTCTCTCACTGATATTTGACCAGGCCATTATGCAAATTGATATATATACTTGAAAATGAGGAATCTGCAGGGCTGTAGGGAAAAAGCAGAGTGGGGAATGGATCTATTGTTCGGAGTGCCAGCACAGGTACGATGACCCCCTCCTATGCTGTAAGATTCCATGACATACAGTCAGATACTTTCAGAGTCCATTGTATATTCAAGTATATGATGACATTTTACAAAAATATACATTCTAGAAATAAATTTTATTTACTCGTTAGATGTTTTGCTTTAGCTGCAGCTTTTCTAAATGATTTTGTTTTTGAACAATGAGAATGTCCAATCATAGACCTTCTTCACACTGGATTAATGCATCTTTGTCGATGGATGGGAGGGGAATAAATGGGGAAACAAGACCACTGGTTAGTCCCCATTCTCTCCCTTTCCCAATGTGGGTGTTGGAACAAGGTTAAGCCATTCAGCCTCTTCATCCTATTCCATAACTCACTCTGGGCTGATGTATGCCTCAACTCCATGGACTCATCTTTGTTCCATTTCCCTTAATGTCCCTAAACAACAAACATCTATCCATCTCAGCCCTGAAAGCTCCAACTGACTCCCAGCGTCCATAGCCTTTTGGGGGGTAGCGGGGGGGAAGAGTTCCAGATTTCCACCACCCTTGGGAATTTAATAAACTCAGCCTGACAACATATGATCTCTGGACTTTAACACAAAATGCAGAGTGCTGTAGTTCTTTCAGTTCATGGAATTAAAAATTAAGGACATTCATATTTTGCATCGTATTGTAATTGTTTACATGCTGAAACGGTCATAGTTGTGCAATCCTTTTATTATTTTATACTCTAATTTTATTTTTATTTTAATAATTATTATAACTATGTCATGAGTTATGATCATTTGCTTTATTTCTATCATTGTCAGAATTCAGCACTTGCTGCCATGATGATTATTCAATAAGTCAACCGCCCTCCCTCCTGTCCATCCTTCCATATCCATCCTTTCTGTGAAAACATGTTTCCTGATGTCACCTCTGCATATTTTAATACGTCCCTTGTTTGTTATTTAAGTAATGAGGATTTAGTTTCTCTGCTTCTATCCAATCAACTCCTCAAAATTTAATACATCTTGGACCCCTCAGTTTTATGCAATCTGTCTCATAATGTAACCTTTTTAGCCCTGGAATCTTCCTGGTGAATCTGCACGGCGCCCCAATGCAAGGTCAGGATATCCTTCCTGAGGTCTAATGATGGAACTGAAAATATCCAGATGTGGTGGGTCTAACCAAACCTCCGTAAAAATGAAACATAATTTCTTCCCTTTTGTCTGCCCTTGAAATAAACGTCAGCATTTCATCAGCTGGTTTGATCATTTTCTTGTAGCCATACCATAGTTAGTGTTTTTTTAAAAAATTGATATCATGTTTGTGACGATATTTGAGTATAACAGATCAAAACGGACAGTAGCATTGATATTAGCTTATAGCACAACAATCTTTGACACTTAAGTGCTGGAGTGTTTTGCATTCAGTGTTCTCTCCCATCACTCTCTCACCTCCAACCCCACAACCAGAATCCCAAATGCCCTGCGTCAATCCAGGGTGGATACACAAGGCTTTTTTCTCCCCAGATCAGCAGTTCAAACTATGCTACTGAAAATGAAGGCCGAAGGCAACAGGCTAAAAAATTACATTCACACCTCGACAACACTGATGAAGAGTGCACACATAAACTAAATAATGTAAAGGTATAACAACCTCAGAATACATGCATGACATAGCACATCACAGGCCAAATTTAAGCAACACTGAAAAGGAGAGAGTGAAGAAGAGAGAGAGAGAGAGAAAGACAGAGAGTAAGAGGAAAAAAGAGAAAAAAAAATGAGTAAGAAAGAGAGAGAGAAGGAAAGAGAGAACTAATGAGAGAGAAAGAGAGAGAGAGAGAGAAAGAGAGAGAAAGAGAGAGAGAAAGAAAGGAAGAAATGCATTTATACGAAACTTTTCACAACCACAGGCAAGGTGAGGCAGTATAGAGGGAATGAGAGAGGAAGAAGGAAAGGGAGCTGGGAAGAGGAAGGGTGGGAGAGGAGGAAAAGCAAAGGCACAGAGAGAGAGAGAGAAACCTGCATCTATATAGCACCTTTCACAACCTCTCAATGTCCTGAATCACTTTACAGACAGTGAAGTACTTTTGAATTGTTGTTACTGTGGAAATGTAGGAAACACGGCAGCCAATTTGTGCACAGCAAGCTCCCACAAATTGTAATGAGTTAAATGACCAGGTAATTTGTTTTTTTGTATCATGTTGTTTGAAGGATAAATATTGGCCAGGATACTGGGGATAACTCCCCTGCTCTTCGAAATCATTTTGTGGGACCTTTTACATCTACCTGAGAGGGCAGGCGAGGCCTCAGTTTAATGTCTCATCTGAAAGATGCCACCTCCGACTGTGCAGCTCTTCCTCAGTGTGACATCGGGAGTGCCAGAGTGAATTTTGTTCTCAACTTCTCGGAATGGGGTTCAATATTTCAATCCCCCATCCCCATTCCCTCAGGGCCAGCCTGTCTCAGAATCAGTAGGAGTTGGAACATGATGTCTCCCTCTCTCTCTCTCTCCAATTCCAGCCTACAGAGACCAGAGAAAGATATCAAATACGGAGCTAGCTTGTGCCACACTTTGCCATTAATCTGCAAATGCAGATCTAAACAATAATTGAAACCGCAGGGTTCTGGCGTCATCTGCTTAAATTTAATTGCGCTGTAATAGGATTTATTATTTGAAAGTGGAAGAGGACACGCGATGCAGAATGAAATTGTCCGTTTATGGTCACTTTTTAATCTTGTGTATCCACCACTGTCGGCCAGCAATGGAAAATATCCAGACAAGATTTTGATAGAAAACATCGAACACTTTCTACCAGCTTTGTTGAATAAAGTCTTAACTAAGTGAAGCCTGTTAAAAATGGTGACCTGACCCACTAATGTAAGTAACAACAGTTTTACTGCAGGAACCAATCAGGAACAAGGCAATACAATGGTGTGGCGAGTTGGTATATCAACACTGTTCTCTGAAGCAGGGCATGTTTGTTTATACATCCATCTCACAAAGGTTCAGGGGTGAGACACAACACCTGGATATCAGGTACTTTTAAATGGTGCTGAAAAATGAATTCAAATGACAAACATTTTATCACCTGGCGCATATTAAGTATGGAAAGGAATTCAGGGATCCATGGTGACTGAGCTGACTAAGCCAGCAGATAGATGAGCCAGACAGACTAGGAAAGTCCCAGGCTCAATCTCGGCCTACACCAAGTGATTTCAGCTGGAACGCCACAACCAGTCTCTGTGCCTCCAGGTTAAGGTGGAAATAAACAGTCAGAGCTTCTGTTCTTGCCGTCTGTCCAGGGTCCAGCTGCTATGTCCCTCTCACACGAATAGGCAGCCAAAACTGAAATTGCTTCGGGATCACTAGACCAAACAACTTGAAGGTCTATCTAGTTCACCTTCTGTATTGGTAGTCACCTGACACAATGATAACAGACGTTGATTAATCGTATAATCACGTCCTATCAATTGGTCTACAACAGTCAAGATTTTGTTTGAAAACACGGGCCTGAATCTTCTGGTCAGCATGTGGGGGTAGGCCCCGCTCGCCGACGCATAAAATGATGCACGGTGATGTCGGGCGTGTATCCCAATGTCACCGTGCGTCATTCCGATCCTCAGTTTGGCAGCCGCGCACCGGAGTCGGCTGCACGCCTGCCGACCTGTCAAAGGCCTGTTAAGGCCATTTAAATAGCAATTGAGGTAATTAACAGGGCTGCCCGTCCAACCTTAAGGTTATGGGGAGCAGAAGAAGAGCCTAGGCGGCCTTCGCATTTTTCATGGAACCTCATCCACGGGCGGGATGAGGTTTCATGAAGACTTTAATCATTTAATAAATTGTTTCATGTGAATTGATAAACATGTCCCACCTCATGTGACAATGTCACATGAGGGCACATGTCTGAATAATTTAATTTTTTATTTATCAAATTTTTATGACTTTCCTCAACCTCCCTGAGGCAGCTCCGTGTCTCAGGGAGATTCCTGCGCTCTTTCATGTGCATGTGCGAAAGAGCACAGGCCCCATCTCTCCCTCCTCCTCCACCACCACCCCCCCACCCCGCCCACACTGGGAGTGCTCAGTGCTTCCTGGTGCGCGTCACGCTGGGTGGGACTTAATTGCCGCACCCACCCAAAATGGCGGCACCCAGCCCGTCCCCACCTGCTCCCCCCAAGCCTGCCCGACAGGGAGAGAATTCTCCCCACGAGGTGAGAGAAACACCCAGTGATAGAGAATTTTGGGAACCGTAGGTCCAAAGTCACCTGCTCCTCACAAGCTACATTAGAGGGGGGCAACAATGGTTTAGTGGTAACATCAGTGGGCAAGTAATCTAAAGGTCCAGGTTAATGCCCTGGGAGCATAGGTTCAAATCCCACTGCAGCTGGTGAAGTTTAAATTTAATTAATAAAGCAGGAAAATGATATTAGTCCCAGTAATGAGATTTTGTTTGATTGTTTTTATTTGAATTTGTTTGATTATTTGAATTTATTGATTGATTTTATCATAACTGGGACCAAATCTCAGAGCACAGAGTCGGGCCTTTTTAACAGCCTATCTCCACGCCTGGCAGCCCCTGTAGCTGTTTCCAACCTCTTCCTGGGGGCTGGTGGGCCTGACGCAGCCGCTTGGCCGGGAAAGAAAAATCCGCCTTCACAGGTACTTTCACCCCGGGCCGGCGTTTCAAGCCAGGAAATTTCCTGACTCTGCTAACTGGCTCTCGGTTGAAAGTTCAGCCCATCAGCTCAGTTTCTCTCCGTGGGTGCTGCCTGAGCTGCTGAATATTTCCAGACTCTTTTGTTAGACTTTCAGATCTCCAGCATCCCCAGTATTTTGCTTTGGTGTCTGTTGTACTGTTCATTGAGGGATAAATATTGGCCTGTACACTGGCGAGAACTCTCCTGCTCTTCTTCAAAATAGTGTCATGAGAATTTTTATGCCCACCTGAGAGGGTAGACAGGCCTCAGTTGAGCTTCTCACCTCCAGTACTGAACTGACTCAGAAACAAAATTATTTCCTGCCTTACAATACCCCGGTTTATGTAAAGGGAGGAAGTCTACAGTTGCAACACATCATTTGCAACTAAAGTGTAAAATCTACACTTGGCACTTCAGGCTGGATTTTACCAGGCCTCCGAGGATGGGATGGGGGAAGAGATGGGGGCCCGGGTTTTATTTTTCTTCCAAAGGATGTGGGTGTCGCTGGCTGTACCATCGTTTGCTGCCCAACCTTAATTGCCCTTGAGAAGGTGGTGGCGAGCTGCCTTCTTGAACTGCTGCAGTCCATATGGTATAGGTACACCCGTAGTCCTGTTAGGGAGGGAGATCCAGGATTTTGACCCAGCAACAGTGAAGGAATGGTGCTATATTTCCAAGTCAGGATGGTTACTTGGAGGGGAACTTCCAGGTGGTGGTGTGTCTGCTGCCTTTGTCTATTTCAGTGGTACAGGTCGCATGCTTAGAAGGATCATTGGTGAGTTGCTGCAGTGCATCTTGTGGATGTACCCACTGCTGCCATTGTGCATCAGTGGTGGAGGGAGTGAATGTTTAAGATAGTGGATGGGGTGCCAATCTAGCAGGCTGCTTTGTCCTGGATAGTGTCAAGCTGTCTGAGTGTTGTTGGAGTCGCACTCAACAGACAAGTGGGGAGTATTCCATCACATTGCTGACATATGCATTATAGATGGTCGACAGGCTTTGTGAGTCAGGAGGTGAGTTACTCGCTGCAGAATGCCCAGCTTCAGACTTGTTCTTGTAGCCACAATGCTTATATGGCATGTCCAACTGAGTTTCTGGTCAACGGTAACACCCAGGATGTTGATGGTGGGGGGTACAGTGATGGTAATTCGATTGAATGCCAAGGGGAGATGATTGGATTCTCTCTTGTTGGAGTTGGTCATTGCCTGTCACTTGAGTGGCACAAATGTTACTTACCACTTATCAGCCTAAGCCTGCATGTTGTGCAGGTCTTGCTGCATAAGGACACGGACTGCTTCAGTATCTGAGGAGTTGCGAATGGTGCTGAACATTGTGCAAATATCAGTGAACATCCCCACTTCTGACCTTATGATGGAGGGAAGGTCATTGTTGAAGCAGCTGAAGATGGTTGGGCCGAGGATACTGTTTTGTTGTGTGGCAGCTATTTAGACAGGTTTGTGGGAGACTTTTTCCCTGATTCAAATGTTTAGTGTCAAGGACAGTCACTCTAATGTCACCTTTTGAGTTCAGCTCTCTTGTCCATGTTTTGGACAAAGGTTGTAATAAAGTCAGGAGCTGAGCTGCCCTGGCAGAACCCAAACTGAGCATCAGTGAGCAGGTTATTGCTGAGTAAATGCTGCTTGATAGTACTGTAAATGACATCTTCCATCATTTTGCTAATAACTGAGAATACACGGACTGGTCAGTAATTGGATTTGTCCTGCTTTTGGTGGACAATACATACCTGGGCAATTTTGCACATTGCCGGGTAGATGCCAGTGTTGTAGCTGTACTGGAACAGCTTGGCTAGGGACACAGCTAGTTCTGGAGTACGAGTCATCTGTATTATTGCTGGAATATAGAAGGTCCATAGCCTTTGCAGTATATGGTGTGTTCAGCTGTTTCCTGATATCACGTGCAGTGAACCGAATTGGCTGAAGACTGGCATCTGTGATGCTGGGGACCTCTGGAGATGGCCAAGATGGATCATCCACTTGGCACTTCTGTCTGAAAGTGACTGCAAATGCTTCAGCCTTATAATGTATATTTTATATCTCAAATAGATGCAGAAAGGACACCCCCAGCTTATGTGTGTGTGCTTTAAAATGTCTACTCCATGTTTCTCATTCTGGCTTCCAGCTCTTTCCACAGCTTTGTTTACTTTTCCCTGAGTCCACACCCAGGCTTAACCAATCAAGCACAGTGAACATCAATTCTAAGCAGACTCACATAATCAAACTCAGAACAATTGAACAATACACTGATGTGCTGGGCTCCCCAGTCATTGATGATGGGGATGTTTGTGCCGCCTCTTCCTCCAGTGAGTTATTTAATGGTCCACCACCATTTACAACTGGATATGGCAGGGCTGCAGAGCTTAGATTGAATGGTTGGTTGTGTGATTGCTTAGCTCTGCCTGTTGCATGTTGCTTTCACTTAATTGGCTTGTAGGTAGACCTGTGTTATAGTTTCACCACATTGACACCTCAGTTTTAGGTGTGCCAGGTGCTGCTCCTGGCATGCCCTCCTGCACTCTTCATTGAATCAGGATTGATCCCCTGGTTTGATGGTAATGGTAGAGTGGGGGATATGCCATATGCCATGACGTTACAGGTTGTGGTTAAATGCAATTCTGCGGCCAAGGGAGGAAATGGCAAGGGTTGGAGTGCCCTTCACCTTCCCACTACCATGGCATTTTACCAGCAGTGGGGAAGGTGGAGATGCCCCTTCCCCCCAGAGGCCAATTAGCACTTTACCCAGGGGAAGCAGGCCCTCTGGTACTTGGTGAACCCTGGCAGCCACCCTATGGGTTTGGGAGAGGGTGCCTCCTTGTTCAACAGCCGTCACATTGTACAGGTGGACACTGCATGGTGTTTCTTGGCCTCCCAGGAGTGGGCAATGACCACCCTGCAGAAACCCTCCTGCTGCCCTCCCCAACTATGCTGCATCCTCCTCTCCGGAGTCTGCCTGACTCCAGACCTCACTTCTTTTGTTCTAAGGCCAGCATCCATCGCAGCAACTCTTGCCAGGGTGCAGTCTCAGCATTGGCCATCGTTGCTGATGGCGCTGCTGAGACCGAAGAGCTGCCGGTCCTCTAACTGGCTGGCAGCTCTTGCACATGACTTCACACCCCTAAAGGCATGGGAGCCCCGAGGGAAGCTTATTAACTGCATGATGGTCCTAAAATGTGGCTGGGAGTCCCACAAACAGCTGAGGCAAGATTGTCCCTGGCTTTCTGCCCTGTTCCCCCAACAAGACTCAGCCCTTCCTGTACAGCTAACAGCTCTTCCCTAGTGGTTTGAGAAAGTTTGTAAAAACCAATGAAGAAGGAGAAAGCGTATATTGTTGGATATGAGTGATATGAAGGGCACTGGGCAAGAGCAAGCTTACAGCCAATTCTGTCTACCGAAACATTTCTATTTGCAGGATCTTGGCAGCAGGAACCCTGGTGGGACCCCAGCAGCAAAGAAACCCTCTGATTGGCTGGGAACACAGACTGGCCTTCATTCACACGTCACATGCTCTCCCCCGCAGCCCACGTGGGGTGGGGGAGGGGTCATTCTTGCTGCTTGGCCTCTCTGTCTCTCTTCCATGGTCTTGCCCACTCCTGGGAGGTCTAGAGACAGCACGCAGTGCCCACCTGTACAATGGGACCTTCTGTGACCAGCAACAGCTGCAGGGATTGGAATAGGGTTTCTTTTCTTGAAAGTATATTTTGAGTTTTTCCTTATTATTTGACCCCGGTTTAATAAAAAGGGCATTTGTACATTTGGTTTCCTGTTGATTACACTGGGGCAACCTTTTTTAACTCATTAACAGGATCAATGGGTTGCCAGCAGGGCTGGCATTTAATGCCCAACCCTAATTGCCCTTAAGTAGGTGGTGGTAATCGGCCTTTTTGGCAGCAGAGTGGCTTGCTCAGTCGGTCAGAAAGCAGCTAAGAGTCAACCACTTTGCTGTGGGTCGGAGCAGATCATGGTGGCAGATTTTGTTTAATCCAGAGCCCCAGGCCCAGATTAATGCTCTGGTGGGGACATGGGTTCAAATCTTACCAGGGCAGCTGGTAGAATCTGAATTCGATTGATAAAGTCTGGAATTGAAAGCTAGTCTCAGTGATGGTGACTGTGAAACTATCGTCGATTGTTGTAAAAACCCATTTGGTTCGGTAATGTCCCTTAGGGGAAGGAAATCTGCTGTCCTTACCTGGTCTGGCCTACATGTGACTCCAGACCCACAGCAATGTGGTTGATTCTTAACTGCCCTCTGAAATGGCCTAGCAAGTCACTCAGTTCAAGGCCAATTAGGGCCAAATAAATGCTGACCTTGCCAGCGAGACCCACATCCCATGAATGAATGAAAAAAAAAATGTTGTTCCCTTAAGGACATTTGTGAATCAGATTGGTTTTGATGACAATCCTATAGTTTCATGGTTATCATTACTGATACTGGCTTTTTATCCCATATGTATTTAACTCATTGAATTTAAATTCTCCAGCTGCCCTGGTGGGATTTGAACTCCTGTCTTCAGGTCATTAGTTCAAGCCTTTGGATTACAACTCCAGTAACAACACCACTTTATTGCTTTTCTCTGTTAAACTGTCTAATCATTATTGATTGTTCAAAAAGACTGGCCCCCCTCCCTGTTTTATTGCACAAAATGTGAACTATTATTAACTCACCGCATCAACATTTAACACTTAGCAGCAGCAGCAGGAATTACAACAACGACTTGACTTTATATAGTGCCTATAACAAAATAAAGCAGGAGGTTTTGTAGCGCAGTGAGTAGCATCCCTATCTCTGAGCCAGAAGAACTTCTCCAAGACTCCTTCACTCAGTTCGCAAGCATGACCCAGACCTCCCTGTGGTTTGCCATTTCAACACACCACCCTGCTCTCCTGCCCACATGTCCATCCTTGGCCTGCTGCAGTGTTCCAGAGAAGCTCAACACAAACAGGAGGAACAGCACCTCATCTTCCAATTAGGCTCTTTACAGCCTTCCGGACTTAACACTGAGTTCAACAACTTCAGACCATGAACTCTCTCCTCCACCTCTACTCCTTTTTATGCCCAATTTAGTTATTTATTTTTATGTATTTAATAATTTGTTCATTTTTCTTATCCTTTCCCCCCAACCACCCCCCTTTCACAGAGCGCTGACCCTTGTTCTGCTATTAACACCTTCTGTTATCTTACCTTTATGCCACTGTCAGCACCTTCTTTAGTCCCTACCAGTACCATTAACACTCCCTTTGTCTTGTGTCAGTGGCATCTTTGTCAATCTCTCCTTAGCTGTCATCTATGCCTGACCTTCTTTCTCGTTCCACCTGCTCTGCCCCTCGTAAACATTTCTACTTATCTTTAGCTCTGAAGGAAGAGTCATACGAACTTGAAACGTTAACTCTGTTTCTCTCTCCACAGATGCTGCCAGACCTGCTGAGTTTTTCCAGCATTTTCTGTTTTTATTTCTGCTCCCAGACTCATTGGCCATGGAAGCAGTGTTTGTGACACAGTTCAATGGGCTGATAATCTGCCCAGAAATCCTTCCACCACGCAAAGGGAAAAAAATGTGTGTGAAGATATGCTAAAAACACAAAATAAAACACTTCAAGGTCCTTAGCAGAGGCCCTAATGAAACAAAATCTGGCATAGAGCCATATAAAGGGATATTAGTGCAGACGATGTATAGCTTGGCCAAAGGAGGTTTTAATGAGGGCCTTAAAGGAGGAGAGAGAGGTTTAGGGAAGGAATTCCTGAGCTTGGGTTCCAGGCAGCCGAAGGCATGGCTGCCAATGCCGGAATGATTAAAATCGGGAATGCTGAAGAGGCCAAAATTAGAGGAATGCAGTGATCTCAGAGGGTTGTGGAGCTGGAGGTTACAGAGGTAGGGAGCGGGGTGAGGCCATGTAGGGATCTGAAAACAAGCTTGAGAATTTTAAATTCGTAGGGTTGGTTAACCGGGAAACTCTATTGAGCATGGTGTTGATGGGTAAATAGGCCTCGATATGAGTTAGAACACGGGAAGCCAAGTTTTGAATGAGCTCAAGTTAACGGAAGGTAGACTGTGGGAGACCAGCCAGGACTGTGTTTGAATAACCTAGTCTATAGGTCACAAAGACATGAATCACATGCAAACTCCATAAACTTTATCTGACGTTCAGGTACTTAGCCATTCATCTGACCCAAACAGATAAAGTCACATATTTACAGGTATCTATGAGGGATCTAATCACCTGTTTCTGCTGCAAGTCACAGAAATGTACTTTGACCCTCAGAACTCATCGCTCAACACAGGCCATGGAAAGGAATTGGAGCCATGATCAAGATTAATGGGGTGAGGTGAATGTGAAAGGCAAACAACCCAGTTGTCTACTCATACCAAAATCAGGGGAGATTCCTGCAGCTCAAGCGGTCAGTGTCTATGTTAGCCAACCATGGACCAATCTTCAAACACAGTTTACACGCTCACTATAAGCAGTAGAAATCTTGCCAACAGTAATAGTAAAGTCCGACCTTATATTCACATGGTGCACCAAGAGAGATCACAAAATTCCCAACATTGTGTTTGAATCATTCCATGCCCTCACCCCTTTACCATCTCCCTAGTCTCCTCCATCCCCACAACTCTCCAAGATTTCAATGTTCCTCTAATTCTGGCTTCTGGTGCGTCTCAGGTTACCATTATCAACTATTGGCGGCCATGCCTTCAGCTGTCTAAACCCTTAGCTCTGGAATTTACTCCCTAAACCTCTTCACTTTTCTATCCTCCTCCTTAAAACCTATCTCTTTGACTAAACTTTCAGTCACTTGTTCCAATATCTCCTCATGTGGTTCAGCATCAAATTTTGTTTGATAATGCACCAATGAAATGCCTTGGAATGTTTTACAATGTTGAATGTTAAATGTAAATGCCATCTGTTGTTGTGACATACTGTGACTCACACAGGAGCTGAGGTTCATGTCTCTCACCATGCGTGGAGAGGACAAAGGCTTTTTTTTACCAAAATACTTCTAGCCACATTTTCATACAACACTGTCAGGTGTCTAAAGTGCCCCTTGTGTTCAGATAGATTGTTTTATAGTTCTGTTTGCACTTTTCTTCCCTATTGAATTATTGCTCTGGAAACAGTGCAATTCCATCTCATGTCACACTCCTTGTGACCCAGTTCTCACATGAACTGGTTTCATACTGGTGCTAGAACACTAACTTGGACTACAATAATACATCTTGGGGGTGAATGAGACACAGCGAAGTGTCCAAAACTTAAATATTAACAGGAACTGTCATCCTAGTGACACGTCCCAGCAGGGGTAAATTCAGGGTAGCACGCCCTAACTTCCCATCGCCGATGGAAATGACAGCTGTCTTTCTGCTTACTCCTGATTCAAAATTCAAAAGAAACAGAACCAATAACATAAGTTGGGAAGAGAGAAAAATGAAATGCACACCCACATTGTAATCGCAGCAAAATAGTCGATGCAGAGGGGCTGCAGAAACAACAGGGGATTGGCCACCAGAACTCATGTTTGCAGCTCTGACCATGACCTTTCGTCGTGAAGATTAAACTATCCTTGAGCATTGCATGTCACAATTGTAAAGGTCAAAAGGATATCTAAATGTGACGCTAAAGCCCTGGAATGTGTCTGCTTATAGAATGGACTGCACCCAAGAACCAACCCATCTGAAAAAAACTCTCTAAGGCACATCAGTAAACCTCTTTAGTATTAACCATAGGAAGCTGAACAGGCACAGCTGGCCTGACCCTAGCTAAGAGCAGACAGATTAATGTTTTGGGGTGACAGGATCTCCTTGCCCCCAAACTTTCCTTTCAGATGCTGAAAATATGTTTGCCTCCACAGTGGTGCATGGACATGGTACAGAACCAGCCTCCCAGAGGTTGGCAGTTTAATTCTTAACATGGAAACCTGGAGAGACTAAAGAAACAGTTGAATTGACATAAAAACCCAAGAGATTTATGAATATACTCCAAGCTGCCCCTCCCTGGTCTGGCTTACATGTGACTCCAGTCCACACTGTGTGATAGCTTCACAGTGTTCCCATGGGATTGGCAATAAATGCCATTTTGACAGTGTTAGCAACATCCTGAAGAATGAGTATAAAATATTTCCAGCCTTTTCTATCTTTTTTTAAGCTCCCATCAATGGTCTCCCCCTTTCTAGATCCGTTAACCTCCTTCGGCCCAAACCCTTCGAGCTCATTGCGTTCATCTAACACTAGACCTTTGCACATCCCTGATTTTATCAATTCACTATTGATGGTCGCGTCTTCACCCTGCCAAGGCCTTAAGACCTGGAATTCCCTCCCTAAAGTCCTCTGTCATCTCTCTCTCCTCCTTCAAGATCCAACTTGAAGCTCAGCTCTTTGACCAAGCTTTTAATCACCCCTCTTAATATTTCCTTTGATTTTATATCCATTATTTGATTAAGAACCTTGGAATATTTTTCTACTTTAAAAGGATGCTATATAGATTCAGGTTTTTGCTTATTGCAGAATCAAGCTCGGGCAGTATCTTTTAAGTAGATAATTAAAAATAAATGAAAAGGAATTGCATATGCTGAAAATCTGGTTTTACTAAATCTGTAACCTTTGGATTCAAATTTAGACAAGAGTCTTATCAGATCTCATAAAACAACTCAAAAGGATTTCAGAGAGTTCCTGACTGAAAAATAGCAAGTGCTCACAGTTATAAACCAAAATTCTGCAAAACTGACAAAGAGCAGAGAACAGGAGCATCTGAACAAACTGCTAAAAACAAAAGACAAGTTACAGAACTAGAGGCAGACAGGAAACCAGAGCCCCAGTTTTTGACTATAAACAGCAATTCTACATTAACACCTCACTCCGGTTGGTTAAAAATAGTTAGAACAGGTTTTAGTGCACATTTGGAATGAGTTATATTTTCATTTGACAAGGTAGTTTTAAAAAATAATAAGCTGTGTGATTGTACAAATGCAAAAGTTAAAAACCAATGTATCCAGTATTTGAATTTGTAACATTGCTGCGATAAAAGCTGGATATAAAATGTTTTCCTTTCAATTTACTCTGTTACAGATACATTAGGCCTGATTTTAATTCGTTGAGGTAAAAAACCATTTACTTAGACAGAGTTAAAGTCAGGTTATTCTGGATGATACAGTCTCTTTCTCGTGCTCTCTCTCAATGCCATTTACCTGAGTTCAGGTGATTCCTCGTTTGACCCTGGCTCGAGACTGAGCTGTCACTCTTGGAGCGGCCTCTAAACCGCATGACTGGGGTCTGAGTGGACATGTAGAGCTCGTGAGGGGTGAGAGTCACCCTGGACATCTCACTCACTGGGTGCAGGAAAACACTAACCAGAGCAACAGTGCTGCCCTTCTTATGCAGCCTTCTAGTAGGACCGCCCACTCCTTATTTCAACTCAACAGAGATTATGTTTTGCACTGACTCTTATTTCACACGTTTGCCACCAGGAATTTAAAAGCAATTGACCTGGCATTCACAGACCCCAGATTGGGAAGCTGAAACAGGAGCATCCCAAGATAAAAGGGGCTGTTATTTGAATGCCAGTAATTATCTGGTATCTCACTATCTGGAAGTTTTGTGATATGCTTTGTCCCATGAGACTTGACACTGAGGTTATCCCAGACTCATTCCATTTCAGATCCAGCTGGAAGTAGGACTGAGTGGAAGCTTTTATTCTCAAATTTGCCACCCAGCACCACTGGGAGGACTTTTACCACATAGACTGAGGTGGCACAAGGTATGGTTAAGAGAATTTGAAACCAACACCAAAAATAGTTGTAACATAAAGTTTAACTACTTTTGACCAAGTTTTGACATACTCTATGTCTCTAAGCAGTAGTCATACTGAGAAATAAGCACAATTACCTTGTTTTCCTCTGGGTAGAGACATAACCTTCATCATGGCTTTCATTGTTTCTCTACACATTGTGCCAGAGAGCTCAGGATCTTTATAAGCCTCAAGTCACACACACTGGCATAGCTGTTTTTTAATATGACATGACAAATGTTTTATGAACAAGATCCCAGAAATGAGGTAGTGCCTATAGAACATCAAATGCTAACTTGTTTCCCATTTAAGCATGCATCAATATGTGAATGCACGGAGGGTGGTTAATAAGATTTCTGAGTTACAGGCGCAGACTGACATGTGAAAATATGATGTTGTGGCTATAACAGACCCGGCTCAAAGAAGGGCTCAAATATTCCTGTATACAAGGTGTTCAGGAAAGCAAGTAAAGGGAGAGGAGGGGCAGTATAGATTAAGGAGAACATTGCAGTGCTGGATAGAGAGGCTGTCCCACAGGTATCAAGGACAGAATATATTTGGCTAGACCAAACGAACAAAAAAGTTTCAATTACATTGCTCAGTATAGTCGATAGGCAGCAACTAGTGGGAAAGATATAAAGGCACAAAAATGACAGAGAGGTGCAAATATTATTGAGTAGTTATAATGGGGAACTTTAATTATCCAGATATGGGATAGTTGTGCAGAGGGCAGAGGGGGTCAAGAGTACCTAGTGCGTGTTCAGGAAAATTTTACACAGTGGTATGTTTCCATTCCAATGGGAAAGGAGGTACTGCTAGATCTGGTTCTTGGTATGAGGTGGGCCAAGTGGATCAAGTGTCAGTAGGACAACATTTAGGGGATGGTGATCATTGCATTATAAGTTTCTATCACAAAGAACAAATCCAGAGTAAGAATAATTAACTGGGGAAAACCGACTTCAATGGCGTAAGAATTAATCTGGGCTGAATAAATTGGAGTCAAAGGTTAGCAGGTAAGATGGTAATTGAACAACGGACTACTTTTAAAGAAGAGATAGTACTGGCACAGCCAAGGTATATTCCCTTGAAAGGGAAAGGTAGGACAAACAAATCCAGAGCTCCCTGAATGACAGAAGAGATAGAAATTGGGATAAAGAAGAAGTGTGCTTATGACAGATGTCAAATAGAAACTACAATTAAGAACCAGGCTCAATGTAGAAGGTTCTGAGGGGAGGTGAAAAAGCAAATAAGAGAAGCAAAGGGAGAGTATAAAAAGAGACTGGCAGCCAAAATAAAAGGGAATCCCAAAGTCTTCTACATACATAAATATAGAAAAAGTGTGGTAAAAGGAGGAGTAGGGCCGATTAGGGACCAAACAGGGAATTTACACATGGAGGCAGAAGGCGTGGCTTCTATTAAATTAATACTAGCATCTGTCTTTAACGAGGAAGAAGATGCTACCCAGGCCATGGTGAAAGAGAAGGAAATTCAGACACGAGAAGGGTTTGAAACTATAAGGAGGAGACATTAATAGGTTGTCTATACCTAAAGTGGACGAGGCACCAGGGCCAGATGAGAAGCATCCAAGGATACTGAAAGGAGTGGAAATTGCAAAGGCACTGACCATAATTTTTCAGTCTTCCTTAGACCCAGGGGTGGTGCCAGAGGACTGGAGATTTGCGAACATTACATCTTTGTTCAAAAAATGTTGTAAAGATAAGCCAAGCAACTACAGGCCAGTCAGTTTAACTTTGATGGTGGGGAAACTTCTAGAGACAATAATTTGGGACAAAATTAATAGTCATTTGGACAAACACAGGTTAATTAAGGAAAGCCAACATGGGTTTCTTCAGGAAAATCATCTAACTTACTGGAATTTTTTGAACAGGTAACAGAGAGGGTTGATATGGTCAATGCTGTTGATGTGGTGTACATGGACTTCTAAAAGGCATTTGATACAGTGCCACACAACAGACTTGTGAGCAAAATTATAGTTCATGGAATAAAAAGGACAGGAGCAAAATGGATATGGAATTGGCTGAGTGATAGGTAACAGAGAGCAGAGGTTGATGTATGTTTCTCAGACTGGAGGAAGGTTTGCAGTGGAGTTCCCCAGGGGTGAGTGGTGAGTGTTGGGTCCTTTACTCTTCCTGTTATGTACTAATGACCTAGACCTTGGTGTACAGGATCCAATTTCAAACTTTATGGATGACATAAAACTTGGAAGCATTGTGAACTGTGAAGAGGACAGTGTAGAACTTCAAAAAGACATAGACAAGTTGGGTGGAGTGGGTAGATAGGTGGCAGATGAAATTCAATGTGGAGAAATGTGAAGTGATTCATGTTGCTAGGTAGAACATGGAGAGTTAATATAAAATAAATGGTACAATTCTAAAGGGGGTGCAGAAGCAGAGAGACCTGGGTGTATGTGTCATTGAAGGTTGCAGGACAGGTTGAGAGAGCAGTTAATAAAGCATATGGTATCCTGGGCTTTATTAATAGGGGCATAGTGTATAAGAGCAAGGAGTTGAACTTGTATAAGACAGTAGTTTGACCTCAGCTTGTGTAGTAATTCCAGTTCTGGGCATCACACTTTAGGAAGGAATTGAAGACATTGGAGACGGTGCAGCAAGGATTCATGAGATTGGTTCCAGTGATAAAGAAATTAAATTATGAAGATTGGAGACGTTGGGAGTGTTTTCCTTGTTAAAAAGAAGACTGAGAGGGGATTTGTTAAATGTATTCAAAATCATGAAGGGTCTGGACAGAGTAGATAGGGAGAAACTGTTCCCATTGATGGAAGGATCGAGAACGAGAGGGAACAGATTTGAAATAATTGGCAAAAGAAGCAAAAATAACATGAGAGAAAAGCTTTGCACTCAGCGAGTGGTTGGTGGTCTGCACTATGGTCCAGTCTTGCTTGGTGATTGTCACTGTGGTCTGGAATGCACAGGCAGGTCTGGAATGCACTTACTGAGAGTGTGGTGGAGGCAGCTTCGATTGAAGCGTTCAAAAGGGAATTAGACTGTCATCTGCAACGGAAGAATGTGCAAGGTTTTGGGGTGAAGGCAGGAGAACGGCACTAATGAATTGCTCATTCAGAGAGCTGGTGCAGATGTGATGGGCAGAATGGCCTCCTTCTGCGCTGTAACAATTCTGTGATTCTTTGATCCTGCAATCACCTTTGTCCCACTGTCCTATTTCCTATCTCAAATCTATCTTCATTCCCAAAGTAGTCAGCTGGCATCATCACCACATCCTGAGTCAATTGTTGAAGCTGGGAGGTCAATTTAAAATGTCAAACCTGAGATTAATAGATTTTTGTTCGGCAGCGATGCATCACAGGATATGAAACCTAGGCGAATTCATGGAATTGAGGTCCTGGGCAGCTATGATCTTAATTGAATTGGAGAACAGGCCAGAGGGCTGAGTGACCTCCCGTTGATGCCACAGTAATAAATGTTCAATTTTATCAGGATTGGCATAACCTTATTATTCTATCCAAACATTAATGAACAGCTGTTAAAAAATGGAGCAATAGCGGTTGCTAGAGTTCAGCATTGATATCGGGACAACCACAGTGAAACGTGGGGCTCACAGCAGTTTCTCTTCTGGTTCCTGATACGAATCCGTACTCCCGATGGGATGTTGGAAGGGACTTGGTACGCCGCAGGACCCAGCGGAAACGCACCGCAAACAGCAGCGGGCCCGCCTCCCCCAGCTCCCCAGCTCCCCAGCGTTTCCTGGTGGAGACAGTCCGAAGCCTTTCTGGTGTCTGTGCGATGGGCTCCGCTGTCCTGAGCGGCAGGGTTTGCTGCCCGCGCCTGGCCCTGATCTGGCTCCAATTGTCAATGCTCCGCAGCCAAGGTCAACAAACAGTGCCAGCCCCGAGCTGGGAGGCGATTGACTCGCGTCCCCTGCCCCCCTGGTATGACCAAGCCAAGTTTGGCATCTTCATTCACTGGGGAGTCTTCTCGGTGCCCAGCTTCGGCAGTGAGTGGTTCTGGTGAGTTAGCAGCAGCTTTGAAACAAATATCAAACATATCTTCATGTAAATAAAAACTTTCATAATTGTTCCCCCCCCCGCCCCCCGCTTCTCTCTGAAACCTTCCTCTGTTTTACTTCACTTGTCCACACGATTTAGCGAAGCCGTTTTGTTACTTCCGTGATTTTTCTTTATCCCTTCATGGGATGTGACCATCGCTGGCTAAGCCAGCATTTGTTGCCTATCCCTAGCTGCCCCTTGTTCAAAGGGCATTTAAGAGTCAACCACTGTTACTGTGGGTCTGGACTCACATGTAGGCCAGACCAGGTAATGATGGCAGATTTCCTTCCCTAAAGGACATTAGTGAACCAGATGGGTTTTTACAACAATGGTTTCACCGTTATCATTAATATCATTTTAATTCCAGGTTTTTATTGAATTCATACTCCATCTGCCTTGGCAGTATTCAAACCCAGGTCTCCAGAACATTATTCGGGGGGGTCTCTGGATTACTAGTCCAGCGACAATACCACTATGCCATCACCTCCCCCTGGGTATTTTGATACCTCCCCCGGTATTGCACACCGGAACTCTCTCGGGGATTTCCTGCTCTCAAGGCTCTCATAAGCAACACCCCTGATCAAGAGTTCATTTAGCCTGAAGACATCTGGTCAGTGGTTGCTGGTCATTGTCCAGTCTTGTCTGGTGGTCACTCACGGTGATCCAGTTTTGTTTTGTGGTCAGTCACTGTGGTGAGGTTTTGGTTGGTGGTCACTCACTGTGGTCCAGTCATGGTTGATGGTGTTGTGACACAGCAGATGGTAAATGCTGAGCTGTTCAAATCCCAGAAGGAAACTTGAAACAACTGTCACAACTAATTTTCAATTTGTATAAATTTTGAGATGCATGCCTTGAATTCAGTAGCAATAAGATCACCAAGTCTTGTACATGTTTACAAAACTAGATTAAACATTTATTAATAAGAGAAATGGTTTTTAAATACATACATGGATCTACAAATTACTATTATGATAACTTCTAAATCCCCTAATCAATCTAACTTCCAGTTACACTTTCGTTAAGGCAACATAGTCATAGAGTCATAGAGGTCTCCAGCACAGAAAAGGCTCTTCGGCCCATCGAGTCTGCGCCAATCAAACAAATACCTAACTATTCTAATCCTAATTTCCAGCACTAGGCCCACAGCCCTGAATGCCATGGCATCGCAAGTGTACATCCAAATACTTCTTAAATGTTATGAGGGTTTCTGCCTCTACCACCCTTTCAGGCAGTGAGCACCCTCTGGGTGAAAAAATTCTTCCTCACATCCCCTCTAAACCTCCTGCCCCTTACCTTAAATCTATACCTCCTGGTTATTGATCCTTCTACCAAGGGGAAAAGTTCCTTCCTGTCTACCCTATATATGCCCCTCATGATTTTATACACCTCAATTATGTCCCCTCTCAATCTCCTCTACTCCAAGGAAAATAACCCCAGTCTATCCAATCTCTCCTCATAACTAAAACTCTCCAGCCCAGGCAACATCCTGGTAAATCTCCCCTGCACCCTCTCTAGTGCAATCACATCCTTCCTATAATGCGGATTCCAGAACTGTACGCAATACTCTAGCTGTGGCCTAACCAGCATTTTATACAGTTCCAGCATAACCTCCCCGATCTTACATTCTATGCCTCAGCTTTTTTTTTGCAAAAAATATACTTTATTCATAAAATATCTTCAACCACATTCCAAACCATTTCAAAATCACTATTACAAAAATACAATCAGGTTCAACTTTTACAACATGAATCATAAGGTGTATCAGTACAAACAATGAATATTACAATCATTGGCAGACATTCATTTTGGGCTGTACATCCCGACGCGCTCTTTACAATTCCCAGTCCCTCGGTGCACTGTGGCAGAAAGGTCTTAGACAGCGACCCTTCCCCACTGGGCCATTGCAGCGGCTGCCCCAAGCTTTAGTGCGTCCCTCAGCACGTAGTCCTGGACCTTGGAATGTGCCAGTCTGCAACACTCAGTCGGGGACAACTCTTTGCGCTGGAAGACCAACAAGTTTCGGGCCAGACCAAAGAGCTGAATTGATGATCCTCCAGCTGCAGTTGATGTTTGTCTTGGTGTGTGTCCCTGGGAACAGCCCGTAGAGCACAGAGTCCTGTGTCACAGAACTGCTCGGGATGAACCTCGACAGCAACCACTGCATCTCTCTCCAGACCTTCTTTGCAAAGGCACAATCCACAAGGAGGTGAACAACCTTCTTGTCCCCACCACAGCCACCTCGAGGGCAACGTGCAGAGGGGGTGAGACTCCTGGCGTGTAGGAAGGATCTGACAGGGAGGGCCTTTCTCACCACCAGCCAAGCCACGTCTTGGTGTTTGTTGGAAAGTTCTGGCGATGAGGCCTTCTGCCAAATGACTTTGACAGTCTGCTCAGGGAACCATCCCACAGGATCCACCCTCTCCTTTTCCCTCAGGGCCTCTAAGACGTTACGTGCCGACCACTGCCTGATGGACTTGTGGTCAAAGGTGTTTCTCTGCATAAATTTTTCCACGAGGGACAGGTGGTACGGCACGGTCCAACTACTTGGAGCGTTCCGCAGCATCGTGGCCAGACCCATCCTTCGCAACAACGGGGACAGGTAGAACCTCAGCATGTAGTGACACTTGGTGTTTGCATACTGAGGGTCTACACACAGCTTGATGCAGCCACACACAAAGGTGGCCATTAGTATGAGGGCGATGTTGGGCACGTTTTTTCCCCCTTTATCTAGAGGCTTGTACATCGCGTCCCTGCGGACACGATCCATTTTTGACCTCCAGATAAAGCGGAAGATGGCTCGGGTGATCGCCACCACGCAGGAGTGTGGAATGGGCCAGACCTGCGCCACGTACAGCAACAGCGAGAGTGCCTCACACCTGATGACCAGGTTCTTACCCACAATGGAGAGGGAGCGTCGCTCCCACATGACCAGTTTCCTTTTCACCATAGACACTCGCTCCTTCCAGTTTCTAACACAGGCCCTGGTCCCTCTGAACCATATCCCCAGCACCTTCAGGTCGTCAGCCCTGACAGTGAAGGGGACAAAGGATTGGTCAGCCCAGTTCCCAAAGAACATGGCCTCGCTCTTCCCACGATTTACCTTGGCTCCCGAGGCCAGTTTGAACAGGTCGCAGATGTGGATAAGTCTGTGCACCGACAGCGGATCCGAGCAGAAGACAGCGACATCGTCCATGTACAGGGAGACTTTGATCTGAGTGCCTCCACTGCCTGGGATCGTCACTCCTCTTATGCCCGGATCCTTCCTGATGGACTCAGCAAAGGGTTCTATGCAACACACGAAAAGAACAGGTGAGAGAGGGCAGCCCTGCCTGACTCCAGATTTAATAGGAAAGCTATCTGATTGCCACCCATTGATTGAGATTGCACTACTGATGTTAGTGTAGAGCAGTTGGATCTAATTGCGAATTCCCTCCCCAAACCCCATTTTTGAGAGCACATCCACCATGTAGGTGTGCGATATTCTGTCAAAGGCCTTCTCCTGATCCAGGCTGATGAGGCAGGTATCCACACCCCTGTCCTGTACATAGGCAATCGTATCCCTGAGCAGCACGAGGCTGTCAGAGATCTTCCTGCCCAGCACAGTGAAGGTCTGGTCAGGGTGGATCACCAATTCCAGAGCGGATTTGACCCGATTGGTGATGACCTTGGACAGAATCTTATAGTCCACATTCAACAGTGAAATGGGTTGCCAATTTCTAATTTCCTCGCTTTTCCCCTTGTGCTTGTAGATGAGGGTGATGATGCCTTTCCTCATGGATTCTGACATACTGCCGGCCAGGAGCATACTCTTGTACACTTCTAGCAGGTCTGGGCCGATCCAGTCCCACAGAGCCGAATACAACTCCGCCGGCAAGCCATCGCTTCCGGGAGTTTTACTCTTCTCGAAGGACTCAAGGGCCTTGGTCATTTCGTCAGGAGTTAGCGGTTTGTCCAGGCTCTCCCGTGTACTGTTGTCTAAGACCTCCGTGATAGAGGACAGGAAGGACTGGGAGGCCGTGCTGTCTGTGGGCTTCACGTCATACAATCCGGCATAAAAGGATTTGCTGATCCTCAAAATGTCGGACTGAGATGACTTTACTGAACAGTCTCCTTCCTTCAGGCTGCTGATCACAGAGCTCTCTCTGTGTACCTTTTGGAAGAAGAAACGTGAACACGTCTCATCCTGCTCCACGGAGCGGACTCTGGAACGGAAAATGATCTTGGAGGCCTCTGAGGCAAAGAGCAAGGCTTGCTGGCTCTTCACCTCTTGGAGTTCCTCCTTGACATCGACCCCCATCGACTGCAGCCGGAGCAGATTCTGCATGTTTTTCTGGAGTAGGGACATTTCCCTCTGTTCCTTTCTAGCTTTCTGGGTGCCTTTGAGGATGAAAAACCTCTTGATGTTTCCCTTGATCGCTTCCCACCAGTGTGTCAGGCTCTCAAAGAGGGGTTTCACGGTTCTCCAAACTTTGTAATCCCTCTTGAGCTCCTCAATGTTCTCTGGGGTCAGCAGTTGCACGTTTAATTTCCATTATTCAATGCCTCGGCTAATAAAGGCAAGCATCCCATATGCCTTCTTAACCACCTTATCTCCCTGTCCCGCTACCTTAAGGGACCGGTGGACATACACACCAAGGTCCCTCTGATCCTCGGTACTTCCCAGGGTCCCATAATTCATCGTGTATTCCAGTGCCTTGTTTGCCCTAAACAACATAGATTTTAAAAGACCCAGGCAAAGAAACATGATACCCTGAACAAGTTGAATTCAAAGTGAGTTTTCTTAACTTTAGTTCTTTGTAGACAGCAGCTTGAGGCGTAAATTCTGAAGGTTTTTTCACATTTGTAATATCTTAAAATGCCTACCCTTACACACAGCCTTTGCTTCTTTATACATATTTTCCCCTTTGAATGCAAATACCCAGTGTTTCACTATGTCTTTGGACTTTATCCCCCTGATAATAAAAATCTCTCGAAGCACTAAGTTTTTCTGTAACCTTTGGGGAAATAAACACACTGTTTCTGAACTTCACTTGGCTAGTTGACACATTTCACCCCCCCCCCTTTGAAAACAATCTCATCTAGTTTAGTTAAAAATGCAAATGTTCCCTTGACACCTATGTTTCTAAACTTCCCCATGTTTACCTAATTAACATTTCAAATCTAACTTCTTACATAAAAGCACCCAGACTAGCTGTTTCCAAATCAATTAAGTCTTACACACACACACACAGACACCGATAGACACATCCCACTTATTACTCTATTTCACAAATTCCGATAATATTATGAGAATTATTATATCTTCTTGACAATGCTTACTCACTGTGATCCAGTCTTGTTTGGTGGTCACTCACTGTGATCCAGTCTTGTTTGGTGGTCACTCACTGTGGTCCAGTCTTGTTTGGTGGTCACTCACTGTGGTCCAGTCTTGTTTGGTGGTCACTCACTGTGTTGAGGTTTTGGTTGGTGGTCACTCACTGTGGTCCAGTCTTGTTTGGTGGTCACTCACTGTGCTGAGGTTTTTGCTGGTGGTCACTCACTGTGGTCCAGTCTTGTCTGGTGGTCACTCAATGTGTTGAGTTTTTGGTTGGTGGTCACTCACTGTGGTCCAGTCTTGTTTGGTGGTCACTCAATGTGTTGAGGTTTTGGTTGGTGGTCACTCACTGTGGTCCAGTCTTGTCTGGTGGTCACTTACTGTGATCCAGTCTTGTTTGGTGGTCACTCACTGTGGTCCAGTCTTGTCTGGTGGTCACTCACTGTGGTCCAGTCTTGTTTGGTGGTCACTCAATGTGTTGAGGTTTTGGTTGGTGGTCACTCACTGTGGTCCACACTTGCCTGATGGTCATTTGCTTTTGAGAGTGCCTGTAAATGGAAATCACCACAGCAATCACCACTCTCATTACAGTTTCTGACAGAATTAAAGACATTTGACTTATTTGTATTTTCTCTTCAGGTACTACTGGCAGAAAGAAAAATTGAAACCCTATGTCGACTTTATGGAAAGAAACTATCCTCCTGACTTTACATATGCAGAATTTGCTCCCATGTTCTCTGCTACCTTCTTCGATGCAGCAGAATGGGCTGACCTCCTCAGTGCCTCAGGGGCCAAGTATGTTGTCCTGACCTCCAAACACCATGAAGGTAACCGGGTATTCAATGCACTGGCTTTACATCCATTACCCTGATGTACCAAACCCCTGTAGGGAGGGTGCGAGTGTCAGATGGCCTTCTGGTCATTAAGTATAATGTCAACGCGGGCAGGTTGTTTGTTAACTCTCAGTTCTGTCTCTTCAGGTAGAAGTTATTTTTCATTTTGTCTGTGGGATCATCCTGGTAGATGGTCTAATTTTAAGTGGAGCACAGGAGTAGAGTCATCTTTTTTTATGATTATTTATTCATTCGTGGGATGTGGGCATCACTGGTAAGGTCCATCCCTAACTGCCCTTGAGAAGGTGGTGGTGAGCTGCTTTCTTGAACCGCTGCAGCCCATGTGGTGTAGGTACACCCACAGTGCTGTTAGGGAGGAAGTTCCAGGATTTTGACCCAGTGACAATGAAGGAACGGCGATATGTTTCCAAGTCAGGATGGTGAGTGACTTGGAGGGGAACTTCCAGGTGGCGGTGCTCCCATCTATCTGCTGCCCTTGTCCTTCTAGATGGTAGTGGTCGTGGGTTTGGAAGGAGCCTTGGTGAGCTGCTGCAGCACATCTTGTAGGTGGGTACACACTGCTGCCACTGTGTGTCCGTGGTGGAGGGAGTGAATGTTTAAGGTAGTGGATTAGTATACTTCTTGCTCACTAATTCTTCATCCTCTCTCCCTTCCATTTGACTGAGACTCTACTGCCATTCCATCACTCCCAACTAACACTTTTATCACCAACCCGCACTTCCACCCACCCCGGTACTCTCTCCTCCTCTACCCTGGGATAGATTTTTGATTGACAAGAAATTCAAGGGTTATAGGGCGCAGACAGGTAAGTGAAACTGAGATCACAATCTTATCAGCCATGATCTTACCAAATGGAGAAGCAGGCTCAAGGAGCAGAATGGCCTACTCCTGTTCCTAATTCTGGTGTGTTCTAAGCTAATGCTGGCCCTCTCTCTCCTCCCCCACCTAAGTGTCAGTCCCAGTTTCTTCCCCTTTTTCATTTCTATCCATTGCCTCTCTCCTTTTATTACCCATGTATTTCACTTTCATATAGCTCTCTCTCCATTAGTTCCCTATTCCTCTACACATCTTTGCCACCAATCACCCACTGTCCACTCAGCCCTGCTGCTATCTGAGTCCCTTGCGAATGTATTCGCCTGAGTCCTTGCTCCTTACAGCAGGAATTGCAAAAAACTATTGACAGGATCTCATTATTCCCACAAGAGTTTCCGTCAACATTATAGAGCGACTGCAATCCTGTCAATTGTTATTGGGAGTGGCACTGAGATGATAGAGGAATTCAGAGCCCAGCTGTCAGTGTGAAATGGTGACTGTTGCTATTTACATGACGTTCAACTACTAAAAATGGAAATGTTTCTTACCTCAGGGCTGTTATTCCTACTCTAATAAGCACAAAGCATTTAGCTCCTTGCAAAATTTATTAGGACTAATTTTCCCTCATATTTATATTAATCCAACCCCGATGCAGTTTCTGAGTTGGTTCCATTTATGTAGAACTAGAAATCAAAAGACAGAAGTGTCCCATTGGTTTGTGGCAATGGTAACTCACCACAAGCAAATAGTGATTATCACGTTCATCCACTTTGTTCCCAAATATTTTCATCCTCTTCCTTCATCTCCGACTTCACTCTAACCGTGAATGTTAACGTTGTCACTGCTTCAACTGCTAACCCGGAGTGAATCCCACAGCTTCACAACTGTCACCTGGCTTGTTTTAATCCTCTTGCATTTAATCTATAAGCCCCGTGTCCTTGGCTTCTCAACTACTTGCTCAAGTGCTTTGAACAAACTCAGTGTACTATTTACAAAAACATTGATAAAAACAGAACATGCTGGAAATACTCAACTGGTCTGGCAGCAACTGTGGGAAGAAACAGAGTGTATGTTTCAGGTTGATGGTCTTATATGTGTGATTTTTTTAGGCTTTACACTGTGGGGATCCAAGTATTCTTGGAATTGGAATGCGATTGACACCGGTCCTCACCGTGACCTTGTTGGAGAACTTGCTGATGCTGTTCGAAACAGGACAAAGCTGAGATTTGGCCTGTACCATTCTCTCTTTGAATGGTTTAACCCAGCCTTCCTGGAAGATGCTGGCAATGTGTTTACAACCAACAAGTTCCCCACAACCAAGAGCTTGCCCGAGCTGTATGAAATTGTGAACAAATACCGGCCAGAAATCCTGTGGTCCGATGGAGATGGGGATGCACCTGATTCCTACTGGAACAGCACGGGCTTCCTGGATTGGCTGTATAACCACAGGTATGGACCTGCGTATGTAGGTGAATGGCTTGCATTGATTTGAACTCCTCCCACCTGGTAGAAACTAGGCAGGGGCAGCAATTTAAATTAAGGGTATTGTCTCTCCCCCCGTCCACCCCACTCTCTTCCCCCCTCTGATCCCATTCCTTTCCCCCCCTCTGATCCCACTCCCTGCCTCTGATCCCATGGCCTTCCCCCTTCAATCCCACTGCCTTCCTGCCATATCTTGGTACTGGGTCTGTTCTTCTAGCCGAGCACAGCAGCAGCAGGAAGGCAGTAGGATTTGGATTTAATTGTTTAACTGGAAACCTGAGTGATGGTCAGTGATGAGCGTCTAGAAGACCCTGCCCTGCTCTGGCCTTCACCCTTCCCCTCCCCGATCACATCCACAGCACAGTCGAGACAACTGATGTAAATGCGGAGATCGACCTGTTGTCCAGGACTTGGACTCTCCTGGTTTGCCTTCATTTCTATGCTCGTGTCTGACCCCTTTCTCTTTAACTTCGGGGCCTCTATGTCAGTAAGTATGAGGCACCAGAATAAGTTGGAGTCAACTAGAATTCCATTACATGATAACCCCTGGTACCCAGGAATGCATCAACGTTCAATTGTGGAAAAAAATCAATTAAAGCTTTTGATGAGAGAACGGGCTTAAACAACAGGAGATTCACTATTGCTAAAAGGGCTTTAATTCTCCCGAATGATGTCGCATCACCTTTACTGTTGTTTTTGCGCTGTCTGTTTGCTGGAACACAGGTTCTAATATTTGCCATGCTCCTGCTGTAAGTTTGTAACTGGACTGTGGAGCTGGCACTGTAACCAGCCTCTCTCCCCACACAGCCCCTCTCTACTTCAGGGGACCCAGCATTCACCTTTGCTGTTGGAATTTCAGGCCTGCCGTGTGCAATGCAGAGCATAGTGATGATGTTACTGAATTAGCAAGCTGAGGCCTGGGCTAAAGATTTAGAGAATGGCAGCTCAGTTTATAAAAGTATAGAATTGTAGGATAATATAGCGCAGAATGGAGCTATTCAGCCATTGAGTCAGTCTGCTCTGGCTCACTTGAAGACCAATCCAGTTAGTCCACTCACTCCCACCTGCCCCCCACACTTGTCCCATATCCCTACAAATTCCCACCCCCGCAGTATTTACCCAATTTCATAGAGAGGTAAGAATCTGGTATCAGTAAGTGAGACCATAAAGCTGTTGGCTTGTTGTAAATACATAATTGGTTCACTCATTTTGCTATTTAGGGTTAGGAAAGCTGTATATAAAATGTCTGAGGCCTTCGATTATACACAGCTAATATCTGCTCTGTTATTGTTATTCCAGTCCAGTTGGGAAGACGGTTGTAACTAACGACCGCTGGGGTTATGGCACAATCTGCAAACATGGCGGCTACTACACATGTACCGATCGGTATAATCCAGGCCACCTCCTGGCTCATAAATGGGAGAACTGCATGACCCTAGACAGCAAATCCTGGGGATACAGGAGAGAGGCAAAGCTCAGTGATTATCTTTCAATAGAACAACTGGTGAAGGTAAAACATACCCTGTCTGTCTCTGTCTGTTTGTCTGTCTGTCTGCCTGGATTTCGACGTGCCTCTGGAGGGGGCTGGCAGTCCACAGACCGGGGCAGGGGGATGTACAATTGGGTGGGCTGGCAGAGGGGGTGCTGTGCCTGTCACCTTCCTGCTTACCAGCAGCAGTGTAATTGGTGAGTGACCTGCTCACCCTGAGGCTGATTGTGGGCCTTAAGTGGCCAATTAATGACCACCAGGGGGCTCCTTCAGCCGCTGGTATTTTGCTCTCCTGCTTGGGCACCCTGTATCCCAGGAGGGCCCCCACAACGGCAAGGGCCGCCCTGCTGGAAGCCCCCTCCTCTCCCCCACCCCTACCCTCGGACTCGACTCCCCAAGCCTCCCCCATCACCAGGGCCTGCCTGATTGGTCCTGGCGAGCCCTGGCCCTCAGTTACCTGCATTCTGGATCACCTCATTGGTGGTGCTGTGGGGACTGAAGAGCTGTCAGCATTCTGATTGGCCAGCAGCTCTAGGAGGTGGGACATCCTGCCTCAAAGGGCTGGAAGCCACGACTGCAGCAACCAAGGCCTGAACCATGTCAAATTGAGTTATGGCTTCCAGGGCTGGTGAAATCAGGCCTTCCCTGACTTTCGGCTGGTTTGTAGGGTCACTGTCTCCATGTAAAATCCCGGCCTCAGTGTCACAGTCTGCCTGCCTTGTTGTCTATTTGTAAATGTAAAACATATCTATCTATCCGATACATTTTGAGTTTTGTGATCAGATCCTGGATTGCCACTCCAGGACTTCAGTACATAAGTTATGACTGACACTCTATTGCAGCATTCGAGGGAGCGCTGTACTTTGGGAGATGCCAGTTTTTGAACGAGATGTTAAACCAAGGTCCTGTCTACCCTCACAGGAGGACATACAAGATCTCATACCACTATTTTGAAGAAGCACAAGGGAGTTCCCCTGCTGCCCTGGCCAATATTTATTCCTCAATCATGATCACTGAAACAGATTATCATGTTCATGTTGCCGATTGTGGAAGTTTGCTAAATGCAAATTGGCTCCTACATTGTGAATGTGATGACACATCAAAAACATTTCATTGGCACCTTGCAAGGTCCAGTGGTTGTGAAAGGTGCTATATAGATGCAAAGCTTTTTTTTAATCTATCTCTGTCCCTCTTTGACTGCCTGTGTCTCTCTTTATCTCTTTATACTGTTCCTTCTACATCCACCTACTTCTAGCTCTGTCACTCTCTCATGTAATCCTCTAGCCCTCTACCCCTCTCTTTATGTATCTAAGCATCCCTGTTTAGTCCCCTGGGTATCTATCTTTATTACGGATTGGCCTGTATAGGGCCTGCTGATTGGTGGGGTGCATTTCATTGATGGGGTTGTCAACCGGTGAGATTGCAGGTTTGATCACGGCCTGACCAATGTCTGATCGTTCTGACTGGTGCAGCTTACTTCACTGGCAACTCTGTGCACCAATGGGATGGGAGATCTTCAAGAGCCAACCAATAGGGATGTAATGGAATGGTGCAAACCGACAATTGGCACTAAGACAGTCCCTTTGTTAAATTTGAAGACGGTCTGAAATAGAAGGTTTATAATTTAGATCAGTTACACTGTTAGAGTCCACGAGGGATTATTTGAGATCTTTACCCCTCTATAAATGAAAAATGAAAATTTAGGGTGAGATATGTCAACAGAAAGAAAATTATTTGCAATGTGAAACAGGTTGCTGATTCACTGTGGGAACATTTTGCGATACTAGCGAAGAACAAACTCCAGCCTACATTTATATGGCACCTTTAATGTGGTAAAACAGCTTTACAGTAGCATTATCAAGCAAAAAAATTTACACTGAGCCAGCATTGGCTTTTTGGGCTGAATAGCCTGATCCTGTACCATTTATCCTATGGGCCAAAGGTTAAGGGTAAATATTAGGACTAAGGTGACTAAGAACTTCCTTCTCATGATATCGCGTTTTGAGGAAGAGTTCCACTGAGACAAACATCACTATGCTGTGTGACAACAGATTGAAAAATATTTACTGAAGATTTGTCTGTGAAGAGCATTGCTACTTTCACTGCTCTCTTCTTTCAGACCCTGGTTGAAACCGTCTCCTGTGGAGGAAATCTCTTAATGAACATTGGGCCCACTCATGATGGACGGATACTCCCCATCTTTGCGGAGAGGCTGCAGCAGATGGGACAGTGGCTACAAGTAAACGGAGAGGCGATATACAACACAAAGACTTGGAGAAACCAGAACGACACTATCACCCCCGGGGTTTGGTAGGGTTATAGAGAATGCAGCTTTGGAAGGGGTATAGACACATAATATTATTGACAAGGTGCGAAACACATTGGCTTCAGCCATGGCTCATTGGTTAACACTCCCAGCTTCGAGTCAGAAGGTTGTGTTTTCAAGTTCCACTCCAGAGACTTGAGCACAAAATCCAGGCTGAGGGAGTGCAGCGCTGTTGGAAATGCCACCTTTCAGTTGAGACTGTAAACCGAGTCCCCTCGGGCCTCTTGGGTGGACATAAAAGATCTCAGGGCATGATTAAAATAAGAGCAGGGGTGGTCTGATCCATATTTATCCCCAACCAACATCATTAAAACAACTTAATTGGCCATTCATCTCACTTTTGTTTTGGGACCTTGCTGTGTAATCCCACCTGTTGTATTTCAAGGCCCAATTCTAAACGCAGCAAAAAAAAGAGTCCTTGGAACAGGGTGACATGTTAAGCATTCCTTTCAACCTATTCTCTCACCCAGCATTTTGATCTGCTTACTTTTCATTCGAAAAGGAGGAGGCCGATTAGCTCCTTGAACCTGCTCCTCCATTCAGTGAGATCATGGCAGATCTGCAACCTAACTCCACATAGGTGCCTTTGTCCCATCTTGCTTAGTGCCTTTGGTCTCCAACCTTGGAGGTGGCATTGGTTACCTGGGCACACGTTTCCATTCTAAATGTGTGAGGTTGGGCGCCGTTAACTGTTGGAGACACTTTGTATCCTGAAGGTGGATTATCTGTTTTGCCAGGTACACGTCTGCAGCTGAAGAAGGAGTGGTTTATGCGGTATTCCTCAGCTGGCCGAAACTGGGATTGCTGACCCTTGGTGCTCCCCATGTTACAGTAGGAAAAACAAAGGTTTGAATTATTTAACCATACATAACTGAGTGATATTCCATTAAGCACAGCTCAATCCAACTTTCATATCAATACATGTGTATTATTTTTATAAATCAGGTAAACCTCGTTGGATACTCTGAACCTCTGCAATGGGAGAGGTTTGGAGACCAGGGACTGCTGGTAATGCTGCCCAGACTCAACATCAGACAATTACCTTGTCAGTGGGGTTGGACACTGAAACTCAGTAATACCTCTTGATGGGATCGAGCAGAATCGAGTGACATTCTACCAGGGTTCTTGCACTGTATGGCTGGTGTCCCTGCAGCTAGACAAATTTCATTCCTTTTCTTTCTCACTTGTTTTGTTTAACCTTTTACCTCGGACATTAGAAATTTCAATTACTGAAGAAAAGTTGTGATTTTACCAGATGCTGAAAGTGATTTTGTTGATGCTGTGAAGATTAAACACAAATAATCTTTTTATGTCTCCTTCTTTATTCCTGTCTGCAAGTGTGTAAAATATCACACGTTTCTTGGGAAATGCGGATGCAACTTGGTACCTTGCCAAGTTGGAAACATGAGACTGTTATATAGTGGCTACATTGTTATTTGTCTTTGTCCTAGAGCCCAGCCAGTCAGCGTGGGTCTGACCAGGGAGGGGACAAAATATTTTTTTGAGGGTCTTTTTGAGAAGCAAAACTTCCTAACTTAATTTTGTCAAGAGCTACTTTTTGATTTTTGGGAATCCTTTTTTAGGCAACCTTTTTCAAACCCATTCACTTGAAAATATGGGCTCATGCACCAATGCACGGGTCAGAATAAAATTAAGCGTTGTCAAGAGTTAAGCGTTACACTCTTTTATAAATGTTCTTTAAGGCTTATAAATCCCAATGCATTCATAGCATATATTTGAAAACACTTGCAGTTATCTCAAGTTTTGACCTAATCTGTACCCTTCTGGTGCTTTCCAAACACACACACACACATTACACCCAGCGCCCCCCACATACACACAACACAAACTACACCCCCCTGACACACACATACACAGTAATCAGCCCCTCTTCCTCCCACACACACACTTGATGGCATAGTGGTATTGTCGCTGGAATAGTAATCCAGAGACCCAGGGTAATGCTCCAGGTGTGAATCCGCCCAAAACAGTCGGTGATATTTGAATTCAATAAAAATCTGGAATTAAAAGTCTAATGATGACCATAAAACCATTGTCGATTGTTGTAAAAACCCATCTGGTTCATTAATGCCAGGGAAGGAAATCTGCCATCCTTACCTGGTCTGGCCTACATGTGACTCCAGACCCACAGCAATGTGGTTGACTCTTAATTCCCCTCTGAAATGGCCTAGCAAGTCACTCAGCTGTATCAAACCGCTACAAAGCCTCAAAAAAGGAATGAAACCGGACGGACCACCCGGCATCAACCTAGACACTGGAAACAACAACTATCGACCCTGCAAACTGGGAGAGCTGTCCCATAGACTAGTCAAGCAACAGCCTGACATAGTCAACCTCCTGGAATCATACCTTACAGACAATGTCCCAGACACCACCATCACCATCCCGGGATATGTCCTGTCCCACCGGCAGGACAGACCCAGCAGAGGTGGGGGCACAGTGGTATACAGTCGGGAGGGAGTTGCCCTGGGAGTCCTCAACGTCGACGCCAAACCCCATGAAGTCCACCAGGTCAAATATGGGAAAGGAAACCCCCTGCTGATTACCATGTACCACCCTCCATCAGCTGATGAATCAGTGCTCCTCCATGTTGAACATCATTCCTAGAAAAGGGAGCCCAAGAAGTTTGACACCGTCCAGGACAAAGCAGCCCGCTTGATTGACACCACAACCTCAAACATTGACTCGCTCCACCACCAATACACAATAGCAGCAGTGTGTACCATCTACAAGATGCACTGCAGGAATTCATCAAGGGTCCTTAGTCAGAACCTTCCAAACCCACGACCACTACCATCTAGAAGGACAAGGGCAGCAGACACATGGGAACGCCACCACCTGCAAGTTCCCCTCCAAGTCACTCATCATCCTGACTTGGAAATATATCGCCGTTCTTTCAATATCTCTGGGTCAAAATCCTGGAACTCCCTCCCTAACAGCACTGTGGGTGTACCTACACCACATGGACTGCAGCGGTTCAAGAAGGCAGCTCACCACCACCTTCTCAAGGGCAATTAGGGGTGGGCAGTAAATACTGGCCCAACCAGCAAAGCCCACATCCAATGATGAATTATGAAAAAGGATGCACTGAGGGTGGCAAGGACGCAGAATGTATTCTGGGCGGGGGACTTCAATGTCCATCACTAAGAATGGCTTGGTAGCACCACTACTGACCAAGCTGGCTGAGTGTAAAAGGACATAGCTGCTAGACTGGGTCTGCAGCAGGTGGTGAGGGAACCAACAAGAGGGGAAAACATACTAGACTTCATCCTCACCAACCTGCCTGCCATAGATGCATCTGCCCATGACAATATAAGTAGGATTGACCACCGCACAGTCATTGTGGAGGGAGGTCCCAGCTTCACTTTGAGAATATCCTCCATCGTGTTGTGTGGCACTGTCACTATGCTAAATGGGATAGATTTTGAACAACTCAAGCAACTCTAGCAACTCAAGACGGGGCATCCATGAGGCACTGAGGGCCATCAGCAGCAGGGGAATTGTACTCAACACAATCTGTAATCTCATGGCCCAGCATATCCCCCACTCTACCATTACCATCAAGCCAGGGGATCAACCCTGATTCAATGAAAAGTGCAGGAGGGCATGTCAGGAGCAGCACCAGGCATACCCAAAAATGAGGTGTCAACCTGGTGAAGCTATAACACAGGACTATTTGCGTGCCAAACAGCATAAGCAGCAAGTGATAGAGCTAAGTGATCCCACAACCAACAGATCAGATCTAAGCTCTACAGTTCTGCCACATCCAGTCATGAATGGTGGTGGACAATTAAACAACTCACTGGAGGAGGAGGCTCCATAAATATCCCCATCCTCAATGATGCTGAGCCCAGCACATCAATGCAAAAGATAAGGCTGAAACATTTGCTACAATCTTCAGCCAGAAGTGCCGAGTGGATGATCCATCTCAGCCTCCTCCAGAGGTCCCCAGCATCACAGATGTCAGTCTTCATCCAATTCAATTCACTCCATGTGATATCAAGAAATGGCTGAAGGCACTGGATACTGCAAAGACTATGGGGCCTGACAAGATTCCAGCAATAGTACTGAAGACTTGTGCTCCAGAACTTGCCGTGCCCCTAGCCAAGCTGTTCCAGTACAGCTACAACACTGGCGTCTACCTGGCTATGTGGAAAATTGCCCAGGTATGTGCTGTACACAAAAAGCAGGACAAATCCAACCGGCCAATTACCACCCCATCAGTCTATCCTCAATCATCAGTAAAGTAATGGAAGGGGTCATCAATGGTGATATCAAGCAGCACTTGCCTAGCAGTAACCTGCTCACTGATGCTCAGTTTGGGTTCCACCAGGGCCACTCAGCTCCTGACCTCATTACAGCCTTGGTTCAAACATGGACAAAAGAATTGAACCCACAAGGTGAGAGTGACTGCCCTTGGCATCAAGGCTGCATTTGACTGAGTGTGGCATCAAGGAGCCCTAGCAAAACTGGAGTCAATGGGAATCAGGGGGAAAACTCTCCACTGGTTGCAGTCATACCTAGCACAAAGGAAGGTGGTTGTGGTTGTTGGAAGTCAGTCATCTCAGCTCCAGGACCTCACTGCAGGAGTTCCTCAGGGTAGTGTCCTCAGCCCAGCCATATTTAGCTGCTTCATCAATGACCTTCCATCGCAAGGTCAGAAATGGGGATGTTCGCTGATGATTGCACAATGTTCAGCACCATTCGCGATCACTCAGATACTGAAGCAGTTCATATCCAAATGCAGCAAGACCTAGACAATATCCAAGATTGACCTGACAATTGAGAAGTAACATTCACGCCAAACAAGTGCCAGGCAATGATCATCTTCAACAAGAGAGAATCCAACCATCGCCCCTTGATATCCAATGGCACTACCATCACTGAATCCCCCACTATCAACATCCTGGGGGTTACCATTGGCCAGAAACTGAACTGGACTAGCCATATAAATGCTGTGGCTACAAAAGAAGGTCAGAGGCTAGGAATCCTGTGACGAGTAACTCACCTCCTGACTCCCCAAACCGTGTCCACCATCTACAAGGCACAAGTCAGGAGCGTGCAATGGAATACTCCCCACTTGCCTGGATAAGTGCAGCTCCAGCAACACTCAAGAAGCTGGACACCGTCCAGGACAAAGCAGTCCACTTGATTAGCACTACATCCACAAACATTCACTCCCTCCACCACCGACGCACAGTAGCAGCAGTGTGTACCATCTACAAGATGCACTGCAGGAATTCACCAAAGCTCCTTAGACAGCACCTTCCAAACCCATGACCACTACCATCTAGAAGGACAAGGGCAGCAGACACATGGGAACACCACCACCTGGAAGCTCCCCTCCAAGTCACTCACCATCCTGACTTAGAAATATATCACCATTCCTTTACTGTCGCTGGGTCAAAATCCTCCCTCCCTAGGAACTCCCTCCCTAACAGCACTGGGTGTGCCTACACCACGTGGACTGTAGCAGTTCAAGAAAGCAGCTCACCACCACCTTCTAAAGGGTAATTAGGTATAGACAATAAATGCTGGTCCAGCCAGTGAAGTCCATGAATGAATAAAAAAATATTGCCCTCCTCCTGAGACCTTGGTGTTTATTGATGCTTGTGTTATTTTCATCTCATTATGAGTGCTGATGGCTCTCCTTTTTTACCTCTTTCTCTCTCTCTCCCTCCATGGTTTGTTGCCAGGGCCTTGTAGATTGCAGTCGATGAAATTAACGTCAGCAATCACTCAGAGTGCTGCTTCCACCCTGTCCTCCCACACCGTCCCCGTGACAACATGAATGGGGAGGTGTCGCACTCTTTCCAATTTTAAATGTGTATGTGTTTGCTTGCTGAGTTTCCTCTCTCCGTGTCCAGGAATCCCAGGAAACTGCTGATCTGTGGCTATGCAAGGATTTTTGAGATTCCGACCCAGTAGCTATGATTCTTTTAGGAGGACCTATGCTCTCAGTTTCACTCCACCTGCTTTTAATATACCTCTTATAAAATTTTTTAAAAAATCATTGCCTCAACATCGAACTGCCACCTTGTTGCCAGAGTGTGAAGGTTCCCAGAGAGGATCGAACACTGGGAGTACGGGGTAGGGACGGCCAGGGTGGCGGGGGGGGGGGGGGGGGGGGGGGGGGGGGCGGTTTGCGGGCCGTTCTTTCAATATTTTGAATTTTACACCCGCCATCCTCATGTATTTTGAACCTTGGGTCTGACCCCAGCACAGAGCAAGCAAGTGAAAGGTGAATTGTGTTGACCTGATACTTAACCAAGGGTCAGAGGGGGCAGTACTTTCAGATGCTAGTTCAAAACAAGTGGTAGTCAGCAGCCCCTCTGATCGGGGCTTCTCCCAATATCCAGTTCCATTGTTGGGGGTATATAACCTGGCACTTGATGCCAAAACACCCAAGACTCATTTTTATCCCCATAAATGCTGATTCAGCAACAACATTTATATTTATAACATTTACACTTTCATAGCACCGTTAATTTAGTAAAATGTCCCAAGGTGCTTCACAGGAGCAACCACTATGGATGAAAGCGAGGTCTGCCAGGCTATGGCACTAATTCACCAAAGCTCCTTCAACAGCACCTTCCAAACCCATGACCACTACCATTTAAAAGCACAAGGGCAGCAGATAAATGGGAACACCACCACCTGGAAGTTCCCCTCCAAGTCACTTACCATCCTAACTTGGAAATATATCACCGTTCCTTCACTGTTGCTGGGTCAAAATCCTGGAACTCCCATCCTAACAGCACTGTGGGTATACCTACACCACTTGGGCAGCAGCGGTTCAAGAAGGCAGCTCACCACCACCTTCTCAAGGGCAACTAGGGATGGGCAATAAATGCTGGCCCAGCCAGCGAAGCCCACATCCTGTGACTGAATTTTTAAAAAAAGGTACAGGAAGCCGTTCAAGTGGAGGGAGCAAACAGGAATGTAGTGGTAGCATGGGACTGTATGGTGAGAGGGATCGACGCTGTTCAGCAAAGAGCAAGATTCCAGATGGCTGTGTTGCCTGCCTGGTGCCAGGCTTCAGGGCATCTGCTCAGGACTGGAGAGGAACTTGCAGTGGGAGTGGGAGGATCCAGTTGTCGTGGTCCATGTAGGTACCAACAACATAGGCAGGACAAGGAAAGAGTTCTGCATACTCAGTATGAGAAGCTAGGTACCAAATTAAGAAGCAGAACCTCAATGGTAATAATGTCTAGATTATTACTTGAGACACATGCAAATTGGCATTGGACAAATAAGATTAGAGAGATGAATGAGTGGCTCAAAGGCAGATGTAGAAGAAGTGGGTTCTAGTTTGTGGGGCACTGGCACCAGTACTGGGGAAAGTGGGGGCTGTACTGTTGGGGTGGTCTACATCTGAACCATGCTAGAATGAGTATTTTTGCGAATTGCATAACTAGTGAAGGCTTTAAGCTAAACAAGTGGGTGAGGGATGAAGCTTGAGTGGATGTGGCAAATCAAGGGGTAGATTCAAGGCAAGAGACCATAATAGTAATATGGGAAATGAGAGTCAAAGAATTGCGGGAAGAGACAGAGAGGTAAAACCTAAGAATACATCAATAGCCAAGACTAGATGTTAGAAAGCTAACAAAAAGATAAAACTGAAGGCTCTCTATCTGAACACACGTGATATTCATAACAAAGTAAGTGAATTAACAGCCCACACTGAAGTAAATAAATATGATCCAACAGCAATTACAGAGACGTGGCTGCAGGATGACAAGGATTGGGTCCTGAATATTGAGGGGTAAATGATATTCAAGAAGAATAGGAAGCTAAATAAAGGTGGAGGGGTAGCGCTGTTAATCAAAGATGGTATTGGTGCAATAGTTAGAGATGATCTTGGTTCAGGAGATCAGGATGTAGAATTGGTTTGGGTGCAGATGAAGAGTTGTAGGGGAAAGAAGGCACTAGTGGGAGTGACCCATTAACTGTAACCACAATGTAGAGCAAAGTATATAAGAAGAAATATTGGGTGTTTGTGATAAAGGGACGACAATAATCATGGGTGACTTTAATCTACATATAAACTGGAAACATCAGATTGGCAGTAGTAGCCTGGATGTAGAGTTCATAGAATGCTTTTGAGAGAGTTTTTTAGAGCAGCACTTCCTGGAACCAACCAGAGAGCAGGTTATATTAGACTTGGTATTGTATAATGTGACATGATTAATTGATGACCTCAGAGTGAAGGCACCCCTAGGTAGCAGCAACCACAATATGGTTGAATTTTACATCCAGTTTGAAAGGGAGAAGAGTGGGTCTAAGACTAGTATTTTAAACTTAAATAAAGGCAACTATGTGGGCCTAAAATCTAAGCTAGTTGAAGTGAACTGGGATACTAAGCTAGGGGATAGATCTATAAAGAAGCAGTGGCAGGCATTTAAGGGGATATTTCAGAATACTCAGAATAATTATATTCCTACAATAAAAAATTCTAAGGGGAGGACCCACCATATGTGTTTAACTGAAGAAGTTAAGGAAAGCATCAAACATAAGGAAATAGCATGTAACTGCACAAAGATGAGTGGCAGGTCAGATTGGTCAAAATATAAACAATGGCAGAGAATGACTAAAAAGTTAATCAGGAGAAAGAAATTAGAGTATGAGAAATGAAAAAATGAATAGCAAGAGTTTCTACAGGTATTTAAAAAAAAGACTAAGTAAAGTGAGTGTTGGTCCTCTAGAGAATGACAGTGAGGAGTTAATAGCAGATTATAAGTAAATGGCAGATGAAATGAACAAATATTTTTATTCTGTCTTCACCATAGAGGATACAAAAACCACCCAGTAATAACTGTACATAAGGAGGTGGAAGGGAGAGAAGAACTTGGTGAAATTACAATCAGTAGGGAAGCGGTACTGAACAAATTGATGGAGATGGACAGGTCTCTGGGTCCTGATGGTCTTCATCCTAGGGTCTTAAAAAAGGAGGCTAATGAGGTAGATGCATTGGTGTTAATTTTCCAAAATTCACTAGATTCTGGAAAGATTCCATCAGACTGGAAAGTAGCAAATACAACCCTTCTATTCAAGAAGGGAGGGAGGCAGAGAACTATAGTCCAGTTAGCTTGACATCTGTCACAGGGAAAGTGTTAGAATCGATCATTAAGAAGGTTATAGCTGGGCACTTAGAGAAACTCAAGATACTTGGGAAGGGTCAGCATGGTTTTGTGAAAGGGAAATCATGATTGATCAATTTATTGGAGTTTTTTGAAGGATTCACATGCTCTGTGGATAAAGGGGAGCCTGTAGACGTGCTGTACTTGGATTTCCAGAAGGCATTTGATAAGGTGCCACATCAAAGGTTATTGCAGAAAATAAAACTCATGGAGTAGGGGGTAACATAGTGGCGTGGATAGAAGATTGGCTGGCTGGTAGAAAACAGAAAGTATCCAAAAATGTGATGAGTGGAATCCTGCAGGGGTCTGTACTGGGGCCTCAACTTTTTACAATTTATATCAATGATAAGATGAGGGGAGTGAAGGCATGGTAACTAAATTTGCAGATGACACAAAGATAACCAGGAAAGTATGATGTGAAGAGGACATAAGGGGGTTGCAGACAGATATAGATAAGTTGAATGAATAGGCAAAAATCTGGCAGATGGAGTATAATGTGGGAAAATGTAAAGTTGTTCACTTTGGTGGGAAGAATAAAAAAGCAGAGTGTTACTTAAACAGAGAATGACTGCAGAATTCTGAGGTGCAGAGGGATCTAGGTGTTCTAGTGCATGAGTCACAAAAAGTTAGTATGCAGGCACAGCAAGTCATTAAGAAGGCTAAAGGAATGCTATCCTTTCTAATGAGAGGAATTAATCATAAAAGTAAGGATTTTATGCTTCAGTTATACAGAGCATTGGTGAGACCACGAATACTCTGTGCAGTTTTGGTCTCCTTATTTAAGAAAGGATGTAAATGTGTTGGTGGCAGATTTGTTTTTAACCATTTATGGAATGTGAGCATCGTTGGCTAGGCCAGCATTTATTGCCCATTGAGAAGGTGATGGTGAGTTGCCTTCTTGGGCCATTGCGGTCTATGTGGGGTTGGTACATCCACAGTGCTGTTAGGAAGAGAGTTCCAGGATTTTGACCCAGCGACAGTGAGGGAATGATGACATATTTCCAGGTCAGGATGGTGAGTGACTTGGACAGGAACTTGCAGGTGGTGGTGTTCCCATGTGTCTGGTCCCCTTGTCCTTCTAGATGGTAGTGGTCATGGGTTTGGAAGGTGCTACCTAAGGAGCCTTGGTGGATTCCTGCAGCGCATTGTGTAGATGGTAAACACTGCTGCTATGGTGCATCGGTGGTAGAGGGAGTGAATTTTTGTAGATGTAGTACCAATTGAGCGGGCTGCTTTGTCCTGCATGGTGTTGAGCTTCTTGAGGAGGTTCAGAGGAGGTTTACTAGATTTTTACCTGGAATAATTGGCTTGCCTTATGAGGATAGGTTTGATAGACTGGGCTTGTTTCCACTGGAGATGAGAAGAATGAGGAGTGACTTGGTTGAAGTATATAAGATCCTGAATGGTATTGACAAGGTGGACGTGGAAAAGATGTTTCCTCTTGTGGGCAAGTCCAGAACTCGGCAGCACTATTTTAAAATTAGGAGTTTCCCTCTTAGGGCAGAGATGAGGAGAATTTTTTTCTCTGAAGGTCGTGTGACTTTGGAACTCTCTGCCTCAGAAGGCGGTGGAGGCGGAGTCACTGAATATTTTTAAGGCAGAGGTAAGTAGATTCCGGGTAGGCAAGGGAATCAAAGGTTATTGGGGTTAGATGGGAATGTGGAATTCAAAACACAAACAGATCAGCATGATCTTATTGAATGGTGGAGCAGGTTCGAGGGGCCGAATGGCCTATTTCGTATGTTTGTAAAATATAACAACAAGACGTGCAAGGAGATATTAGGATAGATGCCCGAAAGGAGGAGAGAAGTAGAAAGGTGGAGAGGTATACAGAAAGTATTCCAGAGCTTGGGGCTCAGGTAACTGAAGACCCAGTACCAATGATGGAGTGATGGAAATCAGGGTGCACAGGAACCAGAATTAGAGGGGCACAGATATGATTGTGGGGCTGAAGGAGATTACAGAGATAGGAAGGGATGAGGCCTTGGAGGGATTTGAAAGCAAGGATAAGAATTTTCAAATTAAGCTGTTGCCTGACTGGGAGCCACTATCGGTCAGTGAGCACAGGGGTGATGGGTGAATGGGACTTGGTGCAGGTTGGGATATGGACAATTCTGGATGAGTTCAGGCTTATGGAGGGTGGAAGATGGGAGACTGGCCAGGAGAGCATTGGATTCATCAACTCCAGAGGTGACAAATGCTTGAATGTGGGTTTCAGCGGTGGATGAGTTGAGGCAGGAGCGGAGTCAGGTAATGTTACTGAGGTAGAAGCTGGAAATTGTACAAATTTTCATTGACTCTTAATTTGAGTCATCTAAATTAACACAAATATCAAGTAAATAAGTGGTTAATTGTCATCATTTTTGGAGGTAAGTATTTGCTAGCTATGTTAGATGTTTAATGTTGTGAGTTAGAAGTAATTGAAATCTGTTATTATTTTAACTAGGTAAATTGTAAACATTAGATGATTAGATGTGTACAGGTCTAATAACCACCCAATGTATAGACCTGGGTTTATTTTAACATCTGAGTGAATTTCTGCGCTCCTCTGGTATATTCCTGTTTAGACTGGGCTGACAATGCTCAGTGCTTACAGATAATGGCAGTGTTGCTTTCTACAACAGGTTATATTTATATAGCTCCTTTAACATCATAAAAGGTGCTTCCCAGGATCATTAATAAACAAAATCTGACATTGAGCCACACAAGGAGATATTCAGTCAGAAACTTGGCCAAAGAAGAAGGTTTTAGGGAGTGTTTTAAAGGAGGAAAGAAAGATAAGAGAGACAGATGGGTTTAGGGAGAGAATTCCAGAGTATAGGACCTACACAGCTGAAGTCATGGCCACCAATGGTAACACAGTTAGAACCAGGACACACAAGAGGTCAGAATTAGAGGAGAGCAGACATCTCGGAGGGTTGCGGGCTGGAGGTGACAGATATAGGGAGGAGCAAATCCATGGAGGGATTTGAAAACAAGGATAAAAGTTTTTAAATTGAGGCATTGCTTGAGTGGGAGCCAGTGTTTGTCAGCAAGCACAGGGGTGATGGATGAACAGGACTTAATGCGAGTTAAGACATACACAGCAGAGACTTGGATGACCTCAAGTTTACGGAGGGGAGAATATGAGAGACCAGCCAAGAGACCAGCCAGCCACTCATCATTCTGACTTGGAAATATATCGCCGTTCCTTCACTGTCGCTGGGTCAAAATCCTGGAACTCCCTTCCTAACAACACTGTGGGTGTACCTACACCGGGCTGCAGTGGTTCAAGAAGGCAGCTCACCACCACCTTCTCAAGGGCAACTAGGGATGGGCAATAAATGCTGGCCCAGCCAACGAAGCCCACTTCCCATGAATGAATAAAAAATTGTCAAGTCCAGAGGAAACAAAGGCGTGAGACAGACAAAAGGTATAAAAACACCTTTAAAAGGAAAGGTATACAGCTCTCCACTCCCTTGGTGGATGTGAGACACAGACCTGGAGAATCATGGAGCTGTTCCTTTGAATGAGCAGGTCTGGCATGTAGGGATCCTTACAGTTACTCTGCATTATGGTCAGCCTGGGGAAGAAATCAGCCAGGACTCCTGATCAGTACCAACTCTGGGCCAAGGACAGAATCTGCTTCAGCTACGATGACTCCTGCAGTTGAACAGCATGCCAGCACCCACATGAAGAATGATCATTTAAGAGAGCTTGTGAAGGCTGCCAGCAACTGGAACTGTATTCTCGCCTTCAGGAGAGAAAGGAAACATGCTTGGCACAGTTCTCCCTGTCCAATTTAATCCAAATGACATGAGGAAATTGCACTTTTTCATACACTATTAAAATTAGTTCATAATGGAAAAGCCCTTGCAATTAATTTATGTGGATCACACCAGAACTGATTAGACAGGGGCTGGAACTCAAGTACATTTACAAAAAGGAAGAAGACAGTCACCATTATTTTATACACACAATCTGACAACGACCAACAAACTCAAGGGCAAGTGAGTTACAGGTAAACTGAAGCCGAGATTAGACCAATCGTCAGTAACATTGAAAGACTGTACAAACTGGGATGTGGTGGTATGAATCTCGACTGGCTCTGCCGTTGATAAAGGGCTATGAGAGGTCCGATCAGCCCTCTTGTTATTCTGGGGCTGACTATCAGGTCACTGAAGGATCAGTCCAATGGAAAAGGAGTTTCAGGCTGACAAGTGGATACAGTGGAGGCAGAATGATGAATGGTGCTAATCTTAGCTGGCAGCACTCTCACTCTCATTCTGCGTGGGATCTTATCAGCTGTCCAGAGGCAGCTTTGGAGGTGGGAAAGTTTTAGCAAACATCACATCTGGTCGGCTCCCTGATGCTTTGTGGCTGTTGAGAGATCTTGGTGGGGGGAGTGTGGTATGAGTTAGTTACCCACCCAGCCCCAGCAGCTAGTTAACTATCAGCCATTCCATGCCCACCTGGGGACAGATTGAGGACACTGCCGGGATCTCACTGGACAGACCCTTGTTGAGGTCAAAGCTTCACGGTGGCAGAATGGGGGTCAGTGAGGTCTCCTGTCTCCCCATCCCTATAGCTGAGAGTGACAGAGGATCACAGTTGTAGTCACAGGTCAGCCTGTGCATGGATTTCTCCTCCACAATGATGGCCTGGCAGCTGTGGCCATAGTTTATTTTAAGCTTTTTAAAAAAATAGTCTTCATCTTGAGGCATCCTCACAATATCCACCTACAGCGTCAATACCCACCTACAGTGTCAATGCCCTGCTACAGCGTCAATGCCCACCTACAGCGTCAATGCCCACCTACAGCGTCAATACCCACCTACAGCGTCAATACCCACCTACAGTGTCAATGCCCACCTACAGAGTCAATGCCCACCTACAGCGTCAATGCCCACCTCTCCCACTGAGGCTGTCAGCTGCCCACAGCTACGAGCCCTCTCATTGGCCCTCCCACCTGTGCCTCTTAATTGGTCACCTCAGGTAAGAAATACACAGGTGGGTGGATTTCATAAACCATCAGGATCAAGATCTGGAAGATCTGTAGGTGGGTAAAGAACAGGTCCTCAAGGGTTATAATCTCCGGATTACTACCCGAGCCACGTGCAAATTGGCATAGTGACTCGAGAATAAGGGAAGTAAACACGTGGCTAAAGGAGTGGTGTGGGAAAGAGGGGTTCCATTTTGTGGGGCACTGGCATCAGTACTGGAACAGGAGGGATCTGTACCGTTGGGATGGTCTCCACCTGAACCGATCTGGGACCAATGTTCTAGCGAAAAGGTTAAATAGGGTGGTCAACAGGACTTTGAACTAGAAAGTTGGGGGGAGGAAAGGGTAAAACTCCAAGAAGTATGACTTATGGGAAACAAAGCAACAGGTTTGCGTGTGGGGGGGTGGATTCAACTTCTTGGAAAAAACTGAAATGAAAGGAGAGCCCAGGAGAGGCTATTAAAGTCTCCAGAACACAAAATAGGACAGAGTGTTTGGAAAGGGCTAGGAATCTAACTTCAAGCACATCAGATAAAGGGACGACAGTGAGAAAGGGGACGGGAAATACAGGACTGAAGGTGTTGTATCTGAATGCACGCAGTATACGAAATAAGGTAAATGAGCTGGTGGCGCAGATTGAAATTGGCAGGTATGATGTGGTGGGTATCATGGAGACATGGCTGCTAGGGGATCAGGACTGGGAGCTAAACATCCAAGAATATACATCCTATCGAAAAGATAGGCAGGTTGGCAGAGGGGGTGGGGTTGCTTTGTTAGTAAGAAATGAAATTAAATTGATAGCAAGAAATGACGTAGGGTCAGATGATGTAGAATCTGTGTGGGTAGAGTTGAGGAACCGCAAAGGATGCCTCAAGATGAAGACAGGTGAGCAACTAAGACAGTAAGATTCCACTCAAGTCAGGTGGTTTGAGTCCCACCCGAGAGACTGTTGACTCCATGATCCAGACTGAAAGTCCCAGTGCAGTACTGAGGGTGTACTGTACTATCAGAGGTACTGTCTTTCAGATGAGACATTAAACTAAGGGGTGGGCAGTAAATACCAAGCCTCTTAGTGACACCACTTTGTGGCAATAAGAAGAATGTTTGGGGAAGTAATGAAACAAACAGTTGGGAGGGGAGGTTAGCTAGCAGCCTGGGGAGAGCAGATGGCCAGAACTGAATGTTGGAGATGTGATGATGCATGGATAATTAACATGGCTCTATAGCTCCATAGTCATGGGGATTAAAAACACATTCATGCAGAACTTTCTGGGAGGAGGTAAGACAGAAGGTCTAAAACCAGGTTGCTGGTGTGTGGATGAAATGGCTGAAGGGTTAAATGGCCTTTCTCTCGATGTATCTCTTATTCAATCCCTATTCTATTATTGGCATGGTTTAAATTCAAAATGACTTTTTTCTCAGTTGACTTTACATTTCTGACTCATCAGTGATACATGCTAGCAAAGAAATCATGCTGCATGTAATATCAGCATTTGGGAGTCTCAGTATTCAGGACAGCTGGAATAATTCTACATTTCATTTCTACAATACTTGGATTGGCTTCTCAGCTAAGGCAATATCTGCTTACCCTAGTCACAATGTTACTGTGTCATCTCCATGGGTCACTTTACAGGAGATTTTAACTTTCGCTGCCCAGTGGAAATTGGGAGTTAAGATCAGATCAGTAAATTCTGCTGGTTTTCTGCTCAGAGCTCACCTTCAGTTGCTGATTTCATGGATGATTAAGGCCCCACTAATTATACTCCCTGTACAGACCCCATCTAAACTCCAGTGAGTCAGAGAGGGACAAGTCATTCATCACCAGTGCTGGCCTGATCTCAAACTTGACCAAGCTTCATCCTCAGTTATAAAAACCAAAACTTTGACTGGACAGCAAAGGTAGTCCTAGTCTCTTTCCACAACCTTCTCTTTAAATCACTCTGCTCCTGCTCCCTCACTGCTGACAACCATGAGGAACTCCAGAATTTCTTAGTCAGCAAGGCAGTGTCCATCTGATGCCCCCACCATGTTCATCGAATCTCCATCCAGTCCCTCTACTGAGCTTCTCACTCATTCCAGGAGCCTGACCGGCTGCTCCTTCTAACCCACTTCCACTAACTTTACCATATTTACTAACATAGTAAATGGCTCCCTCTCCTCAGACACTGTTCTCCTCCTGTTCACAACCACTATCATTAGCCCAGGCTCCTTAAGGAAGTCTTACATCCTTTGTTCTCACTAACTGTTGTCCCATTTCCAGTCTTCCCTTCCTCATTAATCTCCTTGAACTGTTCATCATTTCCTATATCCATGCTCATCTTTCTGAGGTTTGCTCTTGTGATCTAGTTGGCACAGGCAAATCCACAATTATTACCCATCCCTGGCTGTGTTTATTTCCAGGGGACTGGATTACCCATCCCTGGCTGTGTTTATTTCCAGGGGACTGGATTACCCATCCCTGGCTGTGTTTATTTCCAGGGGACTGGATTACCCATCCCTGGCTGTGTTTATTTCCAGAGGACTGGATTACCCATCCCTGGCTGTGTTTATTTCCAGGGGACTGGATTACCCATCCCTGGCTGTGTTTATTTCCAGGGGACTGGATTACCCATCCCTGGCTGTGTTTATTTCCAGGGGACTGGATTACCCATCCCTGGCTGTGTTTATTTCCAGGGGACTGGATTACCCATCCCTGGCTGTGTTTATTTCCAGGGGACTGGATTACCCATCCCTGGCTGTGTTTATTTCCAGGGGACTGGATTACCCAACCCTGGCTGTGTTTATTTGCAGGGGACTGGATTACCCATCACTGGCTGTGTTTATTTCCAGGGGACTGGATTACCCATCCCTGGCTGTGTTTATTTCCAGGGGACTGGATTACCCATCCCTGGCTGTGTTTATTTCCAGGGGACTGGATTACCCATCCCTGGCTGTGTTTATTTCCAGGGGACTGGATTACCCATCCCTGGCTGTGTTTATTTCCAGGGGACTGGATTACCCATCCCTGGCTGTGTTTATTTCCAGGGGACTGGATTACCCATCACTGGCTGTGTTTATTTCCAGGGGACTGGATTACCCATCCCTGGCTGTGTTTATTTCCAGGGGACTGGATTACCCATCCCTGGCTGTGTTTAGTCACCTGATTGTCCAAATGAAAATTCACACAAGCAGAAAATGAACATCAGAAGACTGTATAGCCACAAGGGGCATCACATCTGAACATGAAACTGTCCTTATTAGTAACCAGTACAAGCATTAATAAGCAGTGGGAATTCTGACCATTTCCCTCCCCCTAATCTAAGGTACTGAGGCACATTTTATACAGGTTCATCATAATTACCTTGGTTTTGTACCCTATGCTTCTATTTATAAAGTCTTTTTGACCACTTTCTCAACCTGCCCTGTTACCTTCAATGATTTGAGCACATATGTGCCCCGGGTGCCCTCTGTCATTGTACCCCCTTTAGAATTGTATCAAAATATATCACTTCACAATATTCTCCATTCAGTTTCATCTGCCAAGTGCCTGCCCATTTCACCAGGCTGTCCATGTCCTCTTGAAGTCTATCACTTTCCTCCTCCCAGTTCACCATTCTTCCAAGTTCTGTGTCTTCCGCAAATGTTGAAATTGTGCCCTGGGCACCCAAGTCTAGGTAAACATCAAGAAAATCTCTGAGGGACCCACTATATACGATCCTTCAGTCTGAAAACACCCATTCACCACTGTCTTCTGTCACTCAGCCAACTTTCGATCCATGCTGCTTCTGTCCCTTTTATTCCTCGGGCTTTAATGTTGTTGACAGGCCTATTAAGTGACACTTTATCAAAGGCCTTTTGAAAGTCCATGTATACCGCATCAACTACTTTACCCTTATCAACCTTCTTTGTTACCTCATCAAAAGCCCAATCAAATTAATTAATTACCATTTTCCTTAAACAAATGCGTGCTGATTTTGTTTCATTAGTTGCTTAATTAACATCCCCTATTGAGAATCAGCTGCCTCAACACAGACAGGATTAGAATCTGAAATCACACTGTGGGTGAACAGGACAATGAAAAGGGTTGAGCTACAGATCAGCCATCATCAGATTGAATGTTAGGACAGGCTCAATGGGCTGAACGGCCTGCCATTGTTATGTTCACTGCAGATAGCCAGCTGAGCTATCGCAGCAGGAGCTGGGCCATCAGTTCCATTCCTAAATTACAGTGACATTGACCGTAAAATGCTTTGGGGCTGTTGAGATCATCAAAGACAGTACATAAGTGTAAGTTCTCCATTCCTAACTGTTGCTTCTCACAACATGGTCTAGCATGCAGATCTGCCACAATAATAATCCCTTTTAAGATATATATTCTGATCTTTAGCATCTTAAAAATGTTTAATCTGTTCCAAACACCTATCTCAAATTAATGCCCTGGTTTCGCGTTGTCGAGAGAATACCAATGCCTTAAAAATTCCAGCTGCAGCAGTCCTCGCTTCCAGCCATCCACCATCAGAGGGCAGTGCTGCAGCCTGCTCTCCCCCAGATTCACCATCAGAGGGCAGTGCTGCAGCCTGCTCTTCCCCAGATTCACCATCAGAGGGCAGTGCTGCAGCCTGCTCTTCCCCAGATTCACCATCAGAGGGCAGTGCTGCAGCCTGCTCTTCCCCGGTTCACCACCAGATGGCGGTGCTGCAGCCTGCTCTTCCCCGATTCACCATCAGAGGGCAGTGCTGCAGCATGCTTCTCCCCGATTCACCACCAGAGGGCAGTGCTGCAGCTTGCTCTTCCCCGGTTCACCGCCAGAGGACAGTGCTGCAGCATGCTCTTCCCCGATTCACCACGAGAGGGCAGTGCTGCAGCATGCTCTTCCCCGGTTCACCACCAGACGGCGGTGCTGCAGCCTGTTCTTCCCCGATTCACCATCAGAGGGCAGTGCTGCAGCATGCTTCTCCCCGATGCACCACCAGAGGGCAGTGCTGCAGCTTGCTCTTCCCCGGTTCACCACCAGAGGACAGTGCTGCAGCATGCTCTTCCCCGGTTCACCACCAGACGACAGTGCTGCAGCCTGCTCTTCCCCGATTCACCACCAGTGGGCGGCATGAGAACATCCTGTCGAAAGACCTACCAATTAACCCGAGTTGACCTACTCCTGTGCCGATTTTACATGTTCTGTTGTCCCCTCACTCACTCTCAGCAAAAGGACACATCTCATTCAGTGGCCAGTTTAATTTATATAACATTCTTCATCTTTATACAGCACAGAACTTATTTATTATAATCCATAGAATGTAAGCAACGCAGATAAGCATTTATTGCCCATCCCTAATTGCCCTTGAGAAGGTGGTGGTGAGGTGCCTTCTTGAATCGCTGCAGTCCATGGGGTGTAGGTACATCCACAGTGCTAAAAGCAAAAAAACTGCGGATGCTGGAAATCCAAAACAAAAACATAAATACCTGGAAAAACACAGCAGGTCTGGCAGCATCTGCGGAGAAGAACACAGTTAACGTTTCGAGTCCGAATGACCCTTCAACAGAACCACGGTGCTGTTAGGGAGAGAGTTCCAGGATTTTGAACCAGTGACAGTGAATATATTTCCAAGTCAGAATGGTGAGTGACTTGGAGGGGAACTTCCAGGTGGTGGTAGTTCCATGTGTCTGCTGCCCTTGCCCTGCTAGATAGTAGTGGTCGTGGGTTTTGAAGGTGCTGCCTAAGGAGCCTTGGTAAGTTTCTGCAGTGCAGGATGTAGATGGTACACACTGCTGCTGCGGTGCATTGGTGGTGGAGGGAATTAATCACAGAATCACACAGTGCAGAAGAGACCCTTCGGCCCATCAAGTCTGCACCGACACGTGAGAAACATCTGACCTACCTACCTAATCCCATTTACCAGCTCTTGGCCCATAGCCTTGAATGTTATGACGGTGCCAAGTGCTCATCCAGGTACTTTTTAAAGGATGTGAGGCAACGCACCTCCACCACCCTCCCAGGCAGCGCATTCCAGACCGTCACCATCCTCTGGGGAAAAAAGTTTTTCCTCAGATCCCCCCCCCAAACCTCCTGCCCCTCACCTTGACTTATGCCCCCTTGTGACTGACCCTTCAACTAAGGGGAACAGCTGCTCCCTATCCACCCTGTCCATGCCCCTCAAACTTGTACACCTCGATCAGGTCACCCTTCAGTCTTCTCAGCTCCAATGAAAACAACCCAAGTCTATAAAATATCTCTTCATAACTTAAAAGTTTCATCCCAGGCAACATCTTGGTGAAAGCAAAATACTGCAGATGCTGGAAATCTGAAACAAAAACAAAAATAGCTTTAAAAACTCAGCAGGTCGGACAGCATCTGCGGAGAAGAATACAGTTAACGTTTCAAGTCCTTAAGACTCTTCATCAGAACTAAGGAAATAAAGAAATGAGGTGAAATATAAGCTGGTTGAGTGGGGGTGGGACAGGTAGAGTTCTCCTCTGCAACCCCTCCAGTGCAATCACATCATTCCTATAATGTGACGACTAGAACTGCACACAGTACTCCAGCTGTGGCCTCACCAAGGTTCTATACAACTCCAACATGACCTCCCTACTTTTGAAATCTATGCCTCGATTGATAAAGGCAAGTGACCCATAAGCCTTTTTCACCACCCCACTAACATACCCCTCTGCTTTCAGAGATCTATGGACACACAAGCCAAGGTCCCTTTGTTCCTCAGAACTTCCTAGTGTCAAGCCATTCATTGAATACTTCCTTGTCAAATTACTCCTTTCAAACTGTATCACCTCACACTTTTCAGGGTTAAATTCCATCTGCCACTTATCTGCCCATTTGATCATCCTGCCTATATCTTCCTATAGCCCAAGACACTCAGCCTCACTGTTAACCACCTGGCCAATCGTTGTGTCATCCGCAAACTTACTAATCCTACCCCCCACATAGTCATCTATGTCGTTTATATAAATGACAAATATTAGGGGACACAGCACAGATCCCTGTGGTATGCCACTGGACACTGGCTTCCAGTCACTAAAGCATCCTTCTGTCATAGACCATAAGACCATAAGACATTGGAGCAGAAATTAGGCCATTCGGCCCATCGAGTCTGCTCCGCCATTCAATCATGGCTGATAAGTTTCTCAACCCCATTCTCCCGTCTTCTCCCCGTAACCTTTGATCCCCTTACCAATCAAGAACCTATCTATGTCAGTCTTAAATACACTCAATGACCTAGCCTCCACAGCCTTCTGTGGCAATGAATTCCATAGATTCACCATTCTCTGGTTAAAGAAGTTTCTCCTCATCTCTGTTCTAAAAGGTCTTCCCTTTACTCTGAGGCTGTGCCCTCGGGTCCTACCTCTTCTACTAATGGAAACATCTTCCCCACATCCAATCTATCCAGGCCTTTCAGTATTCTATAAGTTTCAATCAGATCCCCCCCTCATCATTCATCACTCTCTGTCTCCTACAATTAAGCCAATTTTGAATCTACCTCATCAAATTACCCTGTATCCCATGTGCATTTGCCTTCTTTATAAGTCTCCCATGTGAGACCTTGTCAAAGGCTTTGCTGAAATCCATATAAACTACATCATCTGCACTATCCACATCTACACACCTGGTCACCTCCTGAAAAAATTATTGTATATGGAATGGGTGTCAATCTAGCAGGCTGTGTTGCCCACCTAGTGCCAGGGTTCAGAACACCTGCTCAGGGCAGGAGAGAAGCTTGGAGTGGGAGGATGAGGATCCAGTTGCTGTAGTTCATGTAGGTACCAATGACATCGGCAGGACAAGGAAGGAGGTTCTGCGTAGTCAGTATGGGGAGCTTGGCACCAAATTAAGAAGCACCTTTAAGGTGATATTCTCTGGATAATTACCCAAGCCACATGCAAATTGGCATCGGGCAAATCAGATTAGAGAAATGTATTGTGTTAGAGAAATGAATGCGTGGCTCAAAGACTGGTCTGGGAGAAGTGGGTTCCAGTATGTGACACCAGTACCATGGAAAACAGGGACTGTACCTTTGGGACAGTCTACACCTGAACCATGCTGGGATGAGTGTTCTAGCAAGCTGCATAACTAGGGAAATAGAGAGAATTATAAGCTAAATAGTGAGGGCAAGAGATCAATTTGAGAAGATGTGGTAAATCAAGGAGTAGAGACAAGACAAGAAAGACAGGCATTAATGTTGGAAAGGATGAACAGATCATGACAGAAAGGGATAGAAAGTGCAAATCTAAGAGTGAAATAACAGATAAGGCCAGATGTCACAGAAATGACAAAAGGACAAATCTAAAAACTCTGTATCTGAATGCACATAGCGTTCAAAACAAAACAGATGAACTGATAGCACAAATAGAAATAAATAAGTATGGCCTGATAGCCATTACAGAGACATGGCTGCAGGATGACATAGATTGAGACCTGAATATTGAAGGGTTTGTGACATTTAGAAAGGACAGGAATCTAGGAAAAGGTGGAGGGTTGGCTTTGTTAATTGATGATGGTATTAGCACAACAGAGAGGTATGAACTAAGTTCAGGAAACCAGAATGTAGAAGTGGTTTGGATAGAGATGAGAAATGATAAAGGCAAAAGTCACTTGTGGGAGTGATGTACAGGTCCCATAACAGGAGCCACATGGCAGAATGGGGTATAAAGGAAGAAATAATGGGAGTTTGTTAGAAAGGTGCAGTGATAATCATGGGAGATTTTATTCTACATATAGACTGGAAAAATTAGATGGGCAAAGGTAGCCTGGATGAAGAGATCATAGAAGGTTTTCAGGATAGTTTCTTAGAACAGGACAGGATGCAGGCTATACTAGACCTGGTATTGTGCGACGATATAGGATTAATTAATGACCTCATAGTGAAGGCACCCCTAGGTAGTAGAGATCATGATATGAATCAATTTTACATTCAGTTTGAGGGAGAGAAGAGTGGGCCTAAGACTAAGACTTAAACTTAAATAAGGAAAATTATGAGGGCATGAAAGCAGAGCTAGCTAAAGTGAACTGGCAAATTAAGTTATGGGATAGCTCAATAGAAATGCAATGACAGACATTTGAGGGCATATTTCAGAATTTACAGAATAGATATATTCCAATGAGAAAGCAAAACTCTAAAGAGAGGACCCATCATCTGTGCTTAACTAAAAAAATTAAATATAGTATCAATCTTAAAGAAATAGCATATAATTGTGCAAGGATGTGTGGCAAGTAAGAAGATTGGACAGAATTGTTATTACAGGGAAATGGTAGATGCCTAGCTGCCCAAATCCCAGAGGGAGACTTGAAGCAGCTACCATAACAATTTTTGCAATTTGTACTTATTTCGAGATGCAGACTTTGAGTTCAGTGAAAGGAAGGCCACCAAGCCTTATAGGTTTCTTACAAAACTAAATTAAACTTTATTAATAGAAGAAATTATTTTAAGCATAGATCTACAAATTACTACTTTGATAACTTCTAAATCCCCTAATTATTCTAACCCCCGTTACACCTCCATTAAGGCAACAGTGAGACTCATAGATTTTAAAAGCCCCAGGCAAAGTAACACACGATAGGAAAAGATAGGAAAGGGGAAAAAGGAGGAGCGGTGGCATTTTTGGTTAAGGGGAGTATTGCAGTACTGGAGAAAGAGGATGTGTCAGAGGATTCAAGAATCAATTTGGCTAGAGCTAAGGAGTAAGAAGGGTGAAATTATATTGTTCGGTATAATATATAGACCACCCAGCTAGTGGGCAGGATATAGAGGAACAAATCTGCAAAGAAATTACAGAGAGGTGTTAACATTGTAGAGTAGTTATAATGGGGACTTTAATTACCTGTATATAGACTTGGATAGTGGTAGTGTAAGGGGCAGTGAGGGACAAGCGTTCCTAGATTGTGTTCAGGAGAATTTCCTGCAGCAGTATGTGTCCAGTCCAACAAGAAAGGAAACACTGCTAAACGTGGTTCTTGGGAATGAGGTGGGCCAAGTAGATCTAGTGACAGTGGGCGAAAATTTAGGGGACAGTGATCATTGAATCATAAGGTTCAGGATTACAGTGGAAAATGACATTGGTCAATCCAGAGTAAGAATAATCAACTGCCGGGCAGTGGACTTCAATGGGGCAAGAACAGAGCTGGGCCGGATAGACTGGAATCAAAGGTTGGCAGGAAAAACAGTAGCTGGACAATGGGCTACCTTCAAAGAGGAGATGGTTTCAGCAAAGTCAGGGTATGTTCTCTCAAAAGAGAAAGATAGAACAAATCCAGAACTCCCTGGATGACAAAAGAGGTAGGAGTTAAGTTAAAGAAAAAAAGTGTGCTTACGACAGGTGTCAAGTAGCAAATACAATTGAGAACCAAGCTGATTAGAAGGTTCAGAAGGGATGTGAAAAAGCAAATACGAGAAGCAGAGAGGGATTATGACAAAAGACTGGCAGCTAACATAAAAGGAAATCCCAAAGTATTCTATAAGCACATCAACAGTAAAAGGGTGGTAAAAGGAGAAGAAGGGCCGATTAGGGACCGAAAAGGGGATTTACATATAGAGGCAAGAGGCATGGCTGAGGTATTAAATGAATATTTTGCATCTGTCTTTACCTATGAGGCAGATGCTGCCCAGGTCACAGTGACAGAGGAAGAAACTCAGTCACTGGAAGGGTTTTGATAAGGTGGAGGTATTGGATAAGCTGTTGGTACTCAAAGTTGATAAGGCACCGGGATCAGAGGAGATGCATCCAAGAATGTTGAAGGAAGTGAGAGTGGAAATTGCAGAGACACTGGCAATAATCTTTCACTGTTCCCTGGATTTGGGGGAGGTGCCGGAGGACAGGAGAATTGCAAACATTACGCTCTTGTTCAAAAAAGGTAACTTTGGTGTTGGGAAATTTCTAGAAACAATTATTCGGGATAGAATTAATAGTCACATGGGAAAATGTGGATTGATTTGGAAGAGTCAGCATGGATTTTCTAAAGGAAAATCGTGAATAATTAACTTGCTGGAGTTTTTTGAAGAGGTAACAGAGATGGTTGATGAGGGCAAGGCTGTTGATGTGGTGTATATGGACTACCAAAATGTGTTTGATGCAGTGCCGCACAATAGACTTGTGAGCAAAGTTATAGGTCATGGAATAAAAAGGACCGTAGCAATGTGGATACAAAATTGGCTTAGGGATAGAAAACAGAGAGTAATGGTTAATGAGTATTTTTTGGGCTGGAAGAAGGTTTGTAATGGAGTTCCCCAGGCGTCAGTATTGGGACCCTTGCTTTTCCTGATATATATAAATGATCCAGATCTTGGTGTGCAGGGGACAATTTCAAAGTTTGGAGACAACACAAAACTTGGGAAAATTGTAAACTGTGAGGAGGACAGTGTAGAAAGGACATTGACACATTGGTGGAGTGGGCAGATAGGGGGCAGATGAAGTTCAATGCGGACAAGTGTGAGGTGATACACTTTGGTACAAAGAACATGGAGAGACAATATAAAATAAAGGATACCATTCTAAAGGGTGTGGAGGAGCAGAGAGACCTGGGTGTATATGTACATAAGTCATTAAAGGTGGCAGGAGTGGTAGAGCGAGCTGTTTTTAAAGCATACAGTATTCTAGGCTTCATTAATAGCAGCATAAGGTACAAGAGCAGGGAGGTTATGATAAACTTATATAAGACACTGGTTAGACCTCAGCTGGAGGGTTGTGTACAGTTTTGGGTGCCACACTATAGGAAGGATATGAATGCATTGGAGAGAGTGCAGAAGAGGTTTACGAGAATGCTTCCAGGGATGAGACACTTCAGTTATGAGGAACAATTGGAGAAGTTGGGACTGTTTTCCTTGGAGAGGAGAAGGCTCAGAGAAGACTTGAGAGAAGTTTTCAATATCATGAGGGGTCTGGACAGAGTAGATAGGGAGAAACTGTTCCCACTCGGAAATGGATTGAGAACCAGAGGGCACAGTTTTGAATTGTTTTGCAAAAGAAGCAAATACGAGGTGAGAAAAAACTTTTTCACACAGCGAGCAGTTAGGGTTTGGAATGCACTGCCTGCAAATGTGGTGGAGGCAGGTTCAGTTGAGGCATTCAAGAGGGCATTGGTGATTATTTAAATAGAAACAATGTGCAGGAGAAGAAGGGCACTAAGTTAAAATGATCAGAGAGCCAGTGTAGACACAATGGGCCAAATGGTCTCCTTCCGCACCGTAACAATTCTATTATTCTGTGAAGATGGCACAAAACATGGAAATGTAGTAAACAGTGAAGAGGATAGTAACAGATCCCAGGAAGACATCAGCAATCTGCAGAAATGGGCAAATGCGTGGTATTTAATGCTGAAGTGTAAAGTGATAGATTTTGGTAAGAAGAACAAGGAGGGCTGATACAATCTAAAATGGTACAAGAGGATGTGAGAAAAGATTAGCAGCCTAGAACCCTAAAATGTTTTATAATCTGTAGGCGTATTATAGGCCCAAAGGGAAATCTTCAGACAGAGACAGAAGACAAGAGGTTGAATATTTGTGTTGGGATGGGAGAATGTGAGCCTGGCCATTTCCCAACTTTGGAAACATGAGCCCGTCACTCTCTGCCCTGCCATATTTTTGTCTTCTGGAGATGTGGGTGGGCAGGGTTCGGGTTTCCTGAGCCCTGAGACAGCATCAGAGGAGTGCAGGTGCTGAAACAGGCTGGCTCGGAGGCTGCCTCAGTTCCCTGGGACATCAGCCCAGCTCGCCAACATAGGTTTTAAGCCCCTAACTCTTCCCCTTCAGACCACCACCCCCCACTAACTCCCATGATCTCTTCTACCCTCATGCCCTTTCATACTTCAACACTACCTCCATGCCCTCTCATACACACCATGCCCCCTCCATGTCCCCCATATCTCAATGCCCCTTCATGGCTCCTCATATTCCACATACCCCCTCCATACCCACCAAGTATCGTCCAAAGCCACTCACCTAGTCCTGAGAACACCTCAGGAGCTATGTCTTCAAAATGGACTCTGAAGAAATAAGCTTCTAACAGCTTAATAAAGCTGCCAATCAAACACACCACAAACTGAAAAAAATTTAATTCAAAAGAGCCATTCAAAAAATTAAATTCTCTCACGTAGTCAATTTGTTGTAAAGACAAACAGCTATTCACATCAAAGATCACCTTTAATAATGTCTTAAAACTGTCAAGTATGCATATAGCCCCTGCTGAGATTAGTGGTTCTGTAACTTTTTAAACTCAGCCAAGCATTAATAAAGGCCTCAACAATCAAAAAAACCCTCTGAAATGCAAACAATGAAACCTATTGAAACTGTAAGAACAGATGGGCCTGTCTTTTCTAAGCTACATCAGGTACCCTGTTAATCATAGCAGTTCAGGGGTAGCTGATTTTTTTCTCTAAGGGAACGCTGCAGAGGTTTCTTCTCAATTTAAAAATAGCTCTGGACACTTAAATCACTTCAGATCAAGACTCTAGAGATCCCAAACAGTGTTTCCTTCAGTTTTTAATGTATATTAACACTTTCCCAATGGTAAAAGCACTCTAATTCATCATAACACTTACATATTGCTGGACAATTTAATGGTCAATTTACCGCTGCAGGACAGAGCCCTATGGTCAATCACTGCAGTAAAAACACATCTAATTTAGAATACAGCCTCTAATGATGAAATTTGAAGTTGTCAAACCATTTAGCACCTACTCCTCAGAATGTTCCTGACTCCTCAGCATGCTTCCCCCAAGGTTCACGAATTCTCTTATCTGGTGGGTTTTAAGAAGCCCACCAAACACCACCCGTACGATGAAAATGCTTGGGGACTGGAAATATAAACTTTCCATGGACATTACAGAAAGGACAGTAATAAAGAAATTGCAGTATGAAAAAACATGACTGGAAGTTGGCTGGTCACCTGGTCCAGCTGAATGCAGCCTTGTTAACGAAAAGGAACAAAAGGGGAAAACAGCAGATACATTGGTTACAATCAGTCAATATTAACTCCACAATATTACTGCAGGAGTTCCTCAGGATAGTGTCTGAGATTCAACCATCTTCAGTGGCTTCATCAATGACCTTCCCTCCACACAAGCTCAGAAGTGGGAATGTTTGCTGACTGAACAATGTTCAGCACCATTCATGATTCCTCAGCTACTGAACGTTAGAACATACAAATCAGGAGCAGGAGTAAGCAGCTTGGCACCTCAAACCTGCTCTGCCATTCATTAAGATCGTTATTGATCTAATTTTAACTTCACATTCCTGCCTACCCCCCAAAAAATTTCACCCTCTTGCTTATCAAGAATCTATCTACTTCTACCTTAAAGATATTCAAAGACTCTGCTTCAACCATCTTTTGAGGAAGACAGTTCCAAAGACTCTCAACCCTCAGGGAAAAATGTTTTCCTCATCTCTGTCTTAAAAGGGCAACCCCTTATTTTTAAACAGTGGCCCCTGGTTCTAGATTCTCCCACAAGGGGAAACATCCTCTCCACAAGCACCCTATCAAGACCCCTCAGGATCTTATATGTTTCAGTCAAGTCACCTCTCATTCTTCTAAACTCCAGCAAATACGAGCCTAGCCTGTCCAACCTTTCCTCATAAGATAACCTGCCCATTCCTGGTATTAAACTATTAATCTAGTAAACAGTGTGTGCCCATAAGCAAGACGTGGACAACATTCAGACTTAGTCTGATAGGTGGCAACATTTGGGCCACATACGTGCCGGGCAATGACCAAGTCCAACAAGTCAGGATCAAAACACCTTCCCTTGACATTCAATGGCATTACCATCGCTGAAATCCCAATTTCAAAATCCTCAGGGTTACCATTGACCAGAAACTGAACTGGACCAGTCAATAAATACTATGGTTACAAGAGCAGGTCAGAAGGTGGGAGTTCTACAGCAAGTAGCTCACCTATTGTCTTCATGAAGTGGGTCCACCATCTACAAGGCACAAGTCAGGAGTGTGATGGAATACTCACCACTTGCCTGGATGAGTGCAGCTCCAACAACATTTGGGAAGCTTGATGCCATCCAGGACAAAGCACCTGGGACAAAACATGATACTTGCCTCAATTTTAAATTGGCAGTCGCAGGTTGGAGCTTTAGGGCCTTTTGCACATGTGCCGGCCAGGAAGTGCATTTAGCCTTTTTTACGTTCTCTAGGCCGAGAGCTGGCCTGCGTGCCTGTGCACAAGATAAAGAGGAAAAGAAGTGAAATGGCGTGAAACTGCAGGTCAGATGGACTAAAACGGAGGACCATTTTGCAGAGTGTGTTCCAAGGAGCAGGACATAGGGAGGGGGACAGGGAGAAGGTCCCAACCAAAGTGGTCCCAAACCAGGGAGTGGGACAGAAAGAGTCCAAGAAGACAGTCCCAGGAAATGGACAAGGACAGAGGTCAGAAACCAATCCTTTTAAGTAAAGTTGAGAGAAAGGAGCAGAGAAATAGGTTTTGTATTAAGAGAGAGTTGCACAGAGAAGACCTGAAGCAAAGCGTGCTTGAGAGAAGCCCAGAAGATTCGAGAGGGTAGCTGAAAGTTGGTGACTCCATGCTGTGGGCTATGGGAGAAATGGTACCCCTTTGGAACAATGGTGTTTTGATTGGCATGGCTGAGGATCTGAAATTGTGCTCGAAAGGTGAAGCTTGAGTACACTCAGAGGTCCAGAGGAAAGGAATCATGGAAGGTAAGAGGAAACACTTGAGGTGGATCCTTATTGAGGCCATTCAAGTGGGAGCGATGTTTGGAGAGAATTCCAAGGCAAGTTCATCAAATGTGGAGATTGGAAACCTTTGTGAGAAAGACAGAGTTCCAGTGAGACTACTTGGCTCAGAGTGTGATGAACATCTGGGTGGGTTGTTGAAGAATCCATGGAATCTGCTTGGGTCACAATTGTCATTTACTTTGGAGTGTGATGTGTCTGACCACAGTTCATCTGTTAATTCACACGCACCACATACTTACCCTGAATATTAGAGCATAAGTTGGATATGGTAAACTGTTTTATTTTTGCAAATTTGTATGTATCTGTAAAGATAAAGCTGGGGAGAAGGAATACTGAAATTTTGAGTCATTTTCTTGTGTTTCTATTAAGATCTTTCCAATCTTTTTGTCTGGTGTAATATAGTTCCTTTTCCTTGTTTAGTAAATGTTTTATTCTGTGTTAAAAGTTCACCAGCAGGCTCCTGTGAATTTGTTCCAGGAACTTGCCTCCACGGTTTCAAAAACAAAGTTAGGGACTATCACGCCAGGTTTCACTCTGGGATCTGACTTGTCCAGTATTAACATCAGTTGGGTTTGTAACATACCTCATCCAACACCTTAAACATCCGCTTCCTCCATCACCAGTACATAGTGGCAGTGTCGGGCTTGGAGGGCTGTAGGCACTAGTTTTGCAATTATATACTTTTGCTTTTTTTTTCTGCTTTCCCTTGACTTTAAGAGAACCTCTATTAAAACTGTATTGAATAATTAAGGGTTACTTTGTTGACATTGATTTAAAGCTAGGTGTGATTGCACTTTAATTAAATCAAATAATTATTTGACAGTAATCAGTAAGAATATTGATAACTGCATAAAAACAAAAAACTGCGGATGCTGGAAATCCAAAACAAAAACAGAATTACCTGGAAAAACATAGCAGGTCTGGCAGCATCGGTGGAGAAGAAAAGAGTTGACGTTTCGAGTCCTCATGAGGACTCGAAACGTCAACTCTTTTCTTCTCCGCCGATGCTGCCAGACCTGAGTTTTTCCAGGTAATTCTGTTTTTGTTATTGATAACTGCATCTGTCTGTCTTGTTTTCGTACTGGCCATTTACAGCTGGTATTTCATCCATGTCACCACCTTCCCTTTGCAAACTAGACTTATTAAAATAAAAGTTGTTTCGCAGAAGTAATTTTCTTACTGTATTTGATAACCCTTGAACCACAAGCCAAGACAGTGGATAACCGTGCACATGGGTCAGGCAACTATTGTTTGGAATCAGGGGTTGGAGTGTGATTGATGGACATATAACATGATTAATGGCTGATGGGAGACACCATCAAAAGACACGTAATTAACTTGAATATTGCAAAGTCTGCAAGCCTCGCAGTGCCTATGAGAAGAATTTCATAAGGACTCATGTTTACCAGACTCTTGTTTTGAGAAAGCCTGGATAGAAACCTTGATGGAGCCAGAAATTGGACTTAAAGGGGCACAGCTTCCAACATTCAAGGCTGCAGCTGAAGTGGATTAGTCAACCACTCAAAACTACAGAGGAAGGTCCATTGACAAGAGTGATTGACCGGCGTATCCACTCCTGTGCAAAGTGATTCAGAGACTTAGTGATGTATGAGTCAAGGGGAATTTTACCATTTTGGGGAGCTTGTACACAAACAGGGGAGAGACCTCATCCTGAGTGAGACACAGCCAGAGTGAGTGTGGGTATTGGCAATTTCGTGTATAGTGGGAATTGGACTGTTAAGTCTTTCTCTCTAATTTCTCTTTAATTTTTGTAAGTTCAGTGGTCTAGTTAAAAGGTTGTTAAGCTAGCTAACTCAGCTATCTGTGTGACAGTTAACTGTCAATCACCTGAAGCCTGATTAGGGCCTGTATAGGTGTTGATTATTATTTGAAGCTGTTGTGAACATACCAAGTTGGTTTTGTTTTACCATTTTGGGGAACTGTCTTGAACAGATCAATTGGGGTTATCATTTGGACGTACTTGTATATATGGAATATAGTATGTATAGTATTTATGTAAAGTTGTCTTTCTTCCTTTATAACAGTTATCTTTCTTTTATTTTCTTTTGCTCATTAATAATTGTTTAATAAAGATTTTGTTGCTTGCACATATTATTGGGCATTGAGTCACTCATTCCTGTTCACCCAGAATCTAAGTGAGACTCTGTAAGGGACTCTCACACAACAGCAGTGTGTACCATCTACAAAATGCACTGCAACAACTCGACAAGCCTCTGACAACACCTTCTAAACCTGCTAACTCTACCACCTAGAAGGACAAAGGCAAGCAGGCCAATGGTAAAACCGCCACCTGCAAGTTCCCTTCCAAGCTAAACACCATCCCATCTTGGAAGTATGTTGCTGGATCAAAATCCTGGATCTCCCTCCCTAACAGCAGTGAGGGAATACCTACACCATATGGTCTGCACTGGATCAAGAAGGCAGCTCACCACTACTATCTTCTCAACAGAAATTAGGGATGGGTACAAATCCTGGCATTGTCAGCAACATCCATAACCTGTGAAAGAATTTTTAAGAAGTTACTTGGTAGTACTGAACTTGAATATTGCTGAGAAAAGAGACATGCTGTTGAAACTTTTTGTATTGCATTTTTCAGGACAGACATGAGAATGCCAAGTTAGAAAGGGGGTAACAACTTATATTGCAGGAGAAAAGAGTGCTGATTGATTGGCAAGTCATTTGTGATTGGCAAGGTGTTGCCATGGAGAATGGACTAGAGAACCACTGTCTAGCACACATTTGTTTGATTCTAAAAAGGCACAATGCCTACAGAGGACAAGTTTCTGAGTATAAATAGGTATAGCTTCTAGCAAGCATAAGTGAGCCACATTACCCTGCAGATTATGTCCTCATCCCATCCATGGCACCACTCACCACTCACACATGCCAGGCATACTTATCAGCGGGCCTAGCAAGTGTCCTGCTTACAATCTTTCCATCTCTATACATTCAGGACAAGCTGGCACATAACAAAAGGAATAGGTCGCAGGCTGTTTGAGGAATGCCTGACATCAAGGTCCTCACGGACTTTGAAAATAGAGTCATCTAGCTGGCAAGCAAAGATTTGGACTGTCTCTTGTTTGTTTCCCAGCTTGCCTTTGTAGCTCCAGCAACTGAGGTATGACCGAGCCATGGGGGAAACTGGTCCAAACCAGGATGTTGACATTGCAAGGGGCTATGAGTGCCTCCACCAGTGACTGCTCCATGGCCAGCTCTTGTAAGGAGATTGTACAACTTGCCCAGTTATCCAATTGTTCTGCAGTGCGCTAAAATACTCATTAGTTTGCAGTCTGTGCCTGAGAAGTGAAAAGCTCTGGAGCATTTGGTGGTAATTTCATGCTTCTGTGTTGCTTGAGTGAGCAGATAAGCAAGAGGCCTGACACCAAGCATGTCAATGGAGCTGCGTCTGAACTGTCTCAGTTGCAAAGGAATGCTCAATATAATAAGGTTCCCCCAATGCATGGCCACTTTCCTCCCATACCCCCAACCACCGCATATGCTTGTGCACAGCCATCAGATGCAGTCAACCCTTGCCCTGGCACTGTACTGTCAGCCTGCCAGGAATAAGTGACTTGCCTGTGCCCTCACCTGAATGTGTGGCGCCTCAACCTTGAAGCTGAACGGGCGACCCTCCTGAGTGCTGCGCAAAGTTATTTGCACTCGCCTCCGAGTTCTCCTCAAAGTCCAGTTTGCCAGGTGCACACCTTATAAATGCTGCTGTGAAACATATCGGTGTGCAATCACGCCAATGTGCCCAAATGATCCAGCATGGGGGGATGATTCTGGCGAGCAGGGCTTATAATGATATGCAGATGTATTAAAATGACGTTCCTGATGTCTGGCAGGTAAACGCAGCCTGCTATTGATGGGCAGAGCAGACGATTGCAAACTCATTTCACGACATCATGAAACTGGTTTTTGGCCTTCCTGCCATATTGTCTGCTCATGTCCACCATGACACCTGACATTAATGCAGATGGAAAATTCCACCCTTAATTTCAGCCGTTCCAATTCGCCAGTGACTTAACAAATTTACTTTGGTTTATCCAATGCTTAATTAATTAAGACAAGAACAGGACCCTGAAAGGTAAATTTTAGGAAGTTTATTCAAGGAAAAAGGCATACTTAACAACACAAGACAATGACTTTTACAGCTTCTTTCTGGTGATCGGTCTATTGACGCACAACACTCTCAAGGCTCATCTTGAATATGATTGCACTTACAGAGATGGACATGTGGTTCTTGCCTCAAGAATATTTACTTGACTAGCAATGAAGCATCACAGAGCCCTGGCTTTTAACCTCTGAGGGACCATTGCCCGATGTCAGAATCAGACTTTTTCTGATTTAATAATTGGCTCTTGTTGTTGCTAGGTTAATTCAATTGGTTCATAACGTAATAGCCACCTAGCCTCAATATCTCAGACAAGAATACAATGGAGTTGTTTTATATTCACTCCTAATCTGATCTGAAACAATTTCTCTATTCATTATTTCAGACTCTGCAAAGTCATGATGTGCCTTTCCCAGGGATCTTTATGAGGGATTCAAAAAGTTTCATTGCTGGAACAGTTTGTCTGAAACTGCACTTTCTCACACAAATGCAGAGACTTATAATTGAACTTCACAAACTTTAAATGAAAACTTGGTCTAATATAATTCTTGATTTGTTAATTATAACTCAACCAAGGGTCATTATTTATATCTGTTTCATGACCTGTCTACAGTAATTTGATTAATACATATGATTAATGCAGAATGCAAAATGGCTTCAATTTAGCCATGTGTGTTAGTATCAAAATGGCATCCTTGACCTTGTTATTTGTTATAGTGGATAACATATAAAAATGCTCAAGTTAAACTAAAATCTAACCACCCTGGCCTACTTACATTTAAAAAGGTATTTTTCCACAAACCCTTGAAGGAACCTTTCAGACAATCTTTAAGGAGTTCCCTAAAAGACAATGCAATCAATAAAAGTCATTCAAACTTCAGATGTGATCCAAGGCAGTTTAGAGGAAGCTAGATAAACATATGAGAGAGACAGAAATGGAAGGATAAGCTGATAGGGTGCAGTGAAGGGGTGTGGGAGGAAGCCCTTTTGGATCATAGACCAGTTGGGTCAAATAGCCTTTTTCTGTGCTGTAAATTCTACGTAATTCTATAAAAAGATGTTACTGGCTAGCAAATAGACTTCTGGCAATGTGACACTTTCTCTAACACATTCTCAGTCCCAGTACAATGCTGGAACCATGGTCTGCTTTAATTACACACACTTTACCAACCCACACACAGAAAGTTTGCATTAGCTCCCAGGTGAGAGTAGGGGAACCCTCACTGCTGTCAGCTCGTTTTCCAGCACAATCTCATGGGAGGCAACCTTTGAGTTGGTCAGCTCCACATCCACGATCTAATTAAGGAGTATAGGCAGGCTCCTGAGGCTGCAGGCCCAGTCAGAGAGCCTGGTGCTTTGGAAGGCTGGCAACCAAGCCAAGAAAAGTGGCACAGCCGCTGTAGGTAGGGAACATGGGGCCCCTCAAGGTGGATGCACCCTCTGAAGACATGTAAAATGGTCACAGCTGCCAGGCCAACATTGTAGAGGGCAAGCCCTTTGCAGCATACCCTGAGGCTGCAACTGTGACCCGCTGGCACCCACAGCTCCGGGAGGGAGAGATTTAATGGTGGCCTATCTGGTCCTGCAGGCCACCATGAATTAATTGGAAGGCTCTACACTTGTCAGAGGCTGCTCCAGCAATGGAAAATAGTGGCCTGGCTGCAAAAATGCCCCTAATTGGGGTCTTAATTAACCTAATTGACTGCCTGTCTCCAACGACTGGGCAGCGCTCCCTTGGAAAACCCCCCAGAGCCGGACCACATCAGGAAGCCCCCCTGATGCAGTTTTCCTCTAATTTCCAGACTGTTGCCACCGACCCCCCCACACCTCTGCCCCTCCGCCTCCCCAGGGTCAGGAAAATTCCAGACTCTGTATCTGTCTTCATGGTAGAAGGCATTAAAAACATTCCAGAAGTAATGGCAAGAATGAGGAACTTAAAGAAATCAATATAAACAAATAAATAGTACTGGAGAAATTAAGAGTACTAAATGGTGACAAATTTCCTGGAACTGATGACCTACTCAGGTTTTCAAAATGACAGCTGTAGAGATAGTGGATGCATTGGTTTTGATCTTCCAGAATTCCTTAGATTCTAGGAATGTTCCCAAGCATTGGAAGATAGCAAACAGAACCCCGTTACTTTAGAAAGGAGGAAGAGAGAAAGCGGGAAACAATAGACCAGTTAGCCTAACATCAGTGGTGGAACTAGTAACTCTCCAAGGCTCCTTCGGCAGCATGTTCGAAATCTGAGATCTCTACCACTTAGAAGGATGAAGGCAGCAGATACATGGGAACACTATTATCTGCAAGTTTCTCTCCAAGTCTCTCATCATCCTGACTTGGAAATATATCGTCATTCTTTCACTGCCATTATGTCAAAATCCTGGAATTCCCTCCCTAACAGCATTGTGGGTGTACCTACACCACATGGACTGCAGTTCAAGAAGGCAGCTCACCACCACCTTCTCAAGGGAAATTAGGGATGAACAATAAATTCTGGCCTAGCCAGCGACCTATATCTCAAAAACAAATAAAATAAAAGGAAAAATGCTGGAATCTACTACGGGGACATTGTAACAGTTAAGTGGGAAAGCACACAAAAAGGCTGCGGAGGGATTTAGACAGGTTGGGGTAGTGGGAAATAACATGACAGGTGACATACAATGTGGTGAAGTGTGAAGTTATACACTTTTGGAACGAGAAAAAGCAGAATATTTCTTGATTGGTTAAAGACTTGGAAATGTTAGCATTCTGAAGATTCCCGGTGTTCTTGTACATCAATCACAGAAAGTTAACATGCAGGTGCAGTAAGCAATTGGGAAGGCAAATGGTATGAAAATTTTTGTTACAAAGGGTTTAGAATATAAGAGTAAAGAAGCCAAACTACACTTAGATAGGACATTGATGAAGGGACACCCAAACCACTGTGTGCAGCTTTAGTTTCCTTACATAAAGAAGGACGTACTTGCCCTACAGTAAGTGCAATGACGAGCAGAATTTTTGGCTCATCAGGTGTGTGTGCGCCTGACCCGAATGAGGGCAAAATGACGCGTGATGATGTCATCGCGCAATTACCTGATATTTCAGTCGGTGGACATGCACAGGAATTGGCAGTGCGCCCGCTGACAATTAAGCAGCTCGCTAATGTTCTTAACTAATTGATAGGAATTTTTCGCAGCCTGTCCAACTGTTTGGTTGGTGGGCAGGCAAAAAGGCCAAGCGGCCTCAGCATTTTTGGCAAAGCCTCATCCAATGATTACAAAGAATATAATTTACATGTACCTGCTCATGTGACAGAGTCACATGAGGGGACATGTTTTCAATATTTTAAAATTCTTTATTCTCAGTGATAAAAATTTTCAGCTCGCTGAGGTAGCTCTGTGCCTCAGGGAGCTTTTACTGCGCACACCCGCGTGCATTTGCATGCGTTTCACGTTCCCGCTCGCCCCACTGAGCCCACCTGATGACCAGAAAATCCTGGCCCAAGGTTCACTAGACTGGTTCCTGGGATGAGGGGGTCTTGTCCTATAAGGAGAGTTTGAGCAGACCAGGTCTATATTCCCTGGAGTTAAGAAGAATGAGATGTTAACTAATTGAAACATGTAAAATTCTTAATAAAAAACAAAAATACCTGGAAAAACTCAGCAGGTCTGGCAGCATCTGCGGAGAGGGATACAGTTAACGTTTCGAGTCTGTATGACCCTTCATTAGAACTAAGAAATATCTGTACCTGCCTTGAAAACCAGGATGGTATTTTACATTGTTCAGGTAAGTAGCTGCCTGAAGATGTGGCTTCCGTTACTTTAAGACAGAATGAGCTGTCTCCAAGACTGCTAGAATCGCTGGACCAATCACCATCAAGGAGGCCCAGAATGTAGGTAAGTGGGGTCAGGGATCGCCACGGCAAATCAGACAGGCCTGGGGAGGTGGGACGGTGGGGGTGAGGGGGGTAGGTTGCTCATGAGCGCAGGGGTTCTTCCCTTCAGGGCAACTATTGGCAGGGGGCTCCATGCTCCACAGGGTGCCCGATCAGGAGGGTCCACCACTCTCCTCCTCGGACACCTGAGCCTGTAGGGACGCATCCAGGTTTTACTCGGCAGCCTCCACAGTGAGCAAATGCCCCCTGCCCCCCACCCTTTCAGCCCCCACCACAGGCAAAAATTAACTGGCTGTTTAAGAGCCTAAATTGCCTGAGGGCGGGCAGCCCACCATCTCCCTAACCACTGGTAAAATACCAGGGATCGTGTCAGGCACAGAACCTCTCCCGCCATTGCAGCCGCCTTTAGGCACACATCCATCTCCTAGCCCAGCCCTGGGGTTCGGGAGCATATAATTCTGGCTGTAATCTCAGAATAAAGAGTCAACCATTTATGACTGAGATGAGGAGGAAATTCTTCACTTGGGGGTTATGAATCTTTGAAATTCTCTACCTTGGAGTGCTGTAGATGCTCAAGAGAAAGACCGATAGATTTTTGGTTTCCAAGTAAATTAAAGAACATAGGGATAGTTCAGGAATTTGGAGTTGAAGTAGAACAGCCATGCTCTTACTGAATGGTGGAGCAAACTCAAAGGGCTGACAGGCCGACTCCAGCTCCTCTTTCTTGTGTTCTTAACATTTAAATTAAGGTCTCTTAGGGTCATCTCATTTGCATACCATTTGCAGCAGTGATTGGTGTAAATCCTTTCTCAAATGATAGAGATGGGAATGGGTTTCACCTGTGCGGGCGAGGCACCATCAATCTCCCCCTAGTGGACCCTGTTTTGTTGCTGCAAGTGGCAGAGATGTGCAGCAGCTAATTTCCTCTCCCCATTTGAGTTGGAAATTCCAGTGTCGGTGGGAATCCCATTGGGAGCCCACCCCAATTATGACAATTAAGCTAGTAGCAAATGCGCTTTAGGGTGTTAATAGGGTAAGTGCAGAATCCACTGTGCTAATTTTATGGCATGTTTGTAACCATGTTGTATAGAACCTTGGTGAGGCTGGAGTACTGTGTGCAGTTCTGGTCGCCACATTATAGGAAGGATGTGATTGCACTGGAGGGGGTGCAGAGGAGATTCACCAGGATGTTGCCTGGGATGAAACATTTAAGTTATGAAGAGAGGTTTGGATAGACTTGGGTTGTTTTCGTTGGAGCAGAGAAGACTGAGGGGTGATCTGATCGAGGTGTACAAGATTATGAGGGGCATGGACAGGGTGGATAGGGAGCAGCTGTTCCCCTTAGTTGAAGGGTCAGTCACGAGGGGACATAAGTTCAAGGTGAGGGGCAGGAGGTTTAGGGGGGGATGTGAGGAAAAACCTTTTTACCCAGAGGGTGGTGACGTTCTGGAATGCGTTGCCTGGGAGGGTGGTGGCGGTGGGTTATCTCACTTCCTTTAAAAAGTACCTGGATGAGCACTTGGTATGTCATAACATTCAAGGCTATGGGCCAAGGGCTGGTAAATGGGATTAGGTAGGTAAGTCAGGTGTTTCTCATGTGTCGGTGCAGACTCAATAGGCCGAAGGGCCTCTTCTGCACTGTGTGATTCTGTGATTCTGAAAAGCAGAAAATCCAGCCCAAGAGCGAAAGGAAATGAATAGAGATTGAGGAGATAACTCAGGGGGGCATATTGTCCAAATGTCAAAGTTCAGGTACAAACACTTAGCATGCCCAAACTAAACTTCTCCAGGTACTACTTTTAGGCTGACATTAGCTTAAGCATTCCTATCTATCCCTTGGAAAATATACTTCACTGTGGTCAAAAGAAAAGTGGAAGAAAGAAATAAGTGCCATAGAGTTAGCACAGTGGATTCTGCACTCATCCTATCACACCAGTGTCATATCATAAAAGTGAAGGGCCTCACTAGGCACAGAACAACACTGCAACAGCAACTTTGTTCCTTGTCATTAACATCATTCACTCAGATTGGCATTACAGCAATCAATTTTTTTCATATTACTTAGTAGACTTCTCAACTTTCCAATATTCATTTTTGGACACAGCACTTTTCCACCTTGCCTGTTAGGCAGATGTGAAGCGTGTAAAACTATATCACCCACAACAATGATCAGTACATCCAGATGCAAGAATTTCTCACTGCGAGTCTTTAGCATTTCCACTTTACCAGCCAGCTCATTCAGAACAGTTATGCCTGTTTTCAGCTCACTATCTGTTTCAAAGAGTTTCTTGAGCAACTCTTGCTGAGTCTTTAGTTCATCATCCAAAGCTTGTATCTTTTTTTGATTCAGGGTAATTTCGTCCAGTTTCATGTCAATGTTGTGAAAACAAGCATTCAAATCTGATATACATCTTAAAACATTCCCCTGCTGTGAACACATGTCACAAAGGGCCAACAACTGAGTCTCCAAATCTTGTTGTCTACTAATTTCACAACCAACGACTGTTGCAGCTCCTAGAAGCAGAAAGATTTTTCCAGAATTAAATACTGTCTTTTCAACGTTCTCTGAATTATGTTAAAAAGTTTATCCAGAACTATGTAGTGATTTGAATTTTAATGCAGATAAATGTCCACTTATGCACTTTGGAACTGAAAATAGGAAACAGACCTACATGATGAACTGATCCTCATTAAACTTACATAGAATATACAGCAAGGAACAGGCCATTCGGCCCAACCAGTCCATGCTGGCATTTTTGTTCCACTCGAGCCTCTTCCCATCAGTCCTCATCTAACCCTATCAGAATAACCCTTTACTTCTTCAGGTGATAATCCAGCTTCCTTTTAAGTGCCTCTATACTATTCACTTCAACCATTCTCTATGGTGGCAACTTCCACAGTCTCACCACTATCTGACCAAAGAGTTTTTTTGGAATTCCCTTTTGATTTTTTGTCACTATCTTATATTGATGGTTTCTAGTTTTGCTATTTCCCCCAAGTGGGAACACTCTGTGTCTTCTCTATTGTAAGTTTAAGGATTTCGATTAGATCACAAGTTGGATTTTACATGCCCCCGAAGGGCATGTTTTCGGCAAAGAGTTGGATGGAGAGGCATGTGGGCATGTAAAATAGGCTGGGTAGCTAGCCCACCATCTTCCTGCCCACCCTGAGCTGACCCCCATAATATAGGTGGGTGCCAAAATCGGCAACCTGCCTGCTAAATGTAAATAAATAAAGGTAAATTAAGCTTGTTAGCAAGCCTATTGACCTGGATAATATGCTGCCCATGCCATAGTACGGCTGGTGTGGCTGGCTAGATGGCCCAGATGAAGACCAGGAAGGAATGCGCGGTGCCTCATTCAGGGGGTACCCTGCACCCAATGGGCCCCTCTCCCACAAATTGTCACCTTCTGCACCAACTGTCCTCCAAAACCCAGCCGCTACCCTCCTCTCCCCACTGCCTGGGCTCTCGGACCCCTCCCTGACCTAATACTATGACTTTCTTTACCCTGCTTCCTGCAATCCCAGCAGTGCCCACTACTGAACTCTGGCACTGTCCGGGCTGCGGAGCTACCAACCAATCAGATTGGTCAGCAGCTCCTGAGGACGAGACTTCATCCCACTAAAGGGCAGAAGTCAACCAATATAGCTTAGCGGGTCTGGCTGCTTCCGTGGAGAGAGAAACAGTGGTAATGTTTCAAGTCCATATGACCTTTGCTCAGTACAAGTTTAGTATTGGAAACAGGAAGAGAAATTGGATGGTTAGGAGTTTCATGGGGAAGGTCTCATAGATGAGATGAGCCCTGTTTTTGTTGCTTCACCACATCCTTTTACTTTCAGTAACTTTCCCTTTGTAATCCTGTAACTGATTCAACTTCAATCAGCAGCAAAGTATTTGAGTGAAAAACTGGCATAGCCATAACGGACTGATGGCTTCTTTCTGTGTTGTAACTGTGTATAGTGAAATAGTGCTTTTCACATTTCAAAAACTTGTTGCATTAAAGTTTCTTTTGTCTGTTGCTTGTCCTGTTCTCATCAATTTAGCTTTAACAGAAATAATCCATTTTTAATGTCTTTTTTTCCTTTTGGCATCAACAAAACCCTAGCAATCTCAGATTGAGAGAGTATAGCCCTAATTGTTCTAATCCTTCCTGCTAACTCGGAGCTCTGGTTCCTTGTATGGGATTTGGTAAATCTGAGGCGAGCCACTTTCTCTTAGAATGTTATTTTCCTTCAGTGTGGAGGAGTTCAAAACTAGTAATGACTTACCTAATATTGGGCCTACAAAGGGAATAAATAAAAGCCTAATGCCAACATTCCGGCCAATTTCCATTGATTTTTCATGTTCCTCCGCTTTTTGTAATGCTGCCTCTGCCAGTCGCAGCGATGATTCCGCATCCTGCAAGCGTTTTTTATTCATTTCTTTCTCCACTTTAATAGTGCTTAATTGGTGCCACAAGGAGTCTAGTTGCCCTTTCTTATCTGCCAACTCTCTTTGTAATTTGCCTTTGTCTTCAGTTAACTTCTCACACTCTGATTGAATCTTTTGCACATAACCAGAGGCAATGTTACAAGCTTGATGTACTTCTCCATATGCATCATTAGCCAATTTCCTAATCATTTCAATATCCATCTTGCACAAGGTCTTGTTGCTGACTTTGATCATTTTGATTACCAGTCTCTCAATGTTTTTGAACACTTTGAAAAGACAGCCTCTGATTTCGTCGATAGCTTCTTCATAGGTGAAACAGTTTGCAACTGCCATGATCCTGACGAGCTCTCTGGAGATGTAAAAAAGACATGCATTATATACCAACACAAATGGCTCTGGAGAGGGCTATGCTCCTTTACAGGAAGCGTGGAGGAGGAGAAGGATTCTTGCCCTCTAGACGAGAAGGATGTTGGCACCACCCCAAATACAGGATATATTATTTACATCAGCGAGGGAGGGGTAAGGGGAGAATGTGGATCAGGGAACGATTCAGGGAATCGTGGATCAGGGAAAACCAGAGGTAGGAGGAACTAGTAGCAAATAGTAACTCATGGAAATTGCACTGATTGCTCATAGTTGTATCATAGCAGTCAGGTTCCCTCATAGCTAAAAGTATACAATAACTCTATCCCACCTGTAACTAGCAGTAAATCTATAACCTGCTGATATTCACCATCACACCATAGCAGGAATTCCACCCGGTCTCCTCTTCTCCCGGCCCTGTACAGCACAAGATGCAGTCTGGCCCCATTAATATCACAGTTAATACGCCTGAACTATTACCCAATCTCTATGGACTCAGTTTTGGATTCTGGTTTGGTTGTCACAGCTTTGAACTGGGGACTTCAATCAGAGCTGATCTGTATTTTGTCATGATGCAAAAACAGGTGGCACAGATCAAACTGAACAAACAGAGTAATGCTTTCTCTACATTTCTACAGTCAAATCTTCCCAGAACACATACATGCAGCACGGGGTTAGATACAGAGTAAAGCTACCTCAACAATGTCTCCATCAGTGTGTCTGTGTGCGAGAGGCTGCATGTGGATGTGAATGAGGCTGTGTGTGTGCGTGTGTGTGTGCGCGAAGCTGTGTGTGTGTGTATGTGTATGCGCGCATGCGAGCGAGAGACTATGTTTGTGTTTGTGTTTGACTGTGTGTGTGTGTGAGAGACTCTCTGTTGTGTGTGTGTCTGTGTATGTGTGTGCGTGCACGTGAGAGAGTGTGAGGGAGTGAGAGCGTGAGAGTGAGAGTGAGAGTGAGAATGAGAGAGAGAGTGAGAGATTATGGCCCAACATGCCCAAGTGTGAAATAGCGCGTGATGACACCGGCCCTGACATCATCGTGCACTCGCACGATATTTCGATCAGCAGGCGTGTGCAGGAGTCGGCAGTATGCCGCCAACAATTAAGAGGGCTGTTAAGCCCATTATTTAATTAATTAAGTACATGGAATTTTTCCCTGCCCGTCCAAACTCACATTTGGCAGATGGGCGAAAAGGCCAAGTGACCTTTGGGTGTTTAAGGAAACCTCATTCATGGGTGGGATGAGGTTTCTGAGGTTAATCAAAAATAAAATAAAAATATTTAAATCTAATTTATAAGATGTGACTCTGTCATATGAGCAGGGACATGAGGGGACATAAAAACTAAAAACTGCGGATGCTGGAAATCCAAAACAAAAACAGAATTACCTGGAAAAACTCAGCAGGTCTGGCAGCATCTGTTGAAGGGTCATGAGGACTCGAAACGTCAACTCTTTTCTTCTCCGCCGATGCTGCCAGACCTGCTGAGTTTTTCTAGGTAATTCTGTTTTTGACATGAGGGAACATGTTTACCTTATTTTTTTAAATCTTTATTTTTAATGTTATAAACCATCAGCTCCCCGAGGCAGCTCTGTGCCTTCAGGGAGCTTTCAGTGTGCACACCCCGCGCATGCGCACACTTCAGCACTTGCCCTCCTCCTGCCCCTCCACCCAGGCAATGCTGAGCATTTCAGTATGTGATTCAGCGCCTGATTTGGTCTGGGCCCGATCATGGGTGGTGGACAGTTGCAAGGCTGCTCACGGGCATGCCCGACCAACGAGGGGAAAAATCCTCCCCTGTGTGTGTGTGAGACTGTGGGCTGAATGTTACACTGACCGGGCTTGTGCGTACCAACCTGATCGGGCACCAAATCACCCGAGATGACTTTGGGAGAGTGTCCTGACATCATTGCGCACTCGTGCAATATTTCGGTAGTTTGGCACACAATGTCGGAGCCACACCCACCATCAATTAAAAGGCCATTTAAGGTCGTTAAAAATTGACTAAGATTTCACATTGCCCATGAGATTTTGTACTCGTCACACGGCCAGATGGGCGGCTGACACTTTGCAAAATCTCATCCAAAGCCAAGATAAAAGGTTCAGCAGCATTGCTAGTGTGCGAAGTGAGGAACTTTGGAGATAGTTTGCTACTGGTTGCTTATTTGTACTTGACAGCTTCATCTCCATTCTGAGCTTCATTCTTAGCATTTCTAGGCTTCATACCAGGACTCATTGGTGTCCCCAAGGCCCCCAGATGATTTTGACTGTGTGGACCCTTCCAGGGATCAGACAGCCTTCTGTGACCCTGGTAATGGGGGCTGTGGTCTCTGCTGGAGGCACCTCCTCTGAGGAGGAAGAAAGGGGCAGAAGGGAGAGGAGGCCAGGTGTCCCAATGCAGCTTCCAGGGGAGGGACCTGTGGGAGGAGAGGCGCAGGCACAAGGGGCGCAGGGGCCGCAGAAGACGCCACTATTCTGCTGCCAGGGTTTACAGGCAGCGATACAGCTACCTGAATATGTCCAAGGTGCAATGCTGAAGGAAGCTCCGCCTCTCAAGGGAGACCATGACCTCCAATGAGCGGCCCTGAGATCACCTCCAGCTGTGTGGGTGGACACCCCATGCCAGTGACTCTGAAGGATACAGTGGCCCTCAACTTCTATGCCACTGGCTCTTTCCAGGGTTCAGTGGGGGATCTGTGTGGAGTCTCCCAATCAGCTGTCTACAGCTGATTCAAGCTGGTGACAGAATCTCTGTTCAAGTGGGTAATGACATTTATCTATTTCCGTACGGATGAGGCCAGTCAGACAGTGAGCCAGAGGCTGTGCAGCGATTGCTGGCTTCCCCCACATCCAAGGTGCAATCGACTGTACACATGTGGCCATCAAGGCACCAGCAGGTCAGCTGGTGCCTTTGCCCACAGGAAGGGCTTCCAATCCATGAACGTGCAGATAGTGTGTGACCACAGGATGCAGATTCTGCAAATCTGTGCAAGGTACCCAGGCAGCTCCCACCATGCCTACATCCTCAGACATTCCCAGGTACCAGGGCTCTTCAATGCTCCAGCCTGAATGGATGGATGGCTGCTGGGTGACAAGGGCTATCCCTTAAAAAGGTGGCTCATGATGCCTCTCCGCCACTGAAGAACAGAGGCAGAGCAGCATTATAATAGGAGTCATGCCTCTACAAGGGCAGTGATAGAGAGGACCATAGGTCTTCTGAAGATCTGCTTCCGATGCCTGGACCGTTTGGGGGGGGTACTACAATACCCCCTAGAGCGGGTGTCACTGATAGTGGTTGCATGCTGCACTCTCCACAATCCGGTACTGGCAAGGGGGGAGCCACTGGAGGAAGACTATCTTGAGGCAGCTCCACAGGCCACAGATGATGAGTCCAGTAGTGAGTCAGAAGAGGAGCATGGTGAGGAGAATGCTGAGGGCTTGGAGGCAGTCCTCTGTAACTTCCAGGGCTGCAGGGATGCCTTGATCCAACAATCCTTCAGCTCGGCTGCCAAAGATCCATCCCCACATCTTGCCAGGGCTGCCGCCTCCATCTTGGATGTCCAAAATGCCCCTGTCATGTGAACCTAAAGTCCACTCAGTGCAATAAAGTTTGGAGCCATTCATGTCCAGCATTACACACTCGTGTACCCTGCACCAAAAACAGAAGGTGAAGCATACTCAGGTCATCACAGCAAAAGCAAATTTAATATTATTGTCACATTCAAATCACAGTGACATGACCATTACTGATGTTGATGTCCACACTAGTGGACATATAAATCAATTATAAGTGAACAGAAGATCACCCGTGAACAGTCCCTCTAGTGCTCATGGTGCCTTAAACTAATGCTTGCAAGTGCTATGTCTTGACGCACCCCCCACCTCACTGGCAACGGCATTGGAGGCAGCCTGCTGACCTTCGTGTCTTGTGGCCTTGGTGGTCAACCTCTGGTCGTCCTATCCCTCCCTCCCTGGGAGGAAGTGGCCAGTGCCACGGCTGTCATCTCCCCTGTCATCACAGCTTCATCAGATGTCACGGTCACTGGCAGAGGAGTGGAGGAACTGCTGCCATCATCCAGAGTGCCCTGAGAGGAGCCCGCATAGGTGACAAGAAGGTCATGCATCAACGTGAGGTCACTCTGGTCCTCCCTGCTCGCCATTGATGGATAGGCACCTAGCTAGGATTTTTTTTTTTATTCCTTCATGAGATGTAGACATCACTGGCTAGGCCAGCATTTATAGCCCATCCCTAATTGTCCTTTTCAGAGGGCATTTAAGAGTCAACCACATTGGTGTAGGTCTGGAGTCACATGTAGGCCAGACCAGGTAAGTATGGCAGATTTCCTTCCCTATAGGACATCAGTGAACCAGATGTAGTTTTATGACAATTGGCAATGACTTTGTGATCATCATCAGACTTTTAATTCCAGATTTTTATTGAATTCAAATTTTACCATCTGTCCCCAAAGCATTATGATGGGTCTCTGGATTACCAGTCCCATGACAATACCACTACGCCACTGCCTCCCCCAGGATGCCTCATCCATCTCCCACACTGGCACTGACCACCTGAGGTCATTGCCTGTGTTAGAGCTTGCAGGTCCAAACATAAGCCCAGGAACCCCTGATTCTGTCCCTGGAACTGGCTCTCCATGAGAGTCGCCACTCTCTCAATGGAGGGGGCAGTGCGCTCGGCCATGAGGGTCAAGGCAGTGTTTATGCTTCGCATGGACTGCTCCACAACAGAGACCATGGCATGCAGATCCTCATGGATCTCCACCAGATCCTCCCGCACATCCCGCTGCACATCCAGCATCCAATACCAAATGGACAACACCACAGGCTCATCATCTGCCTTCAACCCAGCATCGTCCTGGTCTCCAGTAGTCTTCCGACTGCTGATGCCCTGGGTTCACGCTCGTTAGCACCTGAAGCGAGTGTGAAGCGCCCTCACCGCTGTGCACCGACATTCTATCCAACGATCTAACACCCACCAAGGTGCTGGTGTCTGCGCTGGTGCCTGATTCGGAGAGCAGGTGTGATGCAAGTGCATCTGGAGCTTGGCAGTCCTCTGGTGTTAGGTGTGGCTCTTTGGGGTCCTATGCGTGAGTGCGTGCTGGTGAATCTAAGGGAGAACAACAACATGTCATTAGTTTAAGTCATCACACTGTCACTGTGCATGCCAGGCAACCTGGTGAGACAATGGAGATCTGCATCATAATGCCATCGTCTTTCAATGATCAATGGGGGCTCCAGTTTTGAGGCTCCCATCAGTGATGAGACTACACAAGAATGTTTGCACCATCCGAAACTCTCACCTCTATGCTCTGCACGCTTCCCTTCGTCTGACACTCCAGCCTCTTAGTGGCCGGTTGATCGAGATGGGCGGTGCCTCTCCAGTTCCGAGGCATCCTGTTCAAACCTTGTCAACATTAGAAAGTTTGGGGGGTCTCCGCCTGGCTGTGAGCTCTTAATGTGGTTATGGCTCATCTTCTCCTAAAAGGATAGAGGAGCATTGATCAGTCCACCCTCTACCTGCAGCCCCATTGCAAACTGGCCAATCCCAGCTGAGGAACACCTGCAGGGCACACTCGAGTTGTGGCCCTCGAGCCGCAAGGCACTGAGTCCAAGCAGCCAGGGCTCACCCCCTTGGCCAGCTCCAGCATCATTGACAGTTGGCTCAGACTGAGCTCCACAGGGGGACGGCCAGTCCTGAACACTTCTCCACACTGACCCATGCCAACATGGTACTCACCCTTGCTGAGTGCAGCAGGTCATTCAGCCTTTTGTGGCACTGCAGCCAAGTGCGCTGCACAACATTGTGCCTGCTGACCTCGGCTGCTACGTCCTCCCAAGCTTTTTTAGTCTGGTGCGGTGGCCTCCTCCTTCCATCTCTGGGAATGAGGGTGTCCCTCCTGGCAGCCACCTCCTCCATCCTCCAAGAGCAGCGCGAGGCACTCATCCTATAAAAGGGGCGGGGCGAGTGCCCACCGGACCTGCCCTATCGCCGGGTGTATCCAGCCCTGGTTGAGGCCATCGCTTCTGTCTCCAGACTGCAGCATATGTGTATGTCTTTGTGTGTGAGAGAGAGTGTGTGTGTCTGTGTGTGAGAGAGAGTGTGTGTGTGTGTGTGAGAGAGAGTGTGTGTGTGTTAGAGAGAGTGTGTGTGTGTCTGTGTGTGAGAGAGAGTGTGTGTGTGTGTGAGAGAGTGTGTCTGTGTGTGAGAGAGAGTGTGTGTATGTGTGTGTGTGTGAGAGAGAGTGTGTGTGTGTGTGTGAGAGAGTGTGTCTGTGTGTGAGAGAGAGTGTGTGTGTCTGTGTGTGAGAGCGTGTGTGTGTGTGAGGGAGTGTGTGTGTGTGTGTGTGTGAGAGAGTGTATGTGTGTCTGTGTGTGAGAGAGAGTGTGTGTGCCTGTGTGTGAGAGCGTGTGTGTGTGTGAGGGAGTGTGTGTGTCTGTGTGTGTGAGAGAGTGTATGTGTGTCTGTGTGTGTGAGAGAGTGTGTGTGTATGTCTGTGTGTGTGAGTGTGTGTATATGTCTGTGTGTGAGTGTGTGTGTGTGTCTGTGTGTGTGAGAGAGTGTGTCTGTGTGTGTGAGAGTGTGTGTGTCTGTGTGTGTGAGTGTGTGTCTGCATGTGTGTCTGTGTGTGAGAGAGAGTGTGTCTGTGTGTGAGAGAATGTGTGTGTCTGTGTGTGAGAGAGTGTATATGTGTCTGTGTGTGAGAAAGAGTGTGTCTGTGTGTGAGGGAGTGTGTGTGTGTGTGTGAGAGCGAGTGTGTGTATCTGTATGTGTGTGTGTGAGAGAGAGTGTGTGTGTGTGTGTGTGTGAGAGAGAGTGTGTGTGTGTCTGTATGTGTGTGTGAGAGAGAGTGTGTGTCTCTGTGTGAGAGACTGTCTGTGTGTGTGTGTGAGAGAGAGTGTGTCTGTGTGTGAGAGAGTATGTGTCTGTGTGTGGGGGTGTCTGTGTGTGTGAGAGAGTGTGTATGTGCGTGAGAGAGTGTGTGTCTGTGTGTGAGAGTGTGTCTGTGCGTGTGAGAGATTGTGTGTCTGTGTGTGAGAGAGCGTGTGTCTGTGTGTGTGAGAGTGTGTGTGTGACAGAGAGTGTGTGTGTGTTTGTGTGTGAGAGAGTGTGTGTGTGCCTGTGTGTGTGTGAGAGTGTGTGTGTGTGTGTGTCTGTGTGTGTGAGAGAGTGTGTGTGTGTCTGTGTGTGAGAGAGAGTGTGTGTATATGTCTGTGTGTGTGTGTGTGTGATCTGCATGTGAGAGAGTGTGTCTGTGTGTGTGAGAGTGTGTGTGTCTGTGTGTGTGAGTGTGTGTGTCTGCATGTGTGTCTGTGTGTGAGAGAGAGTGTGTCTGTGTGTGAGAGAATGTGTGTGTCTGTGTGTGAGAGAGTGTATATGTGTCTGTGTGTGAGTGTGTCTGTGTGTGAGGGAGTGTGTGTGTGTGAGAGCGAGTGTGTGGTCTGTATGTGTGTGTGTGAGAGAGAGTGTGTGTGTGTCTGTATGTGTGTGTGAGAGAGAGTGTGTGTCTCT